>NC_056729.1:807352478-807554978 GCF_019279795.1 Protopterus annectens
AGCAATTTGGCTTTGTCAAGGGCAGGTCATGCCTACTAGATCTGGTGGACTTTTTTTGAAAAAATTCACCAGGGCCATGGATGAGGCTAAAACAGTGTATACCACCTACCTTCACCTGGCCAAACCATTTGACACAATCCCACACTCAAATATTATAAGTAAACTCACAAAACTAGGCATGAATCCCTGTGTCACCAGATGGATAGCCAATTGGCTCATGGACAGTGTACATGAGGTTAAAGTGGGTGAATTCAAATCAGCAAGGGGCCAGTTACTGGTGGTGTGCCACAGGGCTCAGTGCTGGGACTACTCCTGTTCAGAATATACTTCACAGAAGTCAAGGCTTCTGAATGACAAAGTTTGTCAATGAGTGCAAGCTGGGGGCAATCAATCCCTCAGTAATGTAGATATCCTTCAGGAGGGTCTAAATCAAACAAATGATTGTTGCCAGATCCATGGCGTAAACCTAAATGCAAAAAAAAATGCATTATCATACCGTATGGAAAGCCAAGAACCCCTGTAAATTGCAGCATTAATAAAACACTCCTAAGAGTAGACTCAGAGGTGAGAGATCTAGGTACACAGATAGCTAGATAGTAGACTGAAATTTGACCGCCATGTATCTACAGTGGTGAGGAAGTTATTCTATGTGGCACAGCTTATAAGTAAAGGTACTGCATCCCGATCAAAGGAAACTATAGTCCCACTGTACTCAGCCCCCATTAGACCAATAATTGAGTACAATGCACCAATTGGCATGTACTTGACTAGGCACTTACAGCACTGGAGTGACCCCAGAGGTTCCTCACAAAGAAAATACAGGGTGTTAACAACTTGTCCTATGCAGATAGACGGGTGACCTATGTCTAATCTACAAGACAATTACAAATCCAGCCACAAGGCAAACACCACGAGTGTCACCTAATCTAGCAATCTAAACTTTGTGAGCTACTCAAACAACACATGCTGGAGAAACAGATATTTGTCTCAGAAATGACCCCCTTCTTTGGAAAAGCTTCCTATTCATGTTAAACAGAGCTCTTCCCTAGCACTATCCAAATGCAGCATAGATCAATGGATGGGGAACTGCAAATTTACAGCTGGGGTAGTGCCTATGTCCCTTATGGGCACGCGCAATCTGTAAAATACTCAAGGCATATGTACAAACCTATGCCATCTTCTTGCCTCTAAGGACCATATATTGGGTAAAATCAGTTTATACCGGCTAGGCTTGTAAGGGCTATTAAGCCATTAGCCTAGTAATCTCCTATGAACCTATGAATATATCAGACATATATATATATATATATACATATATAGGTATCTATCATTACTATTAAGGAGGCATATTGTGTGTGTGTGTCTATGTATGTATACATATATATGTATATATATATATATATATATATATATATATATATATATATATATCTATGTGTATATATATATATATATATATATATATATATATATATATATATATATATATATATATATATATATATATACACACACACACACACACACACAAGTCCTCTTCAGAGTATCAAAACTGCAGAACATCGGACCACTGATCATCAAGGACCAGAGGATCGAAGTTCTGCAGTATCAAATCCTGTGAATGGAGATCACCGTTCAGTGCAGAGCGAGAACTTTACTATTCTGTTCACTGTAGTACAATCTTGAAGTTGGTATATTTAAGTCACAGGAGGTGTGGGGTGCGGGTGTGGGAGGGGCTTGTCCCCCTGCAAAAATGTGAAATAAAAAGTTTTCATGTTTTAGGGGTTTTTTTGTGGTGGTGGTGGTGGTGGTGGGGTGATATTGCAGAACTTTGGTTCTTTGGTCCTCGATGATCAGAGGTTTGATGTTCTGCAATTTCGATATGCTGAAGGGGACCCGTATGTCTGTGTGTGTGTGTGTGTGTGTGTGTGTGTGTGTGTGTGTGTGTGTGTGTGTGTGTGTGTGTGTGCGTGTATACATATATATATATATATATATATATATATATATATAGAGAGAGAGAGAGAGAGAGAAAGAGATTATTTATACTGCACATGTAAAACATAGCGGTGGTTTATTTACATATCTGATATTTTATAATCTTTTTTTTCTTACAAGCTCATTTGACCCAACTTATCTTTGCATTCCCAAGATATTGTTACCCTACACGTAGATTTGTAGAGCAGTCTTTTTTTGTCCTTCACGATCTCATGTAATTTCTAACTACTTTGTCTGCCTTTTGAGAACATTTCACCCCCAGTCACCCTTTTCTTATATTATAAGGCTATTGTTATACAGATCAATGCACTTTTATTTTAAATTGATAAACCATATTGCATGCTCTCTGTTTATTCATTACTGCTTGACTGTTCAGTAGTTTGATTTTGAATTTGTGTTCACTATTTGTTTTCCTTTTATTTTTACATGAAAACAATCTTTGCTAATTGGCCCTTGCCTTCCCACCAGATTCTAAATATATCAGTTCATCTATCTCCTTACAGCTCTATATTTAAATATTTGATTCCCCTCTGATGATTCAATAGTAAGTGCATTTGCAAGATGAAATACTAAGAGCGCAGTTAAGTTTTCCCTCTATTCAAATATAAAAAGCCATGCTGTACTGTAATCTTATAGAGTTAACAATGATATAATTTCAGAAAGTTCAACAGATTTTAACTGCATACTCAAAAGCAGAAAGGAAAACTAGGCAGTGCTTTTATATTACAATTGTTGATTGTTTAAGCTGAGTTACTCATCTGCAGAGAAAGCCAGTATTTCTAGGCAGCTCTCTCTGTGTCAGGGAATAGTGTCTTAATACTCAAGTAAGACCGTATGCAGCTTTACAGGGATTGAAAACAATCCCAGCAGGATTATTTGCTTAGAAATAAAGCTCTCTTTCTCTCTGTTTGAAGGTTTTCTTTGCTTGTTACTAAATTACTGTTGAAGTCTGACATATTTCAGTTGACACTAGAGGTCAGTAGTTACATTAGATTAGTTTTTAGGAGTTATTTTTGTGTAAGGAAAAAAATGATGAATGGAGCTTTATCAGTGATGATTTATTTTTAGAATTGCTTTATGTATATACATAATATAGTCTGTGCGTAAGAAAAGGTAAACAGGTCAACTTTAGACTGTAATGTTTGTCATCAGACATGTGCAGTTGAAGAATTTCCTCATGCAAAGTTATAGGACATGGAGAATATGACTACAACATTTAAAGTACTTTTGTGTTTATATAGGCATAGTTTTAGAAAGTAATTTCCCAAAAGTGAATTACTAGGAACCCAGAGGAAACGTATGCTTTTCCTAGTGGGAGAAACCATATTTTACAATGTAGATTGGGGAAGCAATTTTCTGTCTAACAAAAGTATAATTTGTAGGGTTAGAATTACAGCATAAAATCACAAAAGCAGCATTAGGTCAAGATATATTTTACAGAATTCTCCACTTAAAGGAAGTGATCCATCTTAGGAAAAGATTATAAAATCATGGGTAAGTGGAAGGAAGAGATGGAAACAGCTTCTGGCACGTAATCAGTGTGATTTCAAAACATACTAATGTTTTAACGCAACAATAAATGACTGGGAGTCCATGGACAGATGTCTGTAAACTCTGGATGGAAAGCTGATATGGTAAAGAATGCTGTAGCTTATTTTGAAAATGCTGATGTACATTGATGGCTATGTAACTTCATAAAGAAGCTAAACCACACCATTCCAATGATATGTTTGAAACTCTTCCATGAATTACATTTAAACATACAGAAACCAAAATGTAAGACTGACAAAACTACATCTTCAGAGAGAATCTTCTTCTTCTTCTTTCGGCTTTTTCCCGGTCAGGGGTCGCCACAGCGGATCACCTTGTCCGCACATTGAATGGCAGTGGAGTTTTACGGTGTCGAGTTGCCAGCCCGGCGCCCAACCTTCCACAGAAGGCACACTCACATGCACACCTAGGGCCAATTTAGAGTGTCCAATCCACCTGCAGCATGTCTTTGGGATGTGGGAGGAAACCGGAGCACCCGGAGGAAACCCACGCGACCACAGGGAGGACATGCAGACTCCGCACAGAAGGCACCCCAGCCGAGGATCGAACCGGAGAACCTCTTGCTGTGAGGCGGCAATGCTAACCACTGCACCACCGTGGCCGCCCTATCTTCAGAGAGAATAAATTAACTATTTAATACCCGCTGTGCACATGGAATGCATCTAGGGACAAAAGAACCTCACAAGCCTAGTAGCACTAATTACACACTTTCTATAGATGAAACTGTTTCTACTACTGTTTTTTCTTTATATCTGCATTTTGCATAACTGTAAAGTCACAAATGTACTTGTTTTTGTAATATACTTACTAAGTGATTTGAACAGTGTTGACTTTTTCTAATGTATTAATGCATATCTAACTATTTGTGCCTGAAATACCTTCTTTGCTTAACCCTGTTTATACATTTGGCTCACTACCTCCTCTCTCTTCCTACTTTCTTTAGTCTAGTGACCTAAGTACATCCCTGCACTGAATATCCTGTATAATCTCTCCTGAAGCATTGGAAACTTGCCTGAACTTGGATTCCACCTACCAGTCACAGTGAAAACAACCTTCTAAGACTGATAAAGTACGTGTATATCCAGCTACCTGTACTTTATACCACTACTTAGATTTTATGGTTCTGTCTCGCTAGGCCAGCTTCCCACCCAGAATAGCCAGCAGCCAACCTGCCCCTACTTTTCCCTTCTTGTTCTCTTTAGCTACCCTTTATCCAGCCTTTTCTCTCTCTCCGATACTTCCTTACTCAAGATCTCCTCAGCCTGTTTCCCTGTAGGAGAACACTTAGCTGTACCTAAGCTACCATCCTCTAGGTGGCGCTCTATCTTTAGCTTTCTGCATTTCTATCCGTATACCAACTTCATTACCTTACTGCCCCAATCCTGCTTCTATGTTTTACTTTCACTGACCTACTCTATCACCTCTTCCACCCAAATCCCAGGGTACCTTTACATAACTCTTTACTTCCCTACTTTTCTCTCTCTAGCCTCATTACATACTTCCACATACTTACCCTCTGACATACTTGCAAACATTTCCTGCTTTACACATTGTCTTCCTCGACAGCACTCTCTCTTGTCTCTACCCGCTCCGTTCGCCCTGCGGGCTCACTCCGCTCCCCTACCCTGCCCCCAATTCCCACCCGCCCCCAGTAGTCCTACCTTTATACTACTACTAGACACACCCTATCCTGTACTTACCAATCACACAACAAACATCACTAAACAACCCAAATCTCTCCTTTGAACACCACACCCACTAATTATCTAAACCTCCACCCCTATCTACTCATTCTACAACTACCTTTCTACATACCTTAAACTACATCTTACTCCTTCCTAACCTCTATTCATACAAAATGGGTATACCAATCACATTTCCACAGCTTAAACAGCTCTTCAGCCTATCACTTATATCTTCTCTTATAATTACTTACATCCTAACCTCTTATGAATACCCACTGAACTCTTTTTATTCATTCCCCTCTAAGTACACCAGTACTTCTATATCACCTCTCTCCTTCACTCTCCAACCTTAACACACAACCCAACTATCTACATGCTAAATACCATAGAATAGCTCACTTTAAGTTAAATAAACCAAAACACAAGAAAATATCAGACATCTTCTACTTACTCCATCAATCAAAATACCTTAAACTCCTCCACCTTCTGTTAGATGGAGACATTCATCCTAATCCAGGCCCACAGCATAATAAAACAAAAACACACAAAGTACTAGATAAAACTACATCTCTCTCACTTTCCATACCCAACAATTCTCTCTCTATTGCCCATCTCAATATACGAAGTATTTGTAACAAAATTAGTCAAATCCATGCCCTCCTTGAAACCCATCAATTTGATATATTATGCTTAACTGAAACATGGCTAAAGCCATCAATCAAAGATAATGAAATTAGCCCACCTGGCTATAATATCATTAGACATGATCGTGCTACCAAAAAAGGGGGAGGAGTAGCTATTTTCTACAAAACACCACTCCAAATTAGTACTTTAAATCTGACTTTTAACCTTGACAATAATGCTGAAATAATTAGCTCCAAACTCCAAGTCAATACTTCTAAAGCCATAAATATCATATGTGCATATCTCCCTCCTGGAAACAATATCAACACTCTCGAACCTATACTCAATTTTCTCTCTACCAACCTCCCTCAGGAAACACTAGTCTTAGGCGATTTTAACATCAATTGGTTTTCCTGTAACAGTACTAACCCCACCTCCCACATAAGCCTATATGGCTTTAAACAACTCATTAGCAGTCCTACAAGAACTAATAAAACCAACAATAAGGAAACCATCCTAGACTGGATTCTTACTAATACTCCCCAACAAACCTATCAGTTAGGCACCCTTCCAGATGATCTAAGTGACCACTCACTAACTTATATCATTAGGCACAAATCAAACCTAGCCTTACCTACCACCTACAAAACACTACGATCAAAAAACAATTCAACTCTGATCAGTTTCTTGCTGAACTAAGACAATGTAATTGGTCCCAACTAAAACACCTTCCACTTAATGATGCTGTTGAATACTTTAATTCTACATTCCTATCCATACTAGATAACCATGCCCCAAGTCGCACTATTAGAACCAAAGCTAAAACAGCACCCTGGCTAACTAACAATACTAAGCAAAAATCACTCTTAGAAATAAATCCTGAATAAATGTATGCTCCACTAAGAACCTAACAGACCAGCAGAATTTCAGAGAGCTTAGAAATAGTACAAAAAAAGCCATCCTTGCAGACAAAAAGAACTATTACTTTCAGCTACAACAAACTACAAAAAGAACCCAAAAATTTTGGGCTAGTATTAATAATCTTCTATCCCCAGGCCAGTCACTCACACCAAATCCCCAGGACTCTAATCCAAACAATCCTAAACAAATAGCTAATGACTTCAACTCTTTCTTCACCAATACTATACAAACTCTAGCAAATCACCTACCTCCTGACATCTCTAAATTACCCACACATACTTTACACACTTCTCTTCCCCTTCTCCTTCAACCTGTATCTACCTCATTTATCTTATCCTTACTCCATAAACTGAAACCCACCACACCCTCTGCAGACAAACTTCCTGCAGAATTTCTGCAGTTAGGAGCTAAAGCCATTGCCTATCCCATCTCAATCCTGATAAACAGATCTATAAAGGAAAGAATTTTCCCTTCCATTTGGAAGATATCTCACATCATCCCACTACACAAAGGGGGCAATTCTAATGACTTCTCTAATTTTCGTCCCATAGCATTGCTATCACCCATAGCCAAAATCATGGAAAAGTGTATCCATAAACAACTACTTAATCATCTTCTCCATAACAACCTACTAGCTAACAGTCAACATGGATTTAGACCTTCACACAGTACCACTACAGCATTACTCTCCTTTACTAATGCTATCAACCATAACCGTAACAACAATAATCTATCATCTTCTATCTTCATAGATCTTTCAAAAGCTTTCGACATGGTTAATCATAAACTCCTGCTGCACATACTAAAATCTCTTTCAATTCATCCTTCTTCCTTATCCTGGTTTACATCTTACCTAGAAAACCGTCAGCAGGCAGTACTTTGGAAAACTCATTATCTAACCTCCTTCCTGTAGCTATAGGTGTGCCTCAAGGGTCTATCCTTGGCCCGCTCCTATTCTCTATATTTATTAACGACCTCCAGTCAGCTATTCCAAACACTACTTGCATACAATATGCAGATGATTCCACTATAATCTGCACTGCTTCCTCTCAGACTGAACTCCTGTCACTTACCCAAGAAGCTTTTTCCACTGTTGAACACTGGTTCTCTGACCGTTGCCTACTCCTCAACCCCAAGAAAACAAAGTTACTATTGTTCTCACCTACCCACAAATCAAACTCTCTTAATTTCTCTATTACTTCCTCTGATAACACTCTGATTTCTCCTGATGCTACTACAAAACTATTAGGAATAACTATTGACAACAATCTCAGTTTTGATTCTCATATTAACAACACAATAAAAGTAATAAACAAAAGATTGGTTCCCTTTATAGAATCAAACCATTCCTTACACCTGAAGCTCGGACCACCTTAGCTAGTTCTCACCTTATCTCTACCCTTCTATATGCTTCTACTATTTATACCAATCTCTAAAAATAACCTCAAGAAACTTATGACATCTTACCATAATATTGCTCGATTTGCCACAGGATCCCTATTTAGAACTCATCACTGTCTTAACCTAAAACAACTTGGCTGGCTTGAACTTCCTAACAGGCTGATTTATCAACAGCTCTTAACTGCTCACAAAATTCTATACCAGCCTTCTAAAACACCAATTCTCTCTAACCTCATTACGCCTTATAATAACCTGAAACACCTACGTTCATCAAACAAACTAATGGCTAATATTACCATACCCAATAACTCTGCAGGTGATAGCCTTTTTTCTAACTCTGTTAGAAAAATATGGAACAAACTGCCATCTGATATCTCATCTTTAACTAGTCTTCCACTCTTTAAAAAACAGCTGAAAACACATCTCAATAAACACTGGCTCTGTTCCTGTAACAACCCAGATTAACCTTTCTTTTTCCTTTCCTCCTTAACTCCTCCTCACACAACATCCTATGGACATATGTAAAAAAAAAAAAAAAAAAAAATTATTGTTAGAATCTGTATAGCAAATATCTACTAAACTTTGTTTATGTAATTTCCTGCGATGACTATGCCTGCTTGCATGTATATCACATGTTCTGACTCAATGTGTTATTATTTTTGACCTTATATTGACTGTTGCTGTGAATTATCTGTAATATCGTTGGAGCTTTTCTCCCCGGGCCTCCACTGAAAATGGACATATATCCAGCTGGACTAGCCCGGTCAACAAATGTAAAATAAAATAAATAAAATAAATAAATATTTTAGAGTTACTAATGCAAAAGGTATAAGGAAGATACAGGTTTACATATATTGTTCATAAATCATAATACAAGTAAAAATTGTAGGGGGGTGTAAGCAGAAAGGGGAGATCTGAAAAAAGGACAGAAAAACAAAGGTTATGTACAGCTTATGGGTGGCACAGTGGTGCAGCGGTTAACGTTGTCGCCTCACAGCAAGAGGTTCTCCGGTTCGATTCTCGGCTGGGGTGCCTTCTGTGTGGAGTTTGCATGTTCTCCCTGTGTTCGTGTGGGTTTCCTCCGGGTACTCCGGTTTCCTCCCACATTCCAAAGACATGCATCTGGAGCATTTCTCCCCAGGCCTCCGCTGAAAACAGGCTCTGTGGAACTTAGTCGGACATTCCCAGTCAACAAATGTTAAATAAAAATAAAATAAATAAATAAAAATCTCATAGCCAATGTAACACACATTTTTACAACTGTTGAGGGCTTTACTCGATGAAGGGCTTATTTTTTGCTAAATGATGCAGCACATAAATTAAGTAGTTTCTGTTTTTTGCCTCTTTGGAAAGGACAGGGGCTAGCTAAATTAAAGTAGTTGCAAGTTTGTATAATGTGTGGCGTTCGCATGAAATAGATGACAACTGTGAAGGGATCACATAAATGCTTAGCATGGATGGTATCATGTTAAATGAAACAAAGATTGTAAAGGGTCACATACAAGCTTGTTTCAGATAGTGTTAACATAAGTAAAATAAATGCCATGATGTGGGGTGACATAAGACTTTAGGGAACTTGCAAGTGGACAATAGCACTGTTGGTTAACACATATGATTATGCATTCCTCCGCCACAGGGTCACTGTTGAACTGGTTCAGTTGTTTCTGGCTAATGCAGAAATGAAACTTTTAGGTGACTATATGTATCTAGATAAACACAAAGCAGTCCCCGATGCTGGATAATGAAAGAATGGGAATGATCTCTAGTTTTAACAATGTCAAGCAGACCACTAGTGATGGAGCCCTTTAGCAGAAGTAGTGCGTTGTAAGTTCATCGGATATTACTACTGCTGGCATCCAGGAGACCATTACGCATCCTAGTTTAAATTCCCAACTGGCCCACAACGCTGCCTGGTTAAGTGACTTGCTTAAGGTCAGACATAAATGATAGCGGCAAGTTTGAAACCCTGTTCCCTTGGCACAGGGGGCAGCTCATTCAGCTCAGAGCTGTACTTCTCTTGTGTTAATTGATTTGATTTGATACTTAGTACTGAAGACAGGATTAAGACCGTTGTGCTTAATATCAAGCGGCATAAGTCATTGTAGAATGGACTTCAATATCTGAATTGTTTCAAGTATGTGTCTTTATGTTTCTCTGCAATACTATTTATTTCAATGGAATTTGTAGTCATTAAAACAGTGCACAGGTAGAAATCCTGTGATTGTTGTGAAGGATTTCATTGTACGTTCAGGTAGTTTAAATTCCACAAAATTTATTCAATGTTGCTTTGTGATTTTGTTGCCTGCATTCTTGTGTAGTGACTCAGTTGAAATTATACATAATTTGCATCTTTTAGGACACATAACATATACATTTGCTTTAGAAGAGCAAATGGCTATGTATATTGAATGGTATTTGATATGCCTAATGTTGAATTTACAGCTTACATGACTGTTCATTTCTGAAATCCAAGCAGACCACATCTTTCCCCTTCCTGGTTAACTACTTTAGTTTGATAATCAAAGAACTGTGCTGTTTTATTCAGTCTAATTCCAATCATCTTTCCTTGTTTCAAATCTCATTTCCTCTAGTACCTTAGCTTAACCAGCTTTCAAGGACTAGTCCATATCAAATGCCTTGCGATATTAAAACCTTTTATAACTAATTAGGATACCCAATGACATTGTAAACAGAATGATTAATGGCAATACAGCCATAAAAATAAAATCTCTAAGTTATGAAAACTCAGTACAATGTTTTAACAGCTATCAGAATCATCAGAGACTGTCCATGTTGTATTACTTAAGGCATCCTATTTAAAAAATGCTAAGTTCATTTTACTGCAAATACATTCTAAACTTAGAGAGGGACCTTAAAGAAAACAAGAAGTAAAACAAAAAAACTGTAGTCCATAAGAGCTGTGTGCATGTATGTGAAAGATTCATTTCAACAATACCCTTTTCAGAACTGTTTGTCCTGTCTTGTGGATGTTAAAAAATTCTTAGCTGCATTTAATGTAAAGTCTCCTCAGTACAAAACGTTAGTAGAGCATTGGGAGGTGACCAGTAATGAATCATTGCATATGATTTATCTGTACACGACTATATCCTGACAAGTGGCATATCCCCCATAATAAAATAATCCTTAATCATTTACTTCAGGGCAACCACCTGGTGAACCATTTCTGCATAAAAAATTTAGGAAGCCCATAATTTGCACTTTGTTCTTGCCCCTAAATTCTATGCTTCCTCCAAAATGTCATGACTACATCTTTTCATTTCAGCTCCTTTCACAATTTTAGCTGTCTATTCAAAATCTACATTACTATTAATCTAAAATTCTACAGAAAATTGTGACAGACTAATGAAAATATTACATGTGAAAGAAGTGATGAGAAGTACTTGCAAACATAAATTATTTTGTGCTGTCACTTTACTGACAATTTTAGATGCAGTCTGGTCATTCTAATTCATATCTTTATGCCAAGGAACTGTATAATAATCACATTGGATTATTTAAATTTGAAAACAGCTTTATGAATATCTTGTAAAAATGGAAAAAACTATTGTACTTTCCTTTGGCTGAGGAAAAATAAATCATCAGTGTTATGGTTGTAATACTTAACATATTTCAAGAGCTCATGCATGTAGAAATAAATAGTCTTTACAAATCTAACCATTAATGTAGCTGACAGAAAACACATCAACATTGCTGTGTATTGCAGATATAAAAATATTCTGCCTTAAACTGTAAAAATAATTTCCATAAGACAAAATTTCAGTAGGTGTTTTAAAATTGCGACTATCAAGGTTTGAGTAAAAATTAGGAAATTACTTACTCCAAAATCATGATGCGTGTGGTAATTAGCAAGCTAGTGAAATCTACTGCTGCAAATTAAAAATTAGATTGCCACTTCATAGGATCATAGAATCATAAGATCATAGGAGGTTACTAGGCTATTGGATCAAAGGCCTGTACATGCCTAGACATGTTATACCCTTGTTCCCTTATGGACGAAGATATATAGTCTATGTTTGCACATGAATGTAAGATTAGCACTGGCTGCCCGTGTCCAAGAGGGACATAGGTGAAACCCCTGGTGCAAACTTATGGTTTCCCATCCAAATGTCCAGGTTATGCTTAAATAGGTTAATTGAGGATCTCTGTTTTACAAGAAATGGGGGTTTGGTCCAGAGGAGTGTCAAACTCTGGGAGACATATCTGTCTCTCTGGCATGTCCTGTTAATATTGCAGGCTAGGTTAAGATCCCTAGAGTGAGTAAATTTTATCCCATTGGATTTGCGGATGTGCAGCAGCTTCATCAAGGCAGGGTATGAGACTGCTCTGTACGCCAGGCACAAGTCTCCTCTAAGCAGTCTATACGATACTGAGTAAAGTGATAGGGTCTTCATTCTGTCCATGTAGGTCATGTGTTGCAGGTCCTCTGATGCTGCAGCTGTCTGGTGAGGTACATACAGAAGGGAGCATTGTACTCTGTTATTGGTCTGATGAGAGTCAAGTACAGGAGAGTTATAACCTCCTTAGATTTGGATGCTGTAACCTTGCTTGTGAGGTATGAAATATATTAGGCCTTCCTTACTACTGTGGACATCTGATGATCAAAATTAAGGCTACTGTCAACTTTCCTTCCTAAATCTCTCACCACTGGGTTTGAACTTAGGGGGGTATTATTAATGTTGTAATTAGCAGGGGTATCTCCTTTGGCGAAGGGGATGATGATGCATTTTTTTTTGCATTTAGTTAAGTCCATGGCTTTGAGACCAGTCATTTGTATGTGTAAGCCCATTTTGTAGTATGTTGATATCTTTGGAGGTGTCGATGATTGTACCCAGTTTGCAATCATCAGCAAATATGGTAAGCCATAGGCTATCTATTTTTGCCTGGACTTCTGATAAATAGGTACAAACAGTAGGGGGCCTAGCACAGACCCTTGTGGAACACCACTGGTAACAGGTCTGCTAGTAGAGGTGGCATTCTCAGTTTTGACTGTATGTGTCCTGTTTGTCAGCCAGTTGGCAACCCATCTAGTGATGTAAGGGCTAATCCCCAACTTGGTGAGTTTCTCAATGATTGTGTCAATGGCCTTGGCTAGGTTGAGATAGGCAGTTTGAACTGTATTGCCTTCATCCGGAGCCTTGGTGACATTCCAGAAGAAGTCCACCAGGTTTAGCAAGCAAAATCTGCCCTTAACAAAGCCAAACTGAGTTGGGTCAAGAGTTTGAAGGTCACCTATATCCTTGTTGATAAGTTCCATGATGATTCCCTCCATGGCCTTGCAGATAAGGCTGATTAGACTTACCGGTCTATAGTTCCCAGGGTAATTTGAGGGTACTGACATTATTGTGTGTCAGGTTGCTTGTAACATTGTTTAATAAAGAAATGCGTAAGTTGAGTGTCATCTGACCACATCTTTCTAAAGTATGTTGCTTTACTTAAAGCTTTTTCTCACATTCCATATTCTATCACAAGTAACAGTTGATTTTATGTATTACTTACTGATTATTTTGTTGGACTGTCAGTACAAGTGCTGTTGAAATTTCCTTATATTGATGTTTCTTCTACTGTGTTTGATGATTGTTGTAGGAAGTTTGTGTTTAATTTTTATGGTTATCTTTTCATCTTGGAAAGCATTGTGTAACTGATCTATCTTTTTTTTTTAATGTTGTTGATTTTTATATCAGATTCCATGATGTGGTGTTTGCTCAAAGAGCAATGCATTCCAGCCATAGACTTTAAAAAAAATAAATAAATAAAAAAACAAGGCACCACCTCATGGATTGGGCAGATGTCATCATTAAATAACATATAAGAAATAGAAATGTAATTAAAATCATAGACGATCTTCTGAATACTTGAAATTCTCCACCTTGATTTTCCTAGTAACATTTTACCCTTTCAGTTTTTTTTTTCATATGACTTTTTTTAAAGGCTATACAATGCAGAGCTGCATTCAGTAATGTGTCAGATCAGTGACATATAAAGTGATACAGGAGAGAGACCTGAGTTGATATTTGTACTATTAGGGGTAATTTGGCTGGGGCACTGGGGATCTTTCCCTACTCACAGCTCATATAGAGTGAGTATACAAGAACATCTTATTCCTAGTGCAGTGGCTGCTGAGTGAATGGTGCATGACATGGAAAAAGCAATGGAAGGACAGAAGAAGAATGCCAGTTTGAAAGAAAATGTGTGTGGAGTTATGGAGGATTGTGAAGTGTTTTCAAAAAGATTTATTTGCTGAGTCAGAGAACTGGCAAGGGAGGAATGCATTGGTAAAAACCCTGTAGTCTGGAGGGTTGTGACATAATGTATTAAATGACATCATCAACCATAGAGAACCAGAAGATTATGTTTCTTGGGGAGAGAGAGAATAGAAAAAAATACATGAAGAAGATTAAGTGGCAATTTTAAAAAAAGACAGTACTCAGAAAAACATATGCAGAAACAGTTTTATGCAGCTATGGGGAGGATAAAGAAAAGAGAATAGCTTCAAAAGGAACTTTGTAGTGAAAATATAAAGTAAACAAAATAAGGAACTGAATAGATATGAGGTATGGGACACTGTAATACTTCCTTTAGGCATGAAAATACAAGAGGTATGAGCTTTTATCTTAATAAAGAAAAAAACATTTTATGACATCTTTTGAGATTGCTTAGAGTATGGAAAAGTTCTTATGTGAGTATGAAAAGAGACTGAATGGCAATCCATGGAACAATTATGTGGCAAAAGCTTTTTTTTTCAAGACACCAAAAAGGTACTACATATACAGTTTCAGACAGAGGTGGAAAGAGAAACTTTGAAAGGACATAAAAATATATGTAAAGAAGTAATGGAGATTTTTAAAATTGTATGATAGCAGGGGCTTATGCACTGGAGGATGGGACTGCAATGTTGTTTTGAAAATGGAAACATAAAAAATGTACATATTCCAAATGTTATAAATGTTGAAGGAAATAAGGGTGTGGTAAAATATTGGGTAAAATCAAAATCAGGTAGGAAAGAAAGACATTTTGTAAATAATTGTTATAAAAGGAACTGCTATATATGTGAGAAATAGGCCATTATGCAATGAAATGTGGACTTGAATGTTATAAATTTAAACAAACTGTATAATTATGGATGGACTGTAAAGAAAAATATATAAAAAAACAGTATAAACAACAGGAGTAAAGAACAAAATACAAAAGGATTGGAAATAGGAATAGATGAAAACATAGAAAAAGAAAAGTATGATAGCAATAAAAGAAAAGAAGATGAGTAGGAAATAGAAAAAAAATCTGACATTAGTGATAAAGAAGATATAAGTTGGGAAATGGTAAAAGGAGAAGGAGAAGAGAATTATATTGGGAGAAGAGTAAAAGACAGAAAAAGGACATTCAAAGGCATACATTTAAAAGAAAGAAGAAAGGTAATGGGTGATAAGCAATAGAAATGGAAAACAGAAAATTAGTATGATTTCCTTTAAATTATGGAAAAGAAAAAGTAATAATTTAAGAATTCTTTCAGTAAATGTAAACAGTATGAAACATTTGGTAAGAAGGAAAAGGATATTAGAATGGTGTAATACATGTTATGTAGATACAATAGCTTTTGAACAGATAAACAGAAAAAAATATGGGATGAAGAAATAATATGTAATTTTGGAAATGAGTGTTCAGGAATAGCAGTATTATATAGGAGAGTAGTGAAGATATTAGATGTAACATTAGTAACAATGGGAAGACTATTGCAGATTTCAAATGGTAAGAAAAAGTAGATAAAATTATAGCTTTGTGCACTTAAGTTATTTGTAAAGAAAGGAAATATTTAGTTCAACAGATGTTAGATTATGTAGTAGTGAATATGGATATTATAATAACAGGAGATCTTAACTGTGATTTAAGGCATACAAGAAAAAAGAGAAATTAAAAGATATAAGAAAAATGGGAGAAGTTTTGAAATGTGGCCAATGGGCTGTATGAAAATAACATTATGGACATATAAAAGAGGTATTCTTAAATCTGCGATTGATTATTTTGTAATGTCTAAAATAATAAGTTTAGTAGAAAGAGAAGCTTTTGTAGCATGATTTGAAGATAATTTAGCAATATGGATGGAAGTAAATGAAAATAAAGATAGTAGAATAGGAAAGGGAATAAAAAGAATAAATGAAAACGAATAGGAATGAAAGAGGAAAACAAATAATTATCCAGTTATGGAGAGATCATGTTACCATGAGGGAATTTCATGTTAATTGATCAGAATGGTGGATATTTTTAAAAGAAAATATAAACAAGGTTTTTTTTTACAATGGCAGAGTAAGATAGGAAGGGTAGAAAAAGAAAGATATGTAAAAACTATAAAAAAATGCTTTTGAAAATTTAGAAAAGAATGAGGGAAAGCATTATTATAAATAGAAAATGTTTATAAAAGAAATTATGAAAAAATTAGGAATTATTATATAAACAAAGCTATTTACTACAACAGAAAAAAGGAAGAAGTATCAGCATACCTGAGTAAAATAGCAAAAGAAGATAGGAGTGTAATGAGAGAAATGAAAAATAAAAAAGAAGTAAAAAGAAAATCACAGATCATTGAAATGAGATTATGTTATGTGAGTTGGATAAGGTGCTCAAATAGGCAAATATAAATTTGGAAGCAGGTCTGGATGGAATTAGATGAAATTAAATATCAAATGCATAACAATTAATAGAATGGCAAAAATAGTATTTATTACATTTATTGAATGAATGGTTATGTGAAATATTTTTCAAAAAATTGTGTAGTGGAATATTAAAATCCATATCAAAAGGAGAAAAAGAAGGTATAAAGATTTGGGTACCAATAAATAATTCAGATTACAAGAAATTTATGAAAACGATACAGAAAAGATAGGAAAATAAGATGGAAAATATAATGGAAGAAAGTTTATATGGTATGAAAGGGAAAGGATATTTAAAATTACTAATGACAGAAATTGTGGATGATATTCTAAATAGAAGAGAGGATATAAAACTTATGGTAGGTGACATTAATAAAGCTTTCAATAAAGTAGAACATAAGATGTTATGGGAATTAATGAAGACATATAACTTTAGTAATAGAATGAAAAAAGTCAGGGGGATTCAATAAGGCCTACACATTCATTTTCAACAGTGTGTGCATTGCTGTGTGAGTCATACATAGGCGTGAAAACTTTTAGATTCAGTAAGTGCCGTGTAGAGGTGCACACCCCCACACAAACAAGGTAAACACTGCAGCATGCTAATTATAGCACAAGCAGCTGAATTGTATGCTAATTAACCAATCTAACATGGCCAAGCTATTCAGCAAGCTATAAAGCAACCATGTTGTTCCCCATGAATTCCAAAACCTTTGGAATACAGCCATAGAAAGGAGTCTACATGGACAAATAAAAAGTGAATCATGTGAGATTTGAACAGAACTGACGTTAACGTGTGACAGCATTATATACAGGCTGGATGCAACAAAAGGAGAGTAACAATAGCAAAAAAATCCTGTTTTGTGCCATAATAGAAATGCAGCTTTACTCCCCGACCCTAAATGAACAGTGCACTTGTAAGTAATGCAGACAGATAAATGTGTAAAAGTGTTTGCTAATCAAAATAAATATAAAAAACATTAAACAGACTATTCATAGTTACATGCCAGCATATGAGATATGTAGCTGATGAAATGCAGGCATATCATCTAAAAATAAGTACTCCTCTGTGGAGATATATTCCAAAGTAATATCCTCTCTACTGTGTTTAACACATAAACAATTTAGCTTCTCTTCAGTTTCTCTAGCTACATGGTTGTTGTCTTGTAAAGATTCAGGATGGTCAGCATGGTAAAGATGCAAATGAGGTTTGAACTCATTAGAATCCCAAAAAAATTAATCCGTGTAGGGATATAAACATAGTGCAGGCACTAACTCAGTTTTTGTTTAATGGATGGCAACCATGAATGTTTACATCAGGCAGGTGTGTCAGGTTAGACTTACAAAGTGTTACATGTATGTCTGTCAAGGTTGGAAGCGCAAGTAAGCAGCTCAAAATTCACAGGTTCATTAACTTACAATCTCCTCTTCATTTGTTTGCAAATTGTGTTTTCTCTGTCAGGATTTTTTCATTAATTTATTATTTTTTGGCCATGGTTTGCACGATGTGGTGCTTTGTGCCATCACGGGCAACAAATTAATGAATGGAAGGTTTGACATTGCTTAGCTTGTTTGCATGATGTTGCTCAATGGGCAAAAGGGAGACCTTAAGAATAACTAGTACATAAACGAATGTCATGTAATTATTCCAGTGGCAGCATTGATAAAGTACGCCAATTAGTGCTGAGTCTTTGGAATACACCTGATACTTAACTAACTCTGTGGTGGCATGAGTTCATGCAGTTAATGCAGTGGGACTTTCCTTTTTGGAGGCAGATGGTACTGGGTTTGAATACAACTGATTCTTACACTTTCATGTACTTTTGTATTACTGCTGCTACACATTGGTGTGTGATATGCACCATTGCACAATAATGCATTAAAGAAAAGAAATGGGAAGATAGGACAGTGGTGAAATGGGGGATACTAATATCTGGTAGTTAGTATTGATCTCTGGAATATACCTAACTATGTAAATGACTCTGTGGCAGCATGTGTTAATGCAGTTAATGCAGTAATACATTCCTTTTTGGGGTCAGATAATACTGAGTTTGAATAGAACTGAATTTAACACTTTCAAGTTCTTTTGTGTTACTGTTGCTATGCACTGTCATGCAATAAGGCATTAACAAAAAGAAATATGGAAGATAAGACATTGGTGAAATGGGGAGCAAGCAGGGGGAAGAACAAATGGAAAGCAATACAGGAATGTGCAGGACGGAGATAGGAAAGAACCATAGCTATCCATTTTTTCAGCAGTAAAAATTGATAACTTATGCAGAATACTAGCTGAATTTGGACTATCACCTCCAGAGACCAGAAAGAGTGGTGACCACAATACAATCATGTTGTAAAGCCAATTGGACTGAATCAAGTGTGTCAGGAAGACGTGTGCAAAATGGAGAGCTATGTATGGGATGATTTTTTTGAGGGACAGGTGCCCATATTTTTTTTATTTTATTTTTTTTTTGAGAGAGAGAGAGAGAGGAATGTTGGGGAAGGGATGCAGGTATGTCTGGTTCTGGTAATTTGAGTAAGTGGGGAAGCAATTGCAGACAGGCAAGACAAACAAGACAAAACACAGGAATTGTAATGGACACAAGAGGTTGGTGGACAACATGGATTGGGTGAGGGTAGGGACATCCAGGACCCTTGATTGTCAAGCTGAGTGACAGTGAGAGTCAAGTCCTCACTGTCATCACTGTCACTTCACTCCACCACTGGAGCACTCAACTTATTCTTCTCTCCTCTTGGTCCTATGTAAAATGAAGGAGAGCAACCCCTCCATCTGGCATAGTTGTGCACCAGTAGTGTATTGCACAACCCTATGCACCATCCCTCACAGTTCAGCATGTGATAAACTCAGCACCTCTGCGACTGCCCCCAGAAGGAACCACTGGACTATCCTCCAGGGCAGGTAGTGCAGTGGCAACAGAGGTGTTACTGCCAGGTTGGCTACCAGAAGTGCTGGTCAATGGTGCAGAGGCCAAAGGAGAGAGCCATGGGGGATCCTGTGGAGCAGGCCTACCCCGTTGTGCTGTGGAGCATTTTGTGATGTGGTACATGAATGACATGGACACATTTTGGCAACACATAGCAATATAAAATAAACCAACAAAAAATGAAAGAGATAAGGGTTGGGGTGACAGAAAAAAAAGAAATACGATTAGAACTTTCATATGTAAAGCATGATTCATTGATACAATTATCTGACTCTATTATCTTAACCTTTACTCTTAAGACTACCACCCCCTAACAGATAGCTATTACCTTTAAGACTACTAGCTCCTAACACATGCACACTACACTACAGATTGCAGCAAGTACTCCTTAATTGTGCATATATTGCACATATGCATGTTCCAATTATACAGATTACAGTTTAAAGCAGGGCATAGGTGCCACTGGTATAGAGCTTTTACTTTAAACCTTTAAGACACACATAATTGAAGAATTAACAGTATTATGTACTTGGGAAGTGGGGTATTTGAACCTACAACCTCTGACTAAAATCTAATATTGTACTGTTGGTTTGTGCTACAGACTAATGCATGCATACTTGCTTTTATACTTGAGATATGCATGCTCAAATTGACGCAACTGTATAAAATGCCAAACAAACTATCTTTAACTTGTATTTCTACAATAACTCTATTCTTCTGCTGCATGCATAATACATGCCTCCTTCATCCTTGACAATCTTGTACCATGGACCCTACCATTGCATTACCTTTCCATGGCAGCTGTGGAAAAAACAGAAAAGAACAGAATACCATTAGGAACACCCATCTTGCCAACATTCAGGTCTTAACCCTTACAAGTACTGTATGTAGTTGATACTTACACATTTATGGGATGTCTTCCATCCTAAATTCCTCTATCCAAGCATTCAGTGTACCCCTCTTCCTCCTCCGAGGTCATTGTAGTGATGCCTACATTGGTCACCAGTGCTGGGGATACCAGCGGCACTGGTTACAGCCTGAGCCAAACTATCCCAAGCCTCTGACTTATATATACTGGGACCCCAGAATAGTCCCCCTGCAGCAACCTGACACTGCAGTGTTTCACTAGGAGTGCAAACACAAATCTTGAACTTCTAGACAGTCCATCTCTGAGCCCTAAATCTCACACCTTCTCCACAAATGCAGCCATGTTTCTCATGAATAAAGAGCAATGGAGAATGGTATCCTGCCAATTCCAGGTATTGCATTTACAGAGAGTGCGCCCACTATTTGAAATTGTTGCACACCACTTAGCATGACCCAAACATGGTGTTCCTTGGTTCACACTGCTTAACAACATGTTTGTGTGATGGTAAGCAGAGGGCAACAGGACAAGAAATGCAATTTCAATGTTATTTGATGTACAGGCAATTGTGTATGTGTGTTTGACAAATGTGAAGGTCATGACAGTCCAGAGAACAGAAATATACTTACAGGGATGTAGTACACAGTATACCCACAGTCATACATTTGATAAAAAATATAATAATAAATGATAAATAACTGACACAATATTAGTGTCTCAGCCCTTATACATATAATTAATATCATGTACACTATGTCAAGTGTTATAAGTGAGAGTGACTATAATGGGAAGTGGAACAACAGTGTATGGAATATGCTGTATTTGAACCCACAACCATGTGTAGGGCAGTCCTACACTAACACCTGTTGCCACAAAAGAGTTGAAATAACAGCCGTTCATGTTTCAGTTCACTGCTATAAACTGCAATGTCACAACAGTGAAAAAAAAAGTTGCACACACTGTACTGGAACCCAGGACCATCTTTATAGGTTCATGGGTTCATAGATTAGTACTAGTCTAATGGTTGTTGTGGGCCATTTTAAGCCTAGCCAGTTAACCCATGTGAGAATCAAACCCTACACCTTGTGTCTGTAAGGTAAACACCTTAATCATTATGCGAGCCCTACACTTACACCTGCTACTACAGGCAATAGCAATAATTGAATGTATCCTGTTTCTCTTTTTGGCTGTCTACTTTCTGGGTGGTCCACTTATCCAGTTTGTGCACTGCCGCACCAGTTTGTGCACTGCCACTCTTCACACAAACAAGATAAGTGTGTAGCCATGCCTGACATTTCTCCAGTTCCCATATTTGTGCTAAGCAGCACATCATGCAAACAGTGGCCAAAAAAAGGGAGAAATAGTTGAAATGGGAAAAGCAATCTATGACATACACAGTAGAAAATGTTAGTACTTATGAGATATTTCTGCATAGGTCTGGATTTCAACTGTTACTCCAGTGCATCTTCAGAGAACAGGATGGGTGTGTTATCCCTCATTGTCACACAAACAGCTTTACAGCAAACAGCTGAAATCATTCTTATCATAGCCAACTGCAAAAGAATGTACACTGATATCAAACCCCAAACTATTTGTACATTTATAAATTTATTATATTTGAACAAAGTGCACTTAGTAATCACACAATCTATTATGATTATTGCTTGCAAATATATAGCTCTGTCTTCCCTTTCAGTGTTTCTTCATCATTCATTAGTTGTTTGACCAGTACTCTGACACATTAATATGTGTAAGCCATTGTATATCACTGGTCTTAAAATGTGTGAGTATATTAACAGGGAATAATATGATATGCAATTACCAACAACTAAAGGGGAAATTGGGTGGCACAAACAAGCAAAGAAAGCTCTTTTTGGGAGGCAAAGGTGAGTTACTGTCATGGCACATACAATGGTATGATGTTCTTTTGAGGGAGAAAACAAAGCTGAGTTACTGTTATAGCAAAAACAAGCATAGACTGTTCTTTTGTGACAAGCAAAGGTGATTTGCTGTTATGGCAAAAACAAGAATGAACTCTTGTTTTGGGGGCGCAAAGGTGAGTTACTGCTATGGCACAAAAAAGGATATGTTGCTTATGTTACTGTACATGTTTTGCATCCAGGCTGTTGTTCGATCTTGTGAGGATTTCCAAGCCAGAAACTGCAATATGTATGATTACTTTCTAACTTCTCTCTTTAATGATTTTCCAGTACACACATATGGTGCTAAATTGAGGGCATGTAGTGATCATCAGTAATTTTGAGAGGTATGACTGCATATATATTTAATGCCTGAGACCTACTACTTACTAATGGACACATATAAGTCAAATAAGTCTATGCTGTCACATGATAAGGTAATTTCAGTACAAATCTCCCACCTTTTACTTGCTTACCGTACCAAGTGAATAAATACAAGGATATGCCATAATATTATTAAACAATACACTTCAGGTTCAGAATTTCCTTATAAATGCAGCAGTTGCCATTGTGTTAGTTCAGGACTGACTCTGATGCAAGCAGTACACAGCCAGTAGATGGGGATGCAAAGTTTGTGTGAGCTGCCTGGCATCAATGTTACTATATGTATGTGAGTAGGAGGAAGGTTCCAGGCCCCTGGGGTGAATGAGTGTGCTATGTGTTGTCTCTTAGTCAATGCAAGGGCATACTGAGCATACCTATGTCTGCCTACACTTACAGAAGCTGATGGTTCCTCCTCTGACTTCTCATCTGCCTGTGGCTGTGGTGACCTTGGCAATGGTGGTGGGATGTTTGGCTCTCTCCTTGCTGATCCTGCTGCAGATGTTTTCTCAGGATTATGTTGTGTGCCATGGCACATACTGTGAAGATTTCTGTACATGTCCATGGATTATACTGCAGGGCTCCCCCAGATGTATCTAGGCAATGGACACCATGACTTCAGCAGTCCAAACCTCCACTAATCCCCCCTGTGAACAGTTCCTGTCCAATATCAGAGATTCAGACAGCTCCCAGGAGAGTACAGGGCAGCATGTACTGGATGTGGGTGCAACACCTTCTGAGACAGAAAGCACATCTCAGGAGGAGCTTCCAGGCAGGATATTTTATCTGAACAGTTAAATACTGTCGTATATTAAAACAAATGAAGATGAAATTAATAAGTTAATTCTATGTCACGTCTTTATTTTTTGGGGGGAGGTGGCAATTGCTAGTGTTATAAACTTAGGTTGGAGTTGTCAGTGACATTCTTGTTGAAAGTAGACTTATTGCATGTAAAAAAGGGTAAATGTATTACCCCCTGTGTTGCTGTTAATTGTGATGATGTTGCCCTTACCTGTTGCTTAACTTCTTCCAGTGCAATAAGTCTTCTATAGATGGTAAACCAAATATTTTTATGTCAGTACTGCTGAGCAATTTAAAGAAATATTGTAGTGTATGATATTGGTCTCAGGCCTGTTGTGTATATTGCTGTACTGTCTGTAATAGTGGCAGCACTGCTAGTTTGTTAGTATATATTGCACAATAGTAGTGCAGGTATTAATGTTTTCCTGTGTTTCTTGCTTTTTATCACAGGTGATATTGGCAGTGGGAATGTGGGACCTATGTCACCTGATGTCAGTGTATCAGCAGACTCTGAAGATGATGGTCATCAAACTAAAGCACAGTCAGGGGGTGCAGAGGCAGTATCTGACACAGAGGTTGATATACACCCATCTCCTGCATTTCCATTGGACAGAGCCAGTAGGCCTATGCCAACCCAGTCCACTGAGCCCACAGATATTAGACAGGCGGAGATCGAGGACATTGAACAGGGAAATGTGGCTACTGTAGCTTTAGTGTCTGCTGATTCTGGCTGTAGGCAAAGTGTGGGCAAGTTTCCACACAGAACGATTGATAGGGGTGCTCAGAGGGGGCCTGCTGTCCCTCCTCCAACTGGTGTTGGTGTCACTTCCCATACCACTCAAGATATGTTTAAGGCCATTATGGAGGTACAGGCATGTTCCCATAGGTCCTCCAGACAAACACTCAGGGTTGTAGATGTACATGGTCTGACATGCATAACTGCTCCACCTTGTTGCAGATTCACTGTATTGGATGAAGGACACATTGGAATGAGGGGTGTCTGTGATGGAATGTTTGCTGGGAGGGGAACAGCATACTTGTGGGCACAGGCTAGCCACATTATCTGTTGTCCAGCCACATTATCTGTTGTCAACCAATGTGGTTGTGCCCAGTAATGCTCCCATAGTGGCAGTGCTTCCACTGCTTTGGTCCAGACCCAGATGTGACAAGTCATGTGGATCTTAGATCTGGGCACCCCTATAAAGGGAACTCAACCAGCAGACATCAGTCACATTCAGGTAACAGCACGGCATCTGACCATGGGCATGGAGGTGCCAGAGCAATGCCTGGCAGATCCAGTTCTTGTGTTTGGGGACAACTCTAAACTGCCACCTCTACCATGCATGGCTCACACCTGTCCAACAGACCAAGATGTAGAGCTAGCGCAGAGCTTGGCTATGTTCATGCAGACACTCACACACCAATTTAAGATGTAGAGCTAGAGTAGAGCTTGGCTGTGTTCATGCAGACACTCACACACCGATTTCACCTGGAGGACCCCTATAGATACACACACACACACACACACACACACACACACACACACACACACACACACACACACACACACACACACACACACATGACAGTTACTCATTTTGTCTCACTGGCCATTTGTTGTTTTCTCCCAATGTCTGCCTTCTTCTCCTTCTTACTCATACACAGTCACCCAACTTTTATGTCAGCCTAGGCTTCCTGCTTCCCCCATACATAACACCCTGTGCAAGTGGTGATGACTGTGCCATATCCCTGTTTTCTATCTTTTAGATTCAGTGAAACAAAAGTTATGTCTGATGCTCAGGGTTCATAGCTAATTGAGTGCTTAGTACATCTGTATTTGTGTTCTTGAACTGCTCATTGTACCTTTGACTTATATTGGTTTGGAAAGTTAGACAGTTGATAACATCAAAATTTTACCACTGTATAGTGAATGCTCTTGTAAGGGTTATGAAGTCAGAAACTGCAATGTGTATACTTCTTTCTCAAGTTTCTCTGTAATGACACCCCCACACAACACTCTGTGCAAGCAATGATAACTGCCGTATCCCTGTTTTCTATCTTTTGGATTCAGAGATACAAAAGCTGTGTGTGATGCACAGTGTGCATAGCTGACTTAGTGCTTAGTATATCTGCATTTGTTTGTTGTACTGCTCATTGTATCTTTGACTTATATTATCCTTGGGAAGTGAGACAGTTGATAGCATCTATATTGCAGAACTGTGTAGTGAATGCTGTTGTAAGAGATGTGAAATTAGAAACTGCAATGTGAGTCATTACTTTATAGCTTCTCTCTTTAATGATTTTCCAGGATAAACCTATAGTGCACATCATAAGTCACTTCATCATATTCAGATCATAGGATTGTATGACTGCAATGTAGGCAAACCTTATTAGAACAATAATGCAGTATAATGCTCTCTTTTGCATGTACCTCAACAGACACATGCAGCAGTTGCAGAGACCACAGCGCTTTCTCAGCAAGATAACACAGGGCCTACAAACCATGCCATGAATTATGTGGATAGATTAAAAGCCATGTCACTGTAATCTGTCTTGTATAGGATGAGGTGATGTCTGCTTGCCTCCAGGCCAGTGTCTGACCAAGCCCCGGTGGAATGACTGTATTTACAAAAATCTTATATAGCTGATGACATCAGCAGTGTCTGTTGAGAATATGGTAATAACAGTGCCCCACATGTTGTGGTAAAAGGTTGTCTGTAATTTCATGCAAGAGCACACACACAGTTGACTGCAGTAAGAATAGAGCCCCTTCCTATCTAAGTAAAAATACTACATAACACAGTACTTAATGGAAGTTCCATGGCACAAGTCTGACTTTTGCAAGACTGCAACTGAACTCATAATACAGGACATTAGCAGGTCATGTGTGAGACAAGATGTCGACAGGCCTGCATAGGTTCATAGCTTTATAGGTTCATACAAGGCTACTACCATAATGGCCCTAGATTCAAAGGCTCATAGAAGGTTACTAGGCTAATGACCCTAAGGCCTTTTGAAACCTAGTGAAGCTGTATCATTGTTCCCTTATTGACCAAGATATTTAATCCATATTTGTGAATCCTTGAATAGCACTGGTTGCTCCTATCTAATAGTGACATAAGTGAACCCTGCTGGGGTACATTTACAATTTCGCATCCAATGTTCCAAGTTATGCTTAAATTGGGTCATTGAAGAGCTCAGCTTCATGTGAATTGGGATATTGTTCCATAGCAGTGGCAATCTGTGGGAGACATATCTGTCTCTCCAGCATATCCTGTTCCATAGCAGTGGCAATCTGTGGTAGACATATATGTCTCTCCAGCATGTCCTGTTGATGTTGCAAGCTAAGTTAAAGTCCGTACAGTGAGTGAGTCCTGTCCTATTTAATTGAAGAGGTGCAGCATTTCCATTAAGGCAGGGTCAAGACTGCTCTGTAGTCCAGGCACAAGGCACCTCTTAGCAGTTTATATGATACAGAGTACAGTGACAGGACCTTCAGTCTGTCCATGTAGGTCATATGTTAAAGTCCCTTGATTTTCTTAGTGAGAAACCTGTTATGTCTCTTCAGCTGTTGCAGGTGTCTGGTGAGGTACATGCAAAAGGGAATATTGTATTCTATTACTGGTTTGATGAGGGATGAGTACAATGGATTGATAACATCCTTAGTCCTGGATGCTATGGATCTACTTATGAGATGTGCAATGTAAAAGCCCTTCCTTAACCACTGTGGATGCATGATGATCAAAGATGATGTTGCTATCAACCTGCATTCTCAAATCTCTAATCATTGGTTTGGAACTAATTTGCATGGACCTCTCCTTTGCGGAAATGGGTAATAGTCCATTTTTTGGGTTAAGTTTAAGTCTGAGACTTTGGCAACAATCATTTATGCATGTACGTCTATTTTGTAGTATTTTGATATTGTTTGGGGAATCAAGGATTGCACACAGTTTGCAATCATCACCGAACATGCTGAGCCATAGGGCATCTGTTATGACCTGAATTTCTGAGAAATAGATTCCAAACAGTAGGAGGCCCAGCACAGACCCTTGTGAAACACCACTGGTAACAGGTCTGCTGGTAGAGATGGAATCTCCAACTAAGACTTTATGCATTCTGTTGGCAAGCCAATTGGCTACCCATCTAATAACATATGGGTTAATCCCCAGCTAGGTGAGTTTCTCAATGATGCCTGAGTGGGGGTATGTGTCAAAGCCCTTGGCCAACTCCAGATAAGCAGTATGTACTGATTTGCCTTCATCCAGGGCTTTGTTGGCACTCTTAAAGAATTCCACTAGGTTTAGCAGGCATGATCTTCCCTTAATGAACCCAAACTTAATCGGGTCAAGAGTTTGATGGTCACCAATGTTCTTGAAGGTCCAAGGTAATTCTATCCATAGCCTTACAGACAAGGCTGGTCAGACTTATGAGTCTATAGTTCTACTGGTACATTTGGGGACCCCCTCTGTACAAGGCAATTATGGTTGCTGTTTTCCACTCTTGTGGGATAAAGCCAGTACTTAGACTATGGTTGAAGAGAGTACCCAGTGGTTCCACTAACTTTTGCATTACACCATTTAGTAAGCAGCCTGGGATGTTATACTGTCTCATAGAAGGTGTGGTTTTGGCCTTAGTGAGTGCAGTTAAAAACTTCTCTTTGAGATAATAGGTACAGACCTGGTGGCAGGTAAGCTTTGGGGTATGATTACTGGAGACAGGGGGTGTGAAATTTATGCCAAACCTGTCTGCTAACAGGTTGATGATGTTCTCAGGTTCAGTATAACTGGTACCATCCACTATGAATTTGGTGCAAAGCTGGACCTTCCTTTTTACATTACAGACATAGCTAAAGAATACCTTGTGATCAGCCTTAGCTAAGGATGCTAATTTACTTTCATAATTAACTTTAGAGAACTTTACAAGATGTCTCATCCACTTGTTCAATTCCTGGACATCAGTTTCTTTCACTTGTTGTATAATCTATTTATGCTAGATGTCCATCAGGGTGGCTTGTTTTTTATGAGCATGTTTTGATCCATTCTGATATGGCTAAGTCTATACACTTGCAAAGGTGTGCATACAGGGCATTTGTATACACCTCCATATAGGAGTCTTTATTGTTGTTGGTGGCAGAAGGTTTGAAACTATTTATGCCATCGCTTAGGAGGTTATAGTTTGCTTTGGAGAAATGTTTCAACCTTTTGGATCCCAAATGGGGTCTGGTATGATTGTTACATAGAATGTGACTGATTTATGGTCAGACCTTACCAGGGAGGGTGTCACCCATGGAGTGGTGCAGAGATCTCCCATGTTGGTGATTATTAGGTGAAGGCCATTCCAGCTTATTGCGGGGGTGCAGACTAACTGTTCCAGAGCATTTGTGCTTACAAAGTGAAGGAACCTTAGGGCAAAAATGTTTGAGCTCATATATGTATCCGAATCGATGGAATGATAGTTAAAGTCACCCATACCTTATATAATAATTGGCTGTATTGTTATTATTATTGATTCAAGTAGGTCCAGGAATGCACTATGTGATTTTCATGGACCATGTTGGTGGACCTATAGCTAACAGTGACGTGGAAGGGTATATTTCCTACAGTTAGTTGGACTTGGAGTAATTCTAGGGAGTTGTACTGCTTAACCAGCCTTGAGATGTATTTGTCTTTTACGAAGATGCATACACCTTCTCCTTTGGTTCTTTTACATTCATTTTGTCTTCAGAATGTGAGGAAGGCATTATAGCATTTCATGGCTGGACTACTCTCTGCGGCCCTAAACTATGTCTCTATGACTGCACAAACTTCAACATCTTCCCATGTAAGTAGTGCTTCCATTGAGCTGAATTTCCTTTTTACACAGCATAACCCCAAGTTTGTCTTTTGAGGATATTTTTATGTCAGAAATTTTGGTCTTATGACATTGTGACATTGCCTAAAAAAGGCAGTATGGGAGTGGCAATTACCTTGGCCAGGAACCAAAAGGCAAGAAGTGACAGACGAAGACCATCCCTGGCAAAGTAGTGTGGTCTGTCGACCATATCATCCCAGGCTGAGAAATACTGGATCCCCCTGGACTGACAACAGTAGCAAAGCCAATTGTTGAAAGTGATAATTTGTTTGCTTTTATTGAAGCATCATCCTGGACTAGGATAGAATGCTGCTTAGGGCTGCAGACATAATTCTCTGGGACACATAATCTAAGAGCTCAGTCATATCTCTCTTCACATAGTCCAGTGAGGTATGTCTCAAGTCATTTAATCCAACAGAGTATGACACAGGTGTAACTGTGCTTCTTCTTGGGAGACTTGAGTGCATGCATGAATTTGTGGATCCTGGCAACTGACAAGCAGCTGACCATGACTTTTTATTGTACATCCTGGTGAAGGGGACATCTTTGTGCCTCACTATGAATACACCTATAACCAAGACATTGGTTTTCAGGTCTTTTGCCTTAAGGGTCTAATGGGTGACACACTGATATGTTGTTTTTAAGTATAGTGGGTTCCTTTGGGACTGTAATAAGTGCAGAAGGTTTGCATTTGTGAGGTCTTTGCTCTTTTGGTAAGCTTCTAATGAGTACCTCTGCATATGTGGGGTTATGTGTTGTGCACTTGGTTTGTTAAGGAAGTGAAGTGTGTGTGCTGACAACCTGTATGATGTCTGGTTTGTTGTTACCTCAGAGAGAGAGAGCATTTATTCTACATTCATTGTATAGTTGAATCTTTCACATATTGTAGGTTTTAGGAGTACATGGTTGTCAGTATACATAAGGCAATATAAGCCTAGCTGTGTAAAAACACAAGTATCCTTATTAAGAATATTAAGATGGTCATTGTTAGAAGAACAATTTTGTGAGCAGCAACAACTGGGCATGTCTGTGATGGGCATAGGTGCCACCGCAGATGTGACTTTACAGTCACTCAACCAGCAGTGAAAGTTGTGCTTGAACAGGGTCATTGAGGAGCATTGCTTCACACACAGTGGGAGCCTATTACAGAGGAGTGTAAGTCACTGGGGGATATATCTGTCCCTCCAACATGTTCTGTTTATGTCATAGGTCAGGTTGAGAACCCTGGGCCAAGTTATTCCTGTCCCATTTGATTTGTAAATGTCCAGCATTTCCAGTATGGCAGGGTCTGAGTCTTCTCTGCAGGTCAGGCATAGACCACCTCTCAGCAGCTTGTAGGATACTGAGTACAGTAACAGGTCTTATAGGCTTTCCACTTATGTGATGTTTGAAGGACCTGCATTCACCCAGTCACAAGCCTCATTTTTTTTTACAATTGCTGCAATTGTCTGGTGAGGTACAGACAGAAGGGAGACTTGTACTCAATTAGTGGTCTGAAAAGGTTCATAGCTTCATAGGTAGGTACTAGGCTATCGGCCCAAGGGCTTAAGTAAGCCTAGCCAACAGGGTTCCCTGGCTTATGCCACCCAAGAAAGTTAATTTCCTGTGCCCCTGTCGAGCAGAGCCACAGAAGGGATCCACGGGGTGTATTTCCTATTTCCCATCCACTCATCAAGATTTTTTTTGAAGAGTGCTAATGAGGAACTTTGCTTGATGTGTAGCTTGCTCCAGAGTAAATGTAGTCTCTGGGACTGGAATCTATCCCTCCAGCATGTCCTGTTTATTGTGGTGACAAGGTTTAGGTCCCTAGAGCATGTAGCTCGGAGGGACTGGGATTTCATTAGGTGTAGCATGTCCAAAAGCTCTGGGTTTAACATAGCTTTATATGTTAGGCAGAGAACTCCGCAGAGTAGATGGTAAAATACAGAGTAAAGCTGGGTTTTTTTGAGATGGCCAGTGTAGGGCATCTGAGGCCAGTAATCCTCTTTGTGAGGTACTTCTGTGGTCTTTCCAGCTGTTGCAGATGTCTTGTGAGGTACATTCCAAAAGGGGTGTTGTACTCTATAATGGGTCTAATGAGTGCCGGGTAGATGGGAACAATTACCTCATTTTTTTCTGGATGAGAGCCCTTTTGTGATGAGGTGTGCCACATAGAAGTATTTCCTGACTACTGTGGCAATGTGATTATCAAAGGAGAGACTACTGTCCACCTGGTTCCCAAGGTCTCTTATCACACATTAGGCATTAAGTAGACTGCTGTTTATGTGGTAGTTCATGGGTACAGAGTTTTTACCAAAGGGGATGACAATGCACTTTTTGGCATTGAACTTGAGGCCATGCCTTTGACACCAGGCATCTGTCTCAGTGAGGCCCTTCTGTAGGATGTCCACATCATTTGGGGACTCAACTATGGCTCCTAGTTTGCAGTCATCTGAGAACTTCATTAGCCAGAGGCCTTCTGTGTTAGCCTGTACTTCAGATAAGTAGATACCAAACAGGAAAGGTCCCAGAACTGAAACCTGTGATACTCCACTTGTCACTGGTTTGAAGTCAGATTTATAGTCTCAAAGAAAGTGCAAAAGCTCCACAAAAAAAACAGTAAACACGATAGAAAAACAAAGCCCAGAGATGTACAATAAAGCTCCCAGTTGGCAGAAACTGTTCAGTTACTTAATTCTCAGCATAGTCACACTGCATGGAAATGAAAATACTTAAAAAATTACTTTTATTAAATCCACAAAAACACATTAACGCTCAAACCATACATTTTCATTTCTTAACTTCATCAGCTGGAACTAAAAACAGAAATTTAAGCCATTGGTGGTTATCATAAACCAATCAGAATGTTTTAATTTACATAGTAAATTTAACTTTTTGTAAAAGAAAAACATGATGTTCTTAAAGTGTATGTTCAAAAAATGTAATGACTGAATGATATTGTTTCAGAAACCTCAAACAGTATTTGAAATTATTTGATTTCATAAAACAAAATACATATGTAAATATAAATATATTAAAAAACGCATAGATAAAATATATACCTATACCACCATCTACTTGTTATTCAGAAAAACACATATTAAAACATGATTTGTTTGAAAAAAACTTTCTCATTGAAACCTATTCTAGAATGTTACTTAAAAAATACATATTTATAAAACAAATTTGTGAATATATAATATGGTACAAACCTCACTCAATAAAAATGTCAAAATGGAACCTTGATAAATCCATATTTTTAAAAAAAAAAACATCTAAAATTGCATATAAACCAAATGAGTATAAAAAATATATTCAAACAAAGGTAAGATATTTATAACTTTATCTAACTTGGCCTAAACTATAGCAGCAATAGGAAAGTTCACATGATTGATCGAAGTATACATTTTGTTTGTTTATTTTATTGTGTGTATTAATGTCAAAATATTTCAACATATATGTTTGTATATGAAATTCTTATTATTTGATTTTAACCCCAGCTTGGAAAATGTGTCCTTTTATCATACTTCCTTAGTGGGACCCAGAGACTTATAACTTTACCGCTCTGAGTTTAAGAAGCGCGGCAATGGAAATACATTCATTTAACCCTGGTTTTTTGTTTGCCTGTAAGGTCACTTGCCACCAGAGTTCCTTGTATTCAATTCTTTCCTCCCATAAACTCCCTCTTACATCCATCTTTACCCTTTATAATACAAAAAACAAGAAATGGGCATCATTACATTCTTGTTTATGTTTAAAAAAAGCAATTGTTTGCTTTTTATTCTGTATATCATTTACATGTTCGTATATTCTTCTTCTCAACTTTCGTTCTGTCTTTCCTATATAGAATGGCTGGCAGACTTCACATTTTGCAAAATATATCAAACCTGAACACTCACAATTATTGTATTCCTTCCCTTCCAAAACTGTTTCCCTACTTTCCAAAAAAATGGATCCTTTATTAATAATGAAGGGACATTGAGTACAGTGCCCACATTTAAAGGTTCCCTTCCTTTTTATTCTATTTGATACAGCAATTGCCTTGTTTGTTTCTAATAAGTTTTTAATACATAAGGATTTCTTATATACCACTTTCAAATTCTCCTTTTTTTTTCTAGGTCAGTGATAGAGGTAAATCTGTTTCATTCTTTCTTGAAAGTGTTCCTAACTAATGCTGAACTTGCATTATATTCAATTACTAAGGCTCAATTAAAATCTTCTATTTTATTCTACCTGTTTGTTTCACTTTTTAAACCTAATATAGGTTTAAATTTTTCTGATCTACCTTCTGCCACTTCCTTTTCTATTTTTTCAATTAACACCTCAGGGTACTTTCTTTTAATAAACATTCTCCTTAAGGTAATCATTTCATTTAAAAAATCCTCATCATTAGATGTCATTTGTGATGGTCTTATGTACTGCCCCCTAACCAAATTTCTTTTTTGATACATTGGATGAGCACTATTGAAATGTAAATAAGAGTTGGAATAAGTGATTTTTCTATGTACCTTTGAATTAAATTTGTTATTCTTCTTATAGATCATTACATCTAAGTATTCCAGTTTTTCCAAATCAACTTTAAATGTAAATCTGAAGAAGTACTACTGTTTAAAAATTCTATGAACCCAAGATCTCTTCCTCAGTAGCTTCCCAGAAGATGCAGATGTCATCCAAAAATCTTTTATATACCAGCCATTTACTGCTAAAGATAGATTTAAACACCTGTTTCTCTTCCCATTTTGGCAAAATTAGATTTGCGTATGTTGGTGCGCAAGCTGCGCCCATAGCTACACCCTTTATTTGGTGAAAATATTCAGCTTTAAAGTAGAAAAAATTGTATTTGAGAACCAAGTCCATTAATTGAAGAATTACAATACATTAATTATGTGTTAAGATCCTGTCTTCAAAAATCAACCCTTCCAAAAGTGCTAAACCTTCTTCATGAGGAATGCTAGAAAGCAAATCAATTACATCGATGGTAAGAAACTTAATATTTCCTTTGTATAAATTCTGATCAATACTTCTAAGAAAATCTCACGTATCCCTAAGTAATTTTTTCACCTTAACCAGGACGCTTTTAGTTTTGAATCAATATATTTAGCAAGGGGAAGTGTCTTCAAACCCTCTGCAGACACTATTGGTCGTAAAGGTGGGTCAGTCCCATTTTTGTGCAATTTTGGTATACCGAATATTGTTGGTATCTTTGGTTTCTCCACCTTTAAATATTAATAAGTCTTGTCTTCAATTCCATGTCAATTCTACAATAAGCTATCTTAATCTCATTTTTTGAAATACTAGTATATCTCTCAGGGTCCCTTAAGATATTATTCATCTTCCCTTCATAGGTCCAAGTATCCATCAATACAATTCCCCATCCCTAATCCAGCTTCATAACTCTTGTATTCGTGTCTTTCCTTAATTCATTTAACACGGAACTTTCTTCTAAATCCAAATTACTTCTATATTTAACTTTATCAAAGTTCTTTCTTATTTCATTTTCCACTAAATTCTCAAAATTTCTAATTTGTGGGTGTAGGGGGGATTGAAAACACTCCTCTTGACTAAATTATTAGGTAAATAAGGGGTTTCTTGGTTAAAAAAAAACTTGTAGGTTAATTTTTCTTGTAAAAATCTTAACGTCCAATAATATCTTGGTGTAGTCTCCTTTTTTAAAAGGAATGAATTTCCTACCTTAAGTAACATTCTAGAATAGGTTTCAATGAGAAAGTTTTTTCAAACAAATCATGTTTTAATATGTGTTTTTCTGAATGAACAGTAGATGGTGGTATAGGTATATCTTTTATCTATGCATTTTTTAATATATTTATATTTACATATGTATTTTGTTTTATGAAATCAAATAATTTCAAATACTGTTTGAGGTTTCTGATACAATATCATTCAGTCATTACATTTTTTGAACATATACTTTAAGAACATCATGTTTTTCTTTTACAAAAAGTTAAATTTAGTATGTAAATTAAAACATTCTGAATGGTTTATGATAATTACCAATGGTTTAAATTTCTGTATTTAGTTTCAGCCCACATCTGATGAAGTTAAGAAATTAAAACACATGGTTTGAGCATTAATGTGTTTTGGTGGATTTCATGAAAGTAATTTTTTAAGTATTTTCATTTCCACACTGTGTGAATACGCTGAGAATTAAGTAACTGAACAGTTTCTGCCGAATGGGAGCTTTATTGTATGTCTCTGGGCTTTGTTTTTCTTTTGTGTTTACAGATTTAGAGTCTGCAACTTTTACAGTGTGGGTTCTGTCAGTGAGCCAGTTGGCAACCCATCTTGTGACATAGGGATTTATACCTAGTTTAGTGAGTTTAGCTATAATTCCAGAATGGGGGACAGTGTTGAAAGCCTTGGTGAGGTCGAGATAGGCTGTGTGAACCACCTTACCCTCGTCTATGGCTTTCGTGACTGCCTCAAAGAAGTTGATCAGGTTCAGAAGGCATGATCTGCCTTTTAGAAACCTAAACTGGGTGGGGTCCAGAGTTTGAAGGTTACCATTGTCTTTGTTTATGAGTTCCATGATGATACGTTCCATGGCCTTGCAGACCAGTCTCATCAGGCTAATAGGGCAATAGTTCCCAGGATCAGTGGTGGCTCCCCCTTTGTGGAGTGGGATAACTGTTGCTGTGTGCCATCCAGTGGGCAAAAAGCTCAACGTGAGACTATGACTGAACATGGTGCTTAGGTAGGGAGCCAGTTTGTTCTAAAGTTCATGTAAAACGCAGCTTGGGATGTTGTCAGGTCCCATGGATGCTGTGTTTTTTGTTTTAGAGAGTGCGGCTTTTACCTGCATAAATGTGATTACAGGGACTCTGCATTCTTCCTGTATAGATATGGGCCCTTTAGGGGGTGGGAGGAGGGTAAAGTTAGCTCTGAACCTATCTGCCAGGATGTTGACAATATCAGTTGGTTCTGTAACTTGCGTGCCATTGTGCTGTATCTCAGAGCAGATCTGGGTGTTGCCATTGAGATTCTTGACATAGCTATAGAATGCTTTGTTGTTGCCCTTAGAATGAGTGGCAATTTTGTTTTCGTAGCTAGCTTTGGATGATATTATAAGGGATCTCAACTTCTTACTGAGGCTGACTAGGGAGCTCATCCACTCATGGGATTTTACTCTCTTTTGCAGCAGTTTCTTCCTTCTGTTGTAGACTTTGTTTATGGCAGGAACACCAGATTGGCTTCCTTTTTTTGGAGGATAGCGATGGCGTATTGGTTCTGTTTGGGTTAGCATGATCCATGCAATTCTGTAAGTGCATATAGAGTGCATTTGTGTAGGATTCAGCAGTCATAACTGTATTATTCTTCTGCATGGGTGTCATGAAGTTCACCACTTCTGTCTTAAGAAGCATGGAGTTGGCTTTGGAGAAATGTTTTACTGTGGTTTACTTAATGGTGGGTGGGGGTGGGATGCAGATATCTAGGGTGATTAGCTTATGGTCGGATCTGACCAATGAGGAGTTGACTTCAGGTGTGGAACACCGGTCACTCATGTTGGTAATGACTAGGTATAGGATATTGTTGCTCCTGGTGGGGGTGTGGATAAGCTGATCCAGTGCATTGGAATTTATGAATTCCAGAAAGCGTTGTGCAAAGGAGTTGGTACATGAGTAGTTTTCCCACTTAATGTCAGGGTAGTTGAAATCACCCATTATGATGGTGTTTGGTTGAACCCTAATATTTTCCAGTATATCAAGAAAAGAGGAGTGGGAATCCTGGGGTATGGTGAGGGATCTGTAGCAATTTGGATTGTAGTTTTGCCAGAGTCACTTGCACATGGATAACCTCAGATGCATTATGCTAAACAACTAGCCTGGAGGTGTGGATATCCTTAATGAATATGGACAAACTTCTGTCTTTGGTGTTCTGGTCCAGGTTAAATGGCCGAAAAGTGTGGTATGAGTTATAGCCTGGTAATGCAGAGGTGCTCTCTACAGTATTGAACCAGGTCTCAGTCACTTCACAGATATCAAGCTTCTCCATTTTAAGGAGTGCCTCGAGTGAGTGCAGTTTGAGATTTAGACTTCTAGCATTGAGTATCATTACCCTCAGTTTTGCTTGCCTGTTCCTGTTATGGTGGTGAATTTGTCATTTTAACCTTGCCTAAAACAGGTGGAGTACAACACAGTCATGACTGCCCTGGTCTTGGATGTGATGTCCATATGTATGAGGGTGCAATGCAGAATGTGTGTTTCCACATGATGGACACAAAGTGACGAAAGTGTATATTGCTATGAATATGTGTTCACAAGTCTTGCAACACGGTGTTTGAGCTGAGAGGGGTGCTATGTATATATATATATATATATATATATATATATATATATATATATATATATATATATATATATATATATCATAATTAGCAGTGATATTTCATTGCCAAAGGGGACAATGAGGTATTGTTTGCTGTAAGGCTCAGTCTGTGAGTTTGGCAGCAATTATTTGTCATTGTCACCCCTTTTTGTAATATGTTACCATTATTGGGGGAATCTATATGAGTCTGTCCAATTAATAGTCATATGCAAACATAGTAAACCACAGCCCATCTACCATTGCCTACACTTCATGGAATTATTTTCTACACATTTGAGGGCCCAGCACATATCCTTGGGGTATTCCATTGGTAAGTGGCTAGTGGAGGGGTGCAGTCCTCATCTTTGAGAGTGTGTTTTCTGTTGGTAAGCCAGTTGACTATCCAGTTAGTACTGTATGGCTTAATTACCAGATGGGGCATTTTCACTATGAGACATGAATGTGGGATATTGTCAAAGGCCTTGGATAACTGAACATAGGTGATATGTGCTGTTACCTGTCATCCAAGTCTTTGGGGTCAGTATCAAAGAAGTCCACGAGGTTCAATAAGCAAGATCTATCCTTGACAAAAACAACACGGGTTGACTCAGCTGTGTTGAAGGTCACCTATGTCCCTGTGAGTAAGGTCCATGCTAATCGCTTCCCTAGTCTTGCAGATAAGGTTTGTTAGGCTTATGGAGCCATAGTTGTAGTTCTGCATGTTAACAGATTGATGTACATCACATATGACATAGGATTTGATATTACCTTCTGTAGTGTAGGTGATGTATGTGTGGAAAGAGTACTGAGACACCAGGGTTGCAGGTATGCAGGTAGCAAAGTGTATACTCATGTGAGATACACCTGTTTGCACACTGCTTAGAAAAGTGAGGTGCATTTCTAAAGTCTGACAGTTGGTATTGAATCTATGAAAAATACCTGCCACTTAACTGAATCTATGCTAGCAGGTGGTAATGCATTGATATTTTCATTTTTGAGGCCAGATTGTACTGGGTTCGAATTTCTCTCTCTCTCTATCTCTGTTTTTTCCAGTGTTTGCGCACTGTACCACTTAGCACAAAAAAGGGAAATGGATAAAATGAATGTCAGGTTTGGCTGTGTTTATCTGGTATGCTTGAAGTGCAGCAATGAGCAAACTGGCCCACCCAGGAAGCAGACATGGCTCAGACAGCCAAAATTAAAAACAGGATCCATTCAATCAACACTACTGGACATCACACAAGCCCACTAAGTGACCCTGTGGCAGCAGGTTTAAGTGTAGGGCTGGAGTATAGATGGTCCTGTGTTCTAGGACAGTCTTTGCAATGTTTGTTTTAGTGTTGTGACTTTGCAGTTTATAGCAATGAACTTGAGCATGAGCAGCTGTTATTTCAACTCTCTTGTGGCAACAAGTGTTAGTGTAGGAATGCCATACGCATGGTCCTGGGTTCAGCATATTCCATATACTTTTAATAGTGTTCTACTTCCCATTAGAGTCACTTTCTGTTATAACCGTTGACATAGTGTACATGATATTAATTATATGTATGAGGGCTGATACACTAATATATTGTCAGTTATTTATTTATTTATTTATTTATGTATTATCACATTTATTATCAACTGTATCACTGTGTGTATACTGTGTACTATAGTCCTGTAAGTATGTTTCTTTTCTCTGGACTGCCATGACTTTCACATTTGTCAAACACAAATAGACAACTGCCTGTACATAACATAACCATGAAATTACATGTCTTGAAACTGTTGTACACCACTTACCATCATGCAAATATGTTACTTGGCAGTGCGTACCACCATGCACAGTGTTTGCACAATGGTAAACATTGTTCAACATTATCAAACAGTGTGCACACTCCCAGTAAATGTGATGACTGGAATTGGTGGGAAACCATATTCTCCACTGTTCTTGATCCATGATAGTCATGGCAGGCGTTCATTGACAGGGTGTGAGATTTAGGGCTCAGAGATGGGGTGTCCAGGAGTCCAAGATTTTTGTTGGACTCCTAGTGAAACACCACAGTGTCAGGTTGCTGCAAGGGGACTATTCTGGGTCCCAGTATAAGTCAGAGACTTGGAATAGTTTGGCCTAAGCTGTAACAAGTGCCACCGGTATCCTCCACAGTGATAAACAATGTAGGCATCACTACAATGACATCCAGAGGAGGAGGAAGAGGGGTACCCTTGATGCTTGGATCAAGGAATTTAGGATTGAGGGCATCCCACAGATGTGTAAGTATCAACTCCAGACAGTAACTGTAAGGCTTAAAAGCTGAATATAGGCAAAACTGGTATTTATAATGGTATTCTTTTCTTTTCTGATTTTTTCCACAGCTGCCATCAAAAGGGAGTGCAATCTTAGGACCCATGGTGCAAGATTGATGAGGATGAGGGAGTCATGTGGTATGCATGCAGCAGAAGAATAGTCTCATTGTAGCACTAATAGTTAAAGATAGCTTGTTTGGTATTTTATACAGTTGTATCAAATTGGGCATGCATATCTCAACTGTAAAAGCAAGTATGCATGCATTAGTCTGTAGCACAAACTGAGAGTACAATATTAGACTTTAGCACACATGCCCTGCTGTAAACTGTAATCTGTATAAATAGAACACACATATGTGAATATATGCACATGTACTTGCTACAATCTGTAGTATAATGTGCATCTGTTAGGAGCTGGTAGTCTTAAAAGTAATAGTTATCTGTTAGGGGGTGGTAGTCTTACCAGTAAAGGTTAAGATAATAGAGTCGAATAATTATATTAATGCATTGTAAGTTACATATGAAGGTACTAATCTTATCTCTTTTTCTTTCTCTCATCCCAACCCTTCTCTCTGTCTTTTTTGTTTGTTTGTTTCATATTATGTGTCATTAAAATGTGTCCTTGTCATCCACGTGTACTTCATCACGAAATCCTCCATAGCACAGCAGGATAGACCTGCCCCACAGGATCTGGCTGCCCCTACTCCACTGGTCCTGGCACCATTGCCCACACATCTGGGAGCCAGCCTGGCAGCACCACCTCTGCTGCTCCTGCATTACCTGTCCTGTCAGGTAGTCTTGTCAAAGAGGATAGTCCAGTGGTTCCCTCCTGGAGCATTGACAAAGGCGGTGAGTTTATCTCCTGTGATGAACTGCCAAGGGTGGTACACATGGTTGTGCACCACACTGTTGGTGCATGCCTATGGTGTATGGAGGGGCTGTTCTCCCTCACTTTAAATAGGACCGGGCAGAGGAGGAGAAGGAAATGTTGAGCTCTTCAGCAAGTGGCAGTGTGAGGTAACAGTGATGACACTCCATTGGGTGAGGACTCAATTCTCATTGTCACCCAGCTTGACAATATTTGGTCCTGGATGTCCCCACCCTCACCCCATCCATGGTGTCCACTGACCTTTTGTGCCACCACCATCCCTGTATCTTGTTTTGTTTGTCTGCAATTGTTTCCTCACCTACCCAACTTACCAGACCCAGACATAACTACCTCCCTTCCCCAAGATTCCTTTTTCAAACTCAAAAAAAAAAAATAGTGACAAACGTTGCGCTGCATTTTACACACGTGTCTTCTTGACACACTTGATTTGGTCCGATTGGCTACAAAACATATTTGTGTTATGGTCACCCCTCTCTCTGGAGGTGACAGGCCAAATTAAGCTAATATTCTGCATATATTATCAGTTTTTACTGTTGAGGAAATGGATAACTCTGGTTCTTTCCTACCTCCCTCCTGCATATTCCTGTATTACTTTATATTTGTTCTTCCCCCTGTTTGGGCCCCATTTCACCACTGTCCTATCTTCTCCATTTTTTTTCTTTAATGCATTATTACATGATGTTATATATCTCACACCAACATGCAGCAACAATATTACGAAAATACTTCAAAGTGTTAGATTAAGCTGTATTCAAACCCAGTACCATCTGGCTCCAAAAAGGAATGTATCACTGCATTAACTGCATTAACACATGCCGGCACATTAGCAGTTAAATAGCAGGTGTATTCCAGAGACTCAGTACTAATTGTCAGACTTTAGCAATGCTGCTCATGTTTGCCCAATGCTTAGCAGTGCACAAATGTGTATCTTGCATGCCTATACACTTTGCTAGCCATCGTGCAAACCCACTGCTCGTCACTCTATGGAAATGTATATATTATGCTGTATTACTGCTGTTTACTGTCCATTTCCATCAAACTGAGGCCTAACTAACTATATGTCATATATTTAAATACATCCATGTGTTGGCACCCCCAAGCACTACATCCCTGGGTTCTCAGTAATTTTTCCACACATATATTAACCACACTATAAAATGTAATATCAAATGTTGTGTACTATGTAATTCACATCAGTCTGGTAACATGCAGAATGACAACTGATCCATATGTCTAAAAAGTCTTATCTGCAAGGCTACTGAAAGAATCAGAATCGACCATATCCACAGGACATAGGTGATCTTCAACACACCTGACCATACCCATGTTGGTTTTGCCAAGGGTAGATCTTGCTTATTGACCCTTGTGGACTTTATAGATACTGACCCCAAAGAACTGGATAAGGAATTACAGGAGATATCAATATGTTCAGTTATCCAAGACCTTTGACACCAACCCCCATTCATGTCTCATAGTGAAGATCCATACCTCTCAACCATACAGAATTCCTTGGTATTTACTGTTTTTTAAGATAAAATGTTGGAGTGGCATGAATTCCTGAGTGGTCCCCTTAATTTCCGAATTTCACGGTCTTTTTTTTTTTTGTATTAGTTACCACTTTAAATTTCTGGCTGATATCACCACTCATCACCAGGCTCCAGAGTGCACCCCTGCAATACCAGGCTACAATTCTTACCACACTTTTCGGCCACAAAACCAAGACTGAAACACTAAAGGTGGAGGAGTGTCCATATTCACCAAGGATATTCACACCTCCAAGCTAGTTGCCCAACACAATGAGTCTGAAATTCTCCAGGTGCAACTAACACTAGGTAAGACTGCAATCCAAATTGTTGCTTGCTACAGATCCCCCACAATGCCCCAAGATTCTCACTACACCTTTCTAAAGATACAACCAAACACCCTAATACTGGGTGATTTCAATTACCCTGTCATTAATTGGGAAAACTACTCGGGTACCAACTCCTTTTCCCAACGGTTCTTGGAATTCATAAATTCCAACGCCTTGTATCAACTAATCCATTGTTCCACCAGGGGCTCCAATATCCTAGACCTGGTCATTACCAACATGGGAGATAGATGCTCCACACCAGTGGTCACCCCCTCATGGGTCAGGTCTGACCATAAGCAAATCACCTTTGACATCCACATCCCACCCCCACCCCCAGTAAGGAAACCTCCTTAAAAAACTTCTCCAAAGCCAACTTCATGCTACTGAAGTCAGAAGTGACAAACTTCACAACACCCACGCAGACGGCATCTGGATGTTCGACTGCAGAATCCTACACTAAGGCACTGTACGAGCACATCCACTCATGCATGAATCATGCCATCCCAAATAGAACCAAGATGCTCTTCTCCAAAAAAAGGAAGCCAATCTCGTGGTCCACTGCTATAAACAAACTATACAACAGAAGGAAGAAACTGTTACAGAAAAGAGGAAAATCCCAGGATGCAAAAAACTCCCTCACCAGCCTCAGTAAGAAGCTGAGATCCCTCATAAAATCCTCAAAAGCTAGTTATGAAAATAAAATTGCCAAAGATTCCAAAGACAACCACAAGGCATTTTATAGTTATGTCAAGAATCTAAATGGCAATGCTCAGATCTGCTCTGAGCTACAACAGAATGGCATTAAATATACTGATCCCAAGGATATTGCCAATATCCTGGCAGATCAATTTAATGCCAACTTCACCCCCCTCACCCCCTAAAGGGCCCATCTCAATACCAAAGGATTGCCAAATTCCGATAATCATGGCCACACAGGTAGAAACCTCACTCTCCAAAGCTAAGAATACAGCATCCACGGGACCAGATGACATCCCAGGCTGTGTACTACATGGACTACAAAATGAACTGGCACCACACCTAAGTGTCATGTTTAATCATATCCTCACCTCAAGCTTCATGCCCACTGAGTGGCGCACAGCTACAGTTATCCTGCTCCACAAAGGAGGATCTGCCTTGGATCCCAGGAACTCCTGTCCCATCAGTCTGACAAGCCTGATCTGCAAGGGCATGGAACGCATTATAATGGAACTTATAAATAAAGACATTGGCAACCTTCAAACACTGGACCCCACCCAGTTTGCGTTTGTGATGGGCCAATCTTGTCTCCTGAATCTGATTGACTTCTTCGATTCAGTCTCCAGAGTTGTGGACGAAGGTAAGGCAGTCCACACAGCCTATCTGGACCTCGCCAAGGCCTTCGACACCATCCCCCACTCTGGAATCATAGATAAACTTACTAAGCTGGGCATAAATCCCTATGTCACTCGATGGGTTGTCATCTGGCTTACTGACAGAAACCAGACTGTAAAAGTAGCCAACTCCAAATCCAGCTCCAGACAAGTGACAAATGGAGTACCTCAGGGTTCAGTCCTGGGACCACTCTTGTTTGGCATCTACTTCTCTGAAGTACAGGCTAACACTAAGGGACTCTGGCTAACAAAGTTCACAGATGACTGAAAACTGGGAGCCATTATTGAATCCCCAAATGATGTGGATATTCTACAAAATGGCCTTACAGAAACAGATGCCTGGTGCTAGAGCCATGGGCTCAAGCTTAATGCCAAGAAATGTATAGTTATCCCCTTTGGAAAAAAACATGTACCCATGAATTACCACATAGGTGGCAGGACACTAAACATCAAAAGTGTGATGAGAGACTTAAGGACACAGGTGGACAGTGGTCTCACTTTTGATAACCACATCGCCACAACAGTCAGGAAATCCTTCTATGTGGCACACCTCATCACTAAGGGATTTTCATCCAGAAAAAAGGAGGTCATTGTCCCACTGTACTTATCCCATTATAGAGTATCATGCCCCATTTGGTATGTACCTCACAAGACATCTGCAACAGCTGGAAAGGCCACAAAAGGCCACAGAAATACCTCACTAAAAGAATCACAGGCCTAAAGCAGATGCCATATGCTGACCATCTAAAAAAACTCCAGCTATACTCTGTGGCATATCGTCTACTCAGAGGCGATCTCTGCTTAACATACAAGGCCATGTCAAACCCTGAGCTGTTGGACATGCTCCACTTAAAGAAATCCCAATCCCTCAGAGCCAAACGCTCCAGGGATCTAAACCTTGTCATCACAATGAACAAAGCATGCTGGAGGGATAGGTTCCTGACCCAGAGACTCCCCATACTCTAGAATAGACTACCCATACATGTCAAGCAGAGTGCCTCCTTCACCCTTTTCAAAAGGAACCTTGATGATTGGATGGGAGATAGGAAATTCACTCCGGGGATCATGTCAGTCGCCCTGCTAGACAGGGGTCCAGGATAGTAAATATTGTGGGAAGAAATAGCCAGGGAATTGTTATGGCTAGGCTTACATAGGCCCTAAGGCCAGTAGCCTAGTACCAACCTATGAACCTATAAACCTATAGGGGCATGCATCATGACATCAGCTACTGCTTGTTGGACTAGGAGGGAATAGGATTATAACAGCAATGGCGGGTGGATTTAAATTCAAGGTAAGAAGAACACAGAACAACTGTTATTATTGCATTATTTTATTTATCTGCTCTGCTGGCCAGCCAAGATACTGTGTGCAAGATACGGTCTGTGTGCAAGTTCTTTATTTGCATTTCCAGCCAGCCTCCCTAATTCAGTCATTGCTATCTTTAGATCTACTTTTAGAGTTTGTTTTCCAGCCAGCCATTTAATTCAGTTTATCTAATGTGTATTTATGGCCAGCCATGTACTTCATCTCTTGCTGCTGCAAGTTAGATCTACATACTGTTGCAAGATTTACATTTAGAGTTTGTTTTTCAGACATCCAGCCACTCTAATTCAGTGTGCATTTATGGTCACTTGAATATGCCGCAAGTTAGATCGACATTTGGATTTCGTTTTGCTGCTGCAAGTGTGTATTTATGGCCACCCACAAGTTAGAGCTACATTTACAGTTCGTTATGCTGCTGCAAGTTAGATCTACATTTAGAGTTTGTCGTTTTTCCAGCCAGCCACTCTGCAACAATAAATTTTAGTGCTCGTTCTTTCAGGCCAGCTGCTCTAATTTAACCATTGCTGCAAGCAACTGTAATGTCCAACTTGTGTATTCAACCATGGTTCATTACTGCTTCTCTGCATTTACTTGGGGGGGGGGGGTGAGACTGCAAGCCATTTGTGAGATCTCTGCAAGTTAATGGTCCATTTGTGAGATCTCTGGAAGTTAATGGTCTGTTTGTGAAATCTCTGCATTTATGCAAGTTAATGGTCCATTTGTGAAAACTCTGCATTTATGCAAGTTAATCATCCATTTGTGAAATCTTTGCATTTACGCAAGTAAATGGTCCATTTGTGAAATCTCTGTATTTATGCAAGTTAATGGTCTGTTTGTGAAATTTCTATAGGTTAATGGTCTGTTTGTGAAATCTCTGCAAGATAATTGTGTGTGCAAGTGTAGTGTATTCAATCATGGTCCGTTGCTGCTTCTTGGCATTTACTTAGGAGGAGTGCAAGCAGTTTGTTTGATCTCTGCAAGCTAATGGTGTGTGTGTGCGTGTGTGTGCGTGTGTGTGTGTGTGTGTGTGTGTGTGTGTGTGTGTGTGTGTGTGTGTGTGTGTGTGTGTGTGTGTGTGTGTGTGTGTGTGTGTGTGTGTGTGTGTGTGTGTGTTTGGCTCCTCTTCAAGTTTGGATGGTGCAGTGGTAGTGTTGTTGCCTCACAACAAGACATTCTCTGGTTTGATTCTGGGCTGAAGTGCCTTTTGTGAAGAGTCTGCATGTCCTCCCTGTGTTTGTGTGGGTTTCCTCTCATTGCTCTGGTTTCCTCCCATGATACAAAGACATGTGTTGTGCATTTATCGCCAGCCTCTTCTGAAGATTAGCTGTGTTCCAAGTTGGACTTTCCCAGTAAACAGATATAAAATAAAATGTATGGTTTTCTGGAAAATCAGTGAGAACTGAATTCACTCAATAATAATAGCCATTTAAGTTTGTCTTCCTATCTTTAAGGAAACACATGGTAACACAACATTTTATTCTAGCAACTTTATAAGATTATACAAGCAATGTTTAAAACATGTCCCCAGTTTCGGGCCTTTGTCCCCCCCAATAAATGTTGGCTTTTTCCTGATTTCTTGTGCTGCACAGTTCTTCAGGGAAAGAGAACTTTAGTGCTGCTTATACAAAGTCAGCTTCTGTTGTTAGTAGCACAACAGGTAGTATACTTGCACTGGCTACAGAAGGCTGTGGGTTCTACTCCCACAGCATGTAGATGGATTGCTGATACTGTACTGTGTTATACTTTTAAAGGGGGTGGATGCTGCAGCCCTGAGAATGTCCTCCTTTGACGGAGATGCCTATTAACTATGACCTGTTATTAGTTTGCCATCTATTTCCTATTGAAATATTGCTAGCTTATCATTTTTTAATGTAACATAGGCAATGTACTCTTCTAGGGCAACAGGCACTTTACTTGTGGATGAAACAATGAAATATAAAGCTGTTTGCTAGCAGCAACCTCTTCATTAGTTACAGATCTCTTTAACGTGGAATTTAGATGACTGACTTCTGTGAGATTGTGCATATTTACTTATACTTGTGGACTGTAGAAGTGTGAGTAGACTTTTATCATGGGAATATTCTGAATTGGGCAGTTTTGTCATTATTGGTTCATGCATTTTGTTTCACTGCTTACTGGAAAAAATGCTCAAAACAATAAATTTAAAACACTCTGTAACAAGTGTGCTGTATTATATAAGGAATATAATTTAATAAACTCAAGAAGCTGTATCAAAGAGCACATGTATGTTTCATGTGCAAGGGGCCTATGATTTGAAAAGACAGCCCAAAGGTAATTTTTATCCACCACTCACCAGATGCATTTTCTTTGAATGTGGGTTTCAGTGTCATTTCAATGAATGTGAGTTTCAAGGACATAGAAGTTTTAATGCTAAGTCTATTTTCATTGTGAGATTGTATTGCTTTATTTTAGGAGATGTGTATTAGTGTTTGTGCTACAAAATGTAAAATAAAATGCAAATGATCATTGTAGAAGTAAAGCAGCATGCACTTTACAATTTTTATGGTAAATGGGGAAAATTAACCAAGTAATGGGACCTAGGAATGGCTGCAGGGGAACTCTGGGGCCATATTTTGGTTGTCTGTTCTTCAGTTTGCATTAGAAAGTTGGCATCCCACAATTCCATCAGAGTGTGTGGGGGTTACATAATTATGTATGCAAATGTTATGTTAATCAGCATACAGATTTGTACCTATTTGCCTTTGTCCAGATTTTTGATGTTTGCAGGTTGAGAGGTATGTGAAGATCTCCCATCTGGGAATTAGGCTATACAGTAACAGATGGAGAGTCAACCGGCTCAATGACAGAACACACACTCTCAAAGTTGGGGACTGCATGTCCACCACTAGCCCACTCATCAGTGGAATACCACAAGGATCTGTGATGTGCTTTCAACTGTTTGGAAATACTTCCCTGAAGCACAGGCAACAGTAGATGGTCTGTGGTTTACCAAGTTTGCAGATAACTGTTAACTGGACACACTCATATAGAGTCTCCCAATGATGGTAACATATTACAGTAAGGGTTAACAGAGACTGATGATTGGTGATAAACTCATGGAATGAACTTCAAGCATACTGACTCTTTGCCATCTTTGTCAATGATGTCCCCCTGCAAAGTATGATATTCATAGCACCCCACTTAGCTCAAACACGGTGTTGTGAAACTTGGTATGGCATATTGATAGAAATCTACACTTTCATCACTATGTGTCCATAGTGGTGACACACACAATCTGCATTGCACACATCATACATATGGACATCACATCCAAGACCAGGATAGTCATAGCTTTGCTGTACTTTATCCTTATCACACCAATAATGGAATACAATGTTCACATCTCTCATCTCTCTCTACATCACCAGGCACCTGCAGAAACTGGAGAGAACACAGGGCTGTGCCTGGGAGACTCCAAGGCCTCCAAACATGACATACATGGAAAGACTGACATACCTGTCACTGTACTTGGTATCATGCAAGCTGCTGAGAGGTGACCTATGAATGTCCTACAAAACAGTCTCAGACCCTGCCCTTCTGGAAGTGATGGACATCTGCAGTTCAAATGGGACAACTGTAAGTTATCCCTGGGTGCTCATCCTAGCCTATGACATAAACAGAACATGCAGGGAGACAGACATATCCTGCAATGATTCACACTCCTCTATAATAGGCTCCCACTGTGTGTGAAGCAGTCCACCTTAATGACTCTTTTCATGCACAATCTTGACTACTGGTTGTATGTCATTGTAATGTCATCTCTGGGGTAGCACCTATGTCCCTCATTGATAAGGCCAGTTGGTACTGCTTATAAATATGGTCTGCTAAAAATGACCATCCAAATATGCTCAATGTGGATACTTTTAAACACCCTAGTTCTATCAGGCTAGTAGTCTCATATGAACCTATAAAGCTATGTGCCTATGCAGGCATCACAACCAGTTGACTCCCATATAGCCTGTTGATGTCATCTATTGTATGTTCACTTGCACTGTTTTATAAATCAGATTTATGCAATGGTACTTGTGTAACATACTGTTTTATGTCATCTGTGTACTTAGATAAGTAACTGTTCTGTTCTCACTGTAGTTAACTGTGTATGTGTGTGTGTGTGTGTGTGTGTGTGTGTGTGTGTGTGTGTGTGTGTATGTGTCTAGACATCAGAGCAGACATATGTACCCTACAGTTGCTTCTCCATTTACATAGATTGCCAGTATTTTGATACTTGCCCATGCCTACATATCTGTTTCATTCAGGCCTCCAAACCTCTTGTCTTCCACATAGCCTGCTGATGTCATGTACTATAAGTTCACCTGCATTCTTTTTTAAATCAAGTTTGTGCCATGGCATTTGCATTAAGTACTGTGTTGTCTGTGTACGTAGATAGGTAGGGGTTCTATTATTACTGTAGTCAACTGTGTGTGTGTGTGTGTGTGTGTGTGTGTGTGTGTGTGTGTGTGTGTGTGTGTGTGTGTGTGTGTGTGTATGTATGTGAGCTGTTGCTTGGCATTACAAAGAGCATTTTACACCAGCATGTGGGACACTGTTACCTTCTTCTCAACAGACACTGCTGATGTAATCAGCTATAAAGTGGTGCCTGATGAACTCCAACTTGGACTTGATCTATGGTGTTCACGTAAAGTACTGTGTTTTGTAGTCTGTGTACTTAGATATGTAAGAATTCTATTTGCACTGGAGTCAACTGTCTGTCTGTGTGTGTATATATATATGTGTGTGTATGTGTGTGTGTGTGTGTGTGTGTGTGTGTGTGTGTGTGTGTGTGTGTGTGTGTGTGTGTGTGTGTGTGTGTGTGTGTGTGTGTGTGTGTGTGTGTGTGTGTGTGTGTGAGACCTGTTGCATGACATTACAGAGAGCATTTTACACCAGCATGTGGGACACTATGTTCTCATCAACAGACACTGCTGATGTCATAATCTATATCACATTTATGGATCTGCAGTGCTCCCACCAGAGCAAGGTCAGAGACTTGCTTGGGGGCCAGACAGAAGTCACATCATTCTATACAATAAAGTTTACAGTGATACAGCCTTTAATCTATCCACATGCAACATGGCATGCTGTGCAGGCCCTATGTTATCTTGCTGAAAAAGGCCTGTGGTCTCTCCAGCTGCTACATGTGTCTGGTGTGGTACATATAAAAATGTGTGTTATACTCTATTAGTGCTGAAATTAAATTTAACTATAGTGCTTTCATACAATCCTAAGATCTCAGTATGATGGTGTGACTTATGATGTGAACAACATAGGCTTTGAATAGCAGTGTGGACACTTTGTGGTCAAAGTTCAGACTGGCTATCTAAATGTGTTCCTAGTGCTTGCATCACTGAGTTTCTGCATTGTTGTAAATGCTGTGACTAACATGGTACTCTACTTTACAGATATGCACATTTCTGCATTTATTTGTACATTGTGTGCCTTTGTCACCATTCAGTTGTGTGGGTTAGCTCCTCCTGTACTGTTATCACCATTCATGGACTTAATAATTGCATACAATATGCAAGAATGAGCAAACTTGGTAAGCCAAAAGCCATATACTTTAGTCTGAACTGTTAAGAAATACAGTTAAAACAGTGAAAGGCCAAGCACAGATCCCTGTGGTTTGCCAATGGTGACAGCTTTACTGGTAGAGGTTGATTAACCAACTTTAACATGATGTGTTCTGCTAGGGAGCCAATTGTTTACCCATCAACTGACTTATGGTTTAATCCCCAGCTTGGGAGTATCCTCAATAATACCTGGATATGTGATTGTGTAAAAACCATAGGCCAGATCACAATAGGTAGTATGCACTATCTTACCTTCATTTAGGTCTATCACATGGAATCCATGTGCTGCGTCAACATCACCAATCACCTATGGGATTACCCAGCACATACACCTTCCTGATACGGTTGAATACACAGTTCAACCCACCATCCACATGGCCTTTATTCCCACACAAAGGTGTACATAAACATGCATCCACCTGAGTTGAGAGGGGGACAGCACCTGATGCATACATGCATAGGGACATCCTGACTCTCCTTGACTGTGAGGCAGACCAACATGTCATCATGGACCTCTTTTACATGTATGCTAGTAATATTCTTGGTGTGTGAAACAGACTTGTGTGAGTTGTTACTGCTGTTCTGACAGATGTCCTCAAAGATGTCATCGAGGGCATGCATGCTGACAAAGTTTCATTTTGTGGAACTTGAAGAGGTCAAGGCATTTGACAAAAATCCAAACTGAGGTATTCAATCAACAATGTCAGATATGGCAATGAACAGCTATATCACCAAGTGGGTAGACCATTCTGTGACATACATGGCATCTCACTGTGTTGAAATGTGTAATGTGACATATATCTCACGTCCAGTGATCAGGTTGGTACATCAGGGGTGTCTGCCAGGCCCTTTCTTGCCCATTAGTTAAGTGATGGACATCACAGATAACACACATGCTCTGTCCAAACAGCTGCCTGAAGGACTACAGCTTGTGGACAATCATTGACTCCAACTGTGATATTAGTCTAATGCAGACAGTATCAACACATAACATTGACTACTGCCACAGCCACGACAACACATGAATTGATGAGACATGTGGAGAGATTTGTTGAATCAGAAAACAGACACACCACCCAAGTATAATGTGGAGAGCACACCATATAATCAGACCAATAGGAATGTGACCTGTGTCCTGGGGGAGATGGTAAGAGGTACATCCACCAGCATGTGGTCACAGTGCTGATTACTTCCTTTAATGTAACATACCTACAGAGTAAGTGAAGAACATGCACATCACAGGCCATAATAACTTCATGGTTCCCAGCCTTCATCACACCATTTACTGTGTACAATGCACCCCTTCTTCATGTAGCTTCCTACATATCTTCCAGTGATGTATAACTGAAGTGTACCACATTTGTCCCAATGCACTGTCACACAGCTTATTGGCCATACTTATGTGTTCTTTCTGGGGAATATACATGAATGCCTGATGGTGTGGAATACCAATAGGTTCATAGGTTCTTAACTGTTTACTAGGCTAAAGACCACAAGGACTTTTTTAAGACTAGCCATGCATTCCAAATCTCTTACAAGTTCTGATAACCTTGAGAAGTGTAAGCAGGGGCTTGAGAGATAAACCATTTACAGGTATCCTGTGTCCAGTAGAGACATAGATGCCAAACCAGGGATGAATTTTCTCTTCCCCATCCAACTGTCCAAGTTACACTTGAATTGGGTTAGGGAGGAACTCTGCTTCACTTGGCTGGGGAGCCTGTTCCAGAGACGGAGTAGTCCCTGGGATGCATACCTGTCTCTCCAGCAGGTACTATTTATATCACAGGCAAGGTTTAAGTTTTTAGAATGGGTAGATCTGGTACTGTTTGTTTTGTGGATATAGAGGAGGTCCATCAGAGTGTGGTCTGACAATGCCCTGTAAGCCAGGCATAGATGTTTCCTCAAAAGCCTGTAAGAGACAGAATACAGGGATAGAGCCTTGAGGTGATCTGCATAGGACATTTTCTGTATGCCCTGTATTCTTTTAGTGAGCAACCTCTATGGACATTCCATTCCAAGATGGTGGCCGCCTGGTGAACTGCATCCACACTGAGCTCCCTATCTCAGTTATTTATATCTTACTTTTTTATATCTCTCGGAGTTTCGGGATGCTCTACGGAACAAAGGAATTGACGCTAGTAGCATAAAGATAAACCATCCAGTACATACAGCTTTTGAAAGAAGCTAAATTCATCTCTATATTCTGTATCAGCTCTCTAAATCTTGTACTTACTGTGATCTAGAAGGCCTCAATCTGCTGCAGCACTCTGAAGACCACATGGCCAGACAGCAAAAACCTTCAAGTGATTCTATATCAATGGAGACACAGACAACAAAAGCTAAGTCTTCGATAATCTTCTCACCAGAAAAAGAGAACCTCTCAAAAAGGCAAAAAACCAATAAACAACAACTGGATCTTAACAAAAACACTACTAATACCACTGAGGATACTGGCTTCCACATGGTTGAATTAAAACAGGCCCTACAACCCATACATGCAGCCATCCAGAATTTTTCGGAACAACTCTCAACCATTGGAAAATCTGTCACTCAGATTGCTGAAAGAGTGGGCACTCTTGAACAAAAAATACAGTCAAATGAGTTTCAAATACAAACTCTTACTGATGATCTTTCTGCTAAGTCTACAGTTATAACAGAACTTCAAATGAAAATAACAGATCTAGAGGCAAGAAGTCGGAGAAACAATATCCTAATTAGAGGCATTCCTGAGAGCTACGACAACCAAAGCTTAATCACTACTGCAAAGCAAATCTTTGAGTCTCTACTACAAAAAGATGGTGAGACATCTGAAATCACCATCGAAAGAGCCCACAGAGCACTCCGGAGAAGGCAAGACACCACAGACCCCCGTCAAGTGTATGTCAAACTACTCAATTTCCAAGTAACACAAAAAATATTAAATGCAGCAAAAAAACATAAATCCTTAATTTGGAACAAACACAAAATTACATTCTCGCAAGACTTACCAGCAACTATTAAGGAAAACAGACAAAAACTGGCTCCGTTCTGCGCAGATTTAATCAGAAGAAACATTCGCTTCCAAATGCGTTACCCTAACAACTTAATATTTCATAACAATGAAGTGAGATACTCAGTCAATAATCACATCGAAGCAAAAACAGCCTTTATTAAGGCTTTCAACAAAGATCCCACTTCCTGAATCAACAATATCGCTAGCGACTCATTATCCTAGCTAGATAACCGATCAGAACTTTGCTCTTATGGACTTATTCAAAACCCGATTAATCTACAAATATCAATCCGACTGAAGAAATATTCCTTTACATACCTGCTAAAAATCTTTAATGGACTTCTTAAATGCTAGCGTTTATCACGTGGAGCTAGGCACAGTTTTTCTAGTCAGTCGTTTCCATATGGGTCCCACTTGACTGTAACACCTGGATACACCTGCAACATCCAAGCGACACTAGGATTAGCTCACAGCCTGCGTCGCATAAGGAGACATTTAACTCCCAGTCCAACATGGCTGAATGTTCTCCGGTACAAGACACACTGACAACCTTTCAAACAACTGAGTCTTCAACTACCAGTTTGAATCAGTTATTAGCTAGCAAGGCGTAACGTCAGGCGCTGTGGGTTCCTGTTGATCTTCGTTTCGTAATCCTTAAGTATCCGTGCGCTCCTTGGAAATGTTGTCCACTTTTTGAAGTCTAGCAAAGCCCTGTCAAGCATCTACAGCCATACTTCCTAAAGCTCACTAGCATGGATGAATCAGCCTCCCGATGCAGTCGCCAGCTGCCTGTTGCTTCTCACATGAAGTACGGAGCTTCTGATAAATCTTCATCCTTGCACCGCGCACCCTGCCCAGCACAAACTTTGAACCTTTTTCTCCCTGACAAGCACGTACATTCTACACGCAACTCTTACGAAGGTTGCAACTCTCTGGTTATTTACCAGTGCTAAGTCTACCAATAACACTGCTGGTCAGAATGCGGATAATACAACGTCTTGTTTATACTGTTAAAAAAAAGTGAAACATTGCTAGGAGGGAGCATAGGATGTCAATGAATCTTACACTATAGTAAATGAATGTCAATACAGTTTTTTACCTCACACATGACATAACAGCTAGATGCTTATCAGAACTGGTCTCTTAATTCAGTCCCAGCAATAATACCACTGTTTTTTAGTAACCTAAATATGCATGGGACTGCTGTATGCATAGTATGCCTATTGTAGGGGTTATCCCCCATACCAGGGATGCCTTCCCTGAGGGAGCAACACTTGTTTACTATGCACAAGCATCACTGTTCAAGCCTCAGTTCTATTGTACTCCAGCACCATTAGTCATATCTTTAGTCGCTTCTTGACCTCTGCTACTGTTTTCTTCTCTAGTATGGTTGTGGGGCTAATAATAACAGCTCTATTTGCAGGTAACCCACTAGATTATAACATAAGGCACACAGTATAGTCTAGGGTTGCAAACGGACCCCAGATCGGGATCTATGTTAAGGTGTTAAATCCAAGGAGTGTAAAATTATGTTTTCTAAGTGTGTAAGGCTCTGTGGCTGAGACAAGTGACTCTACCTAATCTAACCAACTAGATCTTCAGGCCACGTACCCTGATAGGAGAATAGCTGATCGTTTATTGAGCTAACTATAATACTTAGTTGAATTAACCGATCCCCCTCCTTCCCTTTCTCTATATTTATGGGGGATGATATAATACTATCATAACAAGCTGGTGGTGTAAGAGTATTAGACACAAACATATGGTTCAGACAAATGTTTTTTGGTTTGCATCACTTGAGTGTGCTAAATTCTACTACTGTTGAGCCTAAAGGCGTCTGTAGCAAGATGTGAGTCACTAACTCACCTCCATCATCATCAAAACCTTTTTGTTTAAATACTTATAGTTCTTCAGGTACTCAGAATACTTGTTAAACGGTGTACCTCCGAGGGTGTACTTCCCTGTAAAAGGCATGTAGTCATATTTTTCCTTTTATACTACCCTACCCTTCCACAGACCATGCCGCAAGATATACAAACTGCATATTACATAATGTATAGCCTTGGAAGCTCAGTGGGTGGTGTTGTAAGTAATCTAGGTAGGTTATGTTTTGGAAAAGTTATATTTTGTACATATGTATAGTAAAGGTTAGGTTTGTGTTTGTGTGTTTATATACTTCTTCATATAAGGAGTATGGGTGGATAGGCACTGGGGTTAGTTTGAAGAAGCTGTGGGCTACCCTTACCGCAATGATAACTTCTTAGTAGAAACAGTGTTAAAGAAATATCAAGCTCTCTTCCTTCTGGTATACCCAAAAATAACTCTCTCTAAACAAACCCTCATATGTGCAGGTATAACAATAACCTCCCATTCATATCACCTTTCAATAATACTAATTAAATTAAGGAATTCAGTAGCTGGCAAGTAGACTGCTGGAATGTTAAAGGCCTTCAGAACGCTGAGAAAAAAAATTTAATACTACATCTTTTTTTTAAATCTCAGGCTACTATCTGTTTCTTACAGGAGACGCATCTACCCAAAGAACGCTGGGAAAAATCTTCTAACAAAAAATGGATTAGGACTATAATAGCGGGGGGTGATAGTTCAAACTCTAAGGGAGTCGCAATCTTAATCAAGAAACAATTCCAGGGCACTATCATAGAAGGCAAGTCTGATAAATCTGGTAGGTGGTGTTATTTTACATCCATAGTGCCGAATTCCGTCAAACCCGTTTTATTCCTGAACGTATATGGTCCCTGCACTCAACAACACATCTTCTTCATGGAAATCTATAATATCCTTAGCGCATTCTCAAACCACCTCTTTATTATAGGAGGAGACTGGAATGCAGTCATAAATCCCAGTTTAGACCGTACCAGCAATTCCTCCTCATATAACTCCCAAGCTTCTACTGCTCTGGAAGAACTAATGTCGGACTATAATCTCATGGATACAATTGTCTTTGGTACGGATCCATCTAAAAGCAGTATGTACACCTTCTACTCTCAATGCCACAAATCATGGTCACGTTTAGATTTTTTCTTAATCTCTAAATCCTTCTCTAATTTCCAGATCACACTGAGGTGTGAACCTAGGCTATTATCTGACCATGCAAAAATCTCCCTTATGATGGTCTTCGCATCCGATCCCTCCCCCCCTGCGAATTGGTCCTTTAACAATAACCTACTAAAACATAAAGAGGTTGTACAGAGAATCAATAAGACATTGTCTGAACTATACGCAGGATTTGGTAATTCCCAAATAGCGCTTGACATACAATGGGGCCTGCAAGGCGAACTAAGAGGGTATCTGATTAGTAAAGCTACATTTTTTAATAAACTTAATAAAAGGAAAGAATCTGATCTTGCTTCAAGGCTAGCGTCCTTGGAAAGAGAATTTAAAACACACCCCGACCCCAAACTAGAAGAATCGATTAACGCTGCACATAAAGAACTTTGCGATACACTTATATAACTATTCGATTCATGAACAAAAACAAATTGCAATCTACTCTGAGTGGGCACAAATCCCATCTAGAACCCTGTCTAGAATACTCAAAAACAATAGCGGTGCTCCGACAATCTCCATCTTGCAACATAAAGGGGAAACCTACAGAACAGACTGCGAGATTATTAAACTCTTTCACGACATATATACAGACATATATAGCAACAACAAACACAACACCTTCAATCCGCAGATGGCTACATTTCTTAATTCTATCATCTTCCCATCTCTTAATCAGGATCAAATATCCTCCCTATCAGCTCCATTTACTATCCGTGAGATTCAAACCACCATTAATAAACTCAAATTAGGCAAATCCCCTGGCCCGGATGGCTTTACTACTAATTTTTTCAAGACCTTTAACCCAAAAATTGCCCCTATCCTCCTAGAAGTTTTTAACTTTATTGTAAAACATGGAATTACAGACATACACTGGAATAACTCAAAAACAATCCTGCTACTTAAAAACAATAAAGAAAAAACAGACCCACACAATTACAGACCTATCTCGCTTATAAATGTTGATATCAAAATCTTCTCTGCCATCTTAGCCAATAGACTTAAACTGGTACTACCACACCTACTATCACCTGACCAAGCTGGGTTTATGTCCAATAGACATACATGGGACAATACACTAACACTAGACTCTCTTATCCAGTTTACCAAAAAAGAGAAAAACCCGTTATACGCCTTAACCCTAGACGCATCCAAAGCATTTGACAGGGTAAACTGGGACTTTCTCTTCTCCACCCTATCGCTTTTTAACATACCCACAACCTTCCTAGATATGATCAGAACTCTTTATTCAAACTCAAGCACATATCTGTATATAAATAAAAAAAGATCTAAGCCCATTCAGATTACTAATGGCACTAGACAAGGTTGTCCACTTTCTCCCTTCCTCTTCAATCTATTTATTGAACCTTTCTTCCTCTATCTCACTCAAAACACACACCACACTATTCCTAAAATTATCAACACACAAGTAGCATTATCGGCCTTTGCTGACGACTTAAACCTCTACTTCCATTACCCCAACACGGACCTGCCAAAAATATTAAAAGCAATCACTTCCTTCTCTAAGGCCTCTGGATACCAAGTCAATGATAAAAAATCACATATTCTTCCAATAAATCCTGAGGCATAAACCTTTCTTCTTCCCGAATCGTCCTTCCATATCTCATACAGTCTCAAATACCTTGGCATCAACTTTGAACACAATCAAGCCTCTATGCTTCAAAATAACCTGCTAAAATCATGGTCTATCATATGTCAAGACTTACAAAGATGGAAACTAGTGAAATTATCATTCCTTTCAAAAGTAGCTATTGTGAAAATGAATATCCTTCCCAGACTCCTCTATCAATTCAATGCAACAAATATAAATATTTCAAACAACTTCTTCTCACAGATTGAAAAAACAATAATTAAATTTCTCTGGTTTCCTAAGAATGTTAGGATCTCTTTTTCCAAGTTAAGTCTTCCCAAGGAGAAAGGTGGGGTGGGCCTTCCAAATCTTCATCTCTACTATCTGATTATTAGCTCTAATAAACTATGGTCCATTGCATACATGAATAACGAAGACCAAACTTACTACCCAGCGTGGCTAAAGATATGGCACGGACATATCCTATCTAACAAAATTAATCCTAAGGCCACTCCCTTTTTATCACCTACTTCCTTGAATAGCATAAAGCTATCCTCTCTACTGAAACACCAAATAAAACTTTTCCAAAAATTGATTAAGGACATCAATCTTCAACATATTTTACCCCTTTTTCAACCAATACACCTCAACCCAAATCTTAAAATCAATAACAAGATGATAGATCTTGCTGATTTCCCTCTCATCAAAGACCTTAAAGTATGGGATATTCTTAAACATAAAGCTCTGTCTCTTGCCGAATTACGATTAGCCCTCAAGGTTAATAAAAAGTATTCAATTATCCTACGCCAACTCAGGGAACTTATTCCTTCACAAATCAATATTACAGTTCCCGATATACAGCTAATGGACAAACTAAACCTAATTATTAATACAATTTCTAGTAATAATAAAACAATTTCTTCGTCATATAAATTATTACACCCATTACTTCACAAAGGAAATTGCCTTTTTTCCAAATACTGGGACAATCAAAATCCCCCTATTACAGAGGATCAAAAATTACTAGCCATAAAAACTAGCATTGAACTATCTCCCTTCAAGAAATTCTTATACACCCAAATGATGCTGAATAACAACGCATACCTTACTCCTGCAAGAATTAACAAATTTAACTCTAATAGCTCTCCGTTATGTACATGCTGTTCAGGCACGAGCTGACCTTTACATATTATGTGGCATTGCAATAACTCCCATAAACTTTGGTGTTCTCTCAAAGTGCGTCTAAAAAATGGGGTACTATAGCTCCACCCTTTCATGGGAAACGGCTATTCTAAATATTCCCCCTCATGGCCTGCCTAAGTTTCATACTCATATCCTAACAACGCTTTGCTTTCTCATAAAACTTTACATCACCCACAACTGGTTGGATCGCACCAAATTATGTTGGCGGGATTTAAAAATATGGCCATTAAATATATCTCTGCCCAGAAATTCATCATAAATGGACCTATGAAGAGAGCTTACTTCAGTAAACTTTGGAAAAGCCTGTTCGAAGTAATTCTATGTGACTAAGCTATGGTTAACATCTGCACCCCCTGTGCTGAGGGTTCCCCCTTCTAAGACAAGTCATAAGTAGGGCTGTTATTCCCCAATTGTACAAGTAATGGCACTGTTTCTTCCACCCTGGTTCAGTATTGGTAGCTTTGTAAATATTGTTTAGTTTGGTTTGGGCTTCTAGTTTGTGTACTATGCATACTGCAAGATATTGTACTTATTCTATGTTCATTTTAAACATGTCCTTTGTACTATTGTTGTTACAAACCACTTTCTGTGTTACATTTGTGTATTTCCCATGCGTCTACCTTCATAAGTATGCATGGTTTATTACAAAATAAAAAATTATTTTTGAAAAAAAAAAAAAAAAAAAAAAAAAAAAAAAAAAAAAAAAAAAAACCTCTATGGACATTCCAATTGTTGGATATGCCTGGTTAGGCACATACCAAAGGGGATATTATACTCAATGATAGGTATGATGAATGTCGAATACAGTGGAATCATGACTTCCTTGGACTTAGATGCCATATCTTTGTTTATAAGTTATGCAACATGAAATGATTTCCTCACTACTGTAGACATGTGATGGTCAAAGGCTAGATTACTGTCTATGTATGTTCCTATGTCCCTAACTACTGGGTTAATTATAAGGGGTGTGTTGTCAATATAATAATTAACAGGGGTGGATGACTTACTGAAGGATACTATTATGCATTTCTTGGCATTTAGTTTTAGTCTATGGCTCTGACAACAGTTTCTTGTCTGTGTCAGCTCTTCCTGGAGAACATTTGTGTCAGTGTGACATTCAATGACAGCTCCTAATTTACAATCATCTGCAAATTTAGTCAGCCAGAGACCTTTGAAATTGGCCACCTTGACTTCAGAGAAGTAAATGCCAAACAGGAGAGGTCCAAGGAACAAGCCTTGAGGGACTCCACTTGTGACTGGCTTCTTTGTAGAACTTCCTGGGTCCTGTCTGTGAACCAGTTAGCTACCCACTAGGTGATATACAGCCTTGTACCTAACCTCCTAAGTTTGTCACCAATGCCTGCGTGGGGCATTATGTCAAATACCTTGGCCATGTCAACATAGGCAGAGTGAACCATTTTGCCCTCATCAATTGCTTTCATGACTTTCTCAAAGAAGTCGACCAGGTTGAGTAGGCATGACCTGCCTTTGACAAAACCAGATTTGGTTGGGTCCAGTGCCTGGAGGTTGACTGTATCACTATTGATAATTTCCATGATAATTCTTTCCATGGCTTTACATATAAGACTAGTGAGACTTATGATTCTGTAGTTTCCCGGGTCTGTAGATGGCTCACCTTTGTGCAGAGGGATGACTGTTGTTGTCCACCATTCATGAGGCATGAATCATGTTTGGAGATTCCAGTTAAATAGCAGTTCCAGAGGGCCTGATTGGTCATGTTTCATGCTATTTAGAAGGCTTCCTGGGATATTGTCTGGGCCATTGATGCAGTGTTCTTGGCCTTAGAGAGTTGTTACACCAGATGCATGTGTGCTACTTTTTCAGCTTATGCACACAAGGCATACATAGGAGTTTGACTACATTAATGGCATGTATATCATTCATGACAGTGTGGATTGTGCCATAGATATATGCAGTGCACACAAGGCAACTAGTCTGTATTGCCCATATTGTCAAATACAGGTATAGCAGTGTCCCTCCTAACACCTTCTGCAGATATTACAGTACTAGGGCAGTGTGCGTAGTTACCCTTATAGAATGTGAATGTATCATAATAGCTGTCGTGTGTGTGTGTGTGTGTGTGTGTGTGCGTGTGTGTGTGTGTGTGTGTGTGTGTGTGTGTGTGTGTGTGTGTGTGTGTGTGTGTAGGCTCATGTGTTATCACTCCACATCACATATGTTATGTCACAGGCATTGGATTAGTGGTGATATTATTCTGATATTGCCCATGAGTGTGCTTGGTTCTTGCAATGTTTGCCATTATCCTTTACCTATGGCCATGTTGTTGGAGACCTCTGCTGAGAGTACACTCATATTCATGTATAACAGTTTGCACAGCTTCCTAATATGCACCCTATCCCTGATAGGTGTCCTCTGCATTATTCATGTAAGGATGCTAATCACACACACACACACACACACACACACACACACACACACATACACACACACACACACACACACACACACACACACACACACACACACACACACACACACACACACACACACACAAACACACACCCTCCCCATTGTTATGTCACCTTGTGTGACAGTCACAGGCAACACGTTTTCACTGTACAGTCCATGCTGACCCATATAGATATGTGATTGGTGCTGCTGCTACAACCATCATCCATTGACATGCCCTCCTCTGCTGTACATGCAGAAGTTTTACCTGCACTCTTTCCCTGTGTTCATTCCCACAATTCGTCTGTTTGTCCCTAGACAATAGACACACTTGCCCTGAGTGATCATTTTATATGGCAGTCCTATATCCTTTTACAGGTCATTAACACAGCTTCAGTACAGTATGCCAAAAATGGGCTATAACAATATTCTGCACTGTAGATACACTGTCCTGTACTGCATTTGGACCATATCCTTCACATTCATACCTCTCAACTGCCCAGATACTCCCAGAATGTCCAGATGTTTTCCTTATCAAATTTGTGGCTTTCTGCCATAACTGGGATAATCTCTGGACTGGTGTGACTCAATAATACATACATGTGAGCACATACCTCTCAATTGCCCTGATCTGTGTAGACTATACAGTTTTTGTCTCATATTTGTGATTTTTTTCCAGGCAAATCATTGACATGATATTGCACAGTGTAGTCAGAAATTGATGACTGACATTTGAGTTTCAAAATCCATGTTCTTCAGAAAGTTCATGCTAATGTACAGTATTAAACATCTGTCCCATCATGCTAAGATGTAAACTCCGTGTAGGCTCTGCATGAAACCTACACAGAGTTTATTGAATACCCAGTATATGACAGCACACAGTAATAATAAAATAAGAATTCTTTTAAATGGTTGGTTAAGTAAAGAAATACAGATGAGTAATGGAATAAGACAAGGATGCTGTATGTGTTATATTTTATTTGCTTTAGTCATGAGTCATGAATATGGTAGTAAGGGAGTTGAACTGTAAAACGAAGAATGCAAAGTACATAATGCAAACAGGGGTAGAAATTCAAGTTTTTATGACACATGCAGATGTTATTATTGTAATATCTAAAAACAGTGTATGGATGACAAAAATTATAGTTTGCTTAGCTGAATGTTTAAAAGAAAATAGATATGTCATTAAATAAAGATAAAAGCAAAGGACTGGGAGATATATCAGAAATACGGAGAATACAATTTACAATGAAAGAAATTTCAGTGTTGGAAATACATTTTGGTAAAGAAGTGAATAGAACAAAATGGGAAAAAAATTAAAGGAATTCATTGTTTCATGGAAAACATACAGATTATCTTATTAGAAAAAAGTGATACCAGTGGTCAAAATAGTGTATTTATCAAGTGTGTTTATGATTCCAAGAATATATGAGAAACAATTATTTGAAGTGATTTTTATATTTATATAGGATTTTAGAGTAAATCCAGTAAATGCATGAGTATTATATATGAATAAAGAAGAAGAAGGATTAAGATTGCTAAATTTGGTGGCCTTTGTAGCATCTTCAAATTTCTATAAAGTATTGAAATGGCTAAATTAGAAAAATGAGAAACTAGTAATAAGATTGTTTAAATACAAGTTTGGAAAATCTGAGGAATTAATAAAAGGAAGTAAAAGAGTAAAAGAAAAAAAAATGTTTTAATGAAGAAATAGAAAATTATCAAGAAAAGATAAAAATGTGGAAAATAAAGATTTATGAGACAGAAGAATATCAAAAAGTGTGGTATAAAAATATAATGTTACAATATTATTTTGTCAACCCATGGGAAAACTCAGCTGAGAAAAATATTAAAGCTATAAAGGAAAGAAACAAATGGACTAGTAATAAAGTAGAATGTCAAGATTTCTTATGAAAATTGGGAATAAATAAATTACCAGTAAAAGGAAATATGCCATATAAAAGGAAAAAGTGAGAGAATATGTCTATATTGTGATGAACAAGAAATGACAGAGTGTTTTTTTTTTTAATGTAAGAGAGTGAAGAAACTATGAGCAAAATTATGCAAAGAGAATTTTAGGGAATATGAATGTGGATATGACTGAATATGGGTATTATAAAAATAGAAACAAAGTATTTAAAATAAGAATGGACAAAACTGCTTTATACAGTATGGGTAATTTGGAATGTGATAGTAAATTAAATTATGTTTAATAAGAAATGGATATTTTCAATAATATTAAAAAAATAAAATGGTAGTTTTGGTAAAAGGAGTACAGGTTTAGTGTAAATAAAAATGTATAAGAATGATAAGATAAGATTGATTTTTGTATAATGTATAAGGATATAATCAATGAAGCAACTGTGTAATTTTGTAAACACATACATTTGTAAATAAGTAAAAAATGAAAAAAATGTACATAATATGTTATGTAAATAAGATTTAAATAAATAAGCAATCCCTACTTCTTTTAGATAGCAGCTCTGAGATATTTTACATCCACCAGAGCTACCATTAACTTAGGCAGATGGGTCCTTGGTTTAATGTCTCAGTTACTAAAATTAAGAGTACTGAAGATGAATGATTATTCTCACAGATGACCCTTACTACCCATTGAAGTACAGGCCAATGAAAACAAATCAGATAAGGTCAGGGGCTGCTGGTAAAGAGGCAAAGTCTATAAAACCCAATGAATAATACCTTTCCTGATATATTTTATGTTGCATTGCTGGATTAAGAACTTAACCAAATAACAAATAAGCAAACAAAATACTTCTTGACATTCCCATCATGCCTAATGCCAGAATGCAACCTGAATATTTATAGAGTATAAAATGTAAGCTTTCTATTTATAAAGAATCAAGAGCTTCAGTCTTCACGGAGAAGTCAGTCCTAAAAGAAATGAAGTATACATAATAAACGACAGCTGAGGAAGTAATAAATTTCAATAGGTTAGCATAACATAGAAAATGTCTAGTCCACTACAGAAAAAAGCATTCGTAAATCTGTGAACGTCTCCTGAATCTCATGTTTTATAAGAGATCCACTATTCATATAGGCAGAGACTTATTTTTAAAAAGACAGAGAACTCTGCATAATCAAGGACAGACAGCCGTGAAAGTGACTTTGTAGAGTACGTTAACACACCGCAATTTTTTTTATAGATTCATAGATATTCCAGGGCCACTTAACTCTTGTGCCATTCTTGCCATGCCAGTACCCTCTCAAAGGCAGCACCTCCTTTCTCCATGACAGCTATACCAGTCAATTCTGGAGTAAGTTTGTGAATACACATCCAGACGTCTAGTTTATGTCTAAGGGAAGATAGTGAGTAACACTGTTTAACAGACAAAGGAAGGTTATTTCAGAAATTTGGAAGGTGCTCAATTATAAACCCATCCTCTCATTTCGTTTATTTACCTCTTGATGAAAATTTTGGTCCCTGATTCTAGTATTTGTGGAGACACTGAACTTGCAGAAAAGCAGAAGGTCCAGAAAAATTGGTCTTTAATGGTATGGTTACTAAGACAGATATCTTCCCTCAAAAGTCTATAAGACAGTGAATAAAGGGGTCTATATTACAAAGTCGAAGCTTTAGATAATTGAATACCTAAAGTTCGACACCTAAACAGCGAAAGCTGTTAATATCGAATTCCTAGGGAAAGAATTCACTTGGCCGAAGAAAAAAAAAATTATCAAACCCATCCCCTAACTAAATATACCAACTTCACAGTTGCTCTACAGTGGAGAAAAGGGCAGATTCCCTACAAAAGAATTTGTGGAAGTGGCCATTCGATATTTACAGCTTTACCTGTTTAGGTGTTGATCTTTAGGTATTCGATTACCTAAAGTTTCAATCACCTAATATAGACCCAAATAAAGGGATATAATTTCTAGCTTGTCTTTGTATCTCAAGAACTTGAGGCTTGTGATCTTTTGGTAAGGAACCACTGGGATCTTTCTAATCACTCGATGTGTTTAGTGAGGTACATTCTAAAGGGGGCATTATACTAAATAATTGGCCTGATCAATGCTGAGTATAAGGCAGTGAATACCAGTTTTGATTTTGATGATATTCCTTTGGCAATGGGATAAACAAAAGGATTTCCTGACAATCATTATTACATGATGGTGAACGAAGAGGGAGCTATCAACCCAAGTACTCAAGTCCCTAACTCCATTTTCATTTTGTAGAAGTGTGATGTCTATACAGTTTGATGAGAGGAAAGAAACTCTACCAAAAGTAATGATATTACATTTTTTGCATTTAGTCTGAGCCCAGTTTTAGTTCACCAAATGTTTGCTAGGGTGACTTAGTTCTGTAGGGTTTGGGTATCATAGGGTGACAACACCAATCTCCTACTTGGACATCTGAGAAGTAAATACCAAAGTGGATAGGTTCCAGCAGTGAGTCCTAAGAGACACCGCCGGTTACCTTCATTCTTTCTGATGAAGCACCTGCAGCTTATTATTTGTTGGTTCTGTCATTCAGCCAGTTTACTATTCATCTTACCCAGTACAGGTTGATTTTTAAAGCCTTTAGCTGTTATATGATGCCAGCATGGGGAATGGTGTCAAAAGCTTTAGCCGGATGAAGATGCACTATAAGCACTGCATGGTCACCATTTGCAACCTTTATAACCATTTCAAATAAATTTACAAGAGTAAATAAACAGGATCTACCCTTCACAAAAAAAATTTTTGGGAAGGTTATGTTCATAAGTTTATAAGTTCATAGGTATATACTAGGCTAATGATTAGAAGGGTCCATATGAGCCTAGCTGTGCAACCAAAATGTGACCCACAAATTTGATTTATATAGGTGGTGATTTACTGACTGCCTCTATCCATCAGAGACATTGGATCCAGATTGAGGTAAATTTCCGATTACCTATCTGTTGGTCCAAATTGCACTTAAAAAGAAATAGGGGGGAACTCTACTTTACATGGATGGGGTGCCTGTTCCAGAAAATGGTAGTTCCCTGAGAAACATGTCTGTCTATCCAACATGTCCTATTTATGTTACAAGCAAAATTTGGGTCTTTTAATCAAGTAGTTCTGATGCTGTTTGTTTAGTGGGTTTACAAAAGGTTCATCAAAACATGATCCAGGGATGCCTTGTATGCCAAACAAAGATCACCTCTCAAAAGTCTGTATGGTACTGAGTAACGAGAAAGGGCTTTAAGGTCATCACTATAGGACATTCTATTTACTCCCTGTATTCTATTTGTAGGGAACTTTGTGGACATTCCATTTGCTGCATATGTCTGGTCAGGTGCATACCAAAGGGAGCATTGTACTGTATGACGGGTCTAATGAGGGCTGACTACAGCGGTATGTTGACCTCTATGGATCTAAATGCCATGCCTTTGCTTATAATTTGAGCAACACAAAATGATTGTCTTACTTCCTTGGACACATGGTCAAAGGGTAGGTTACTATCTACATGAATTCCCAGATCCCTGACTAGTAAATCAACTTTTGATGGTATTTTATTGATGACATAGTTACTTGGAGAGGTAGACTTCCCAAAATGTACCATAACGCATTTCTTGGTATAGAGTTTCAAGCCATGGCTTAGCACCAAGCATTTGACTATATTAGACCTTCCTGAAGGTTGTTCTCATCATCAGGGGATTCAATGATTGCTCCCAGTTTGCAATCATCTGCGAACTTGGTCAGCCAAAGGCCTTTGAAATTGGCTTTCACATCTCAGAAGCATATACCAAAGAGGAATGGGCTCAGCACAGAGTCCTTGGGAGCACTGATTACTGGCCTTTATATGGAGGTGGCCTCAACTATTCTAACCTCCTGGGTCTAAAATATTACTTATCAGGACCTTCATTCTTTCTGATGAGGCACCTGAAGCTCATATTTTGTTGGTTCTGTCATTCAGCCAGTTTGCTATCCATCTTACCCAATATGGATTGATTTTTAAAGCCTTTAGTTGTATGCCAAGCAAACAGTTAGCTATCCAGCATGCTATAAAGGGGTTTGTGTCTAGTTCCATAAGTTTGTTGACAATGCCTGAGTGGGGTACTATATCAGTTGCTTTAGCCAGATCTAGGTAGGCAGAATACACCATTTTCCCACATCCATTGCCATAGTGACCTTTTTAAAAAAAAACACCAGATTCAGTAAGCATGATCTTCCCTTGACAAGGCCAAAGTGGGATAGATCCAGGTTTGGAGGTCTGCTATGTCCTCATTGATAATTTCCATGATAATTATTTCCATTGTATTGCAAATAAAATTAGTCAGACTAATGGGACTGTAGTTTCCAGGATCTGTTGAATGTCTTCCCTTATGCAGGGTGATGACCATTGCAGTCCTCCATTCATATGCACAAAGCCTGTTATAGGCTTACAGTTAAATATTGACTCTGGGGTCCTGATAAATAATAATTTAGACTTTCCTGGAGGCATCCTGGGATGCTATTTGGGTCCACAGAGGCCATGTTCTTTGCTTTAGGGAGTGCAGCCAATACATGTTCCCTAGTTATTGCTGAAAGGGTTAAGTTTGAGGATATTTTTGAAAAAAATGTTTGGGGATAAGAGGGGGGTAAAGCTGGAATTGAATTTGTCTGCTAACAGGTTTGCTATTTCATTAGGCTTGGTGAGTATGGCACCATTAACCACCAGTTCAGCACATTGCTGTATGCTGCCCTTGAGATTTCTGACATAGGTGTATAAGCCCCTATAGTTATCTTTTACCTGGGAGGCTATCTTAATGTCAGACATGGCTTTGCTTGCCCTAATTAGTCCTCTCAGTTGCTTATTTATTATGATGACAGTTTCTGTCTTTACGGGAATTACCCTTCCTGATATTTTGCTATATCTTTTTCCTTTTGTTGTACACCCTCTTTAATTTGGGATGCCACCAAGACAGTTTGTTTCCAGGGCTAGTCCTGAGCTTACATCTGGTAGGTACAGCAGCCTCTATGCAGCTATTGACATGGTTGTACAGAGTTTCTAAGATCAATTCAGCAAAGAGTGCTGTGTCCTCTGGGATTGGAGGGGCACTGAGTTTTGACAAGTCATCACTTAATAAACGATAATTTGTCTTAGAATAGTTGATTTTGATTTTGAAGGCAACAGTTTTATGTACTGCATTTACCAGGGAGAATGAGACATTGGGAGGGAGGGGAATTCTTCCATATTTGCAAGCACAAGGTCCTGTATGTTAGAAGCTGTATTGGGCATATTCACTGTGTGGCTGAGGGTGCTGCATTTATGAAGTCCAAGAATCCCTGTTCCTGTAGATTTGAGGCTAAAATTCCCAGTCTATAGAGGGGTAATTAAAGTCTACCATTAGCAGGATGTCAGTTTAGATGGTAAGTCTCTCCAGTAGGTCCAAATATGCATTGTGACCTTCTTGGGACATAGAGGGTGACCTATAGATGACTAGAATATGGTACAGAAATTTGCCTGTGGTAATCTGCACATGGAGGAACTTCAGTGCATCATCCTGTGTGGCCATCCTAGAGATCTGCTTATTATTGATGTATATAGACACCTCCTCCTTTAGCACTTGTCTGTGCAGCTACTGGTCTAAAAGTATGAAAGGCACTGAAACCTTGCACTGCCAGGGTACTCTCTGCCACTTTAAAACCATATCTCGGTAACTGCATAGATGTCTATATTCCTAAGTGTGAGGAGGGCTTGGAAAGAGTGTAGTTTTTTGTTTAGGCTTCTGGCACTGAACAATAACACCTTAAGATTCAGTTGATTTGATTTTGCTACATTGGTTGGTTTGTCAATGTGGTATTACCTAAAAAAGGCATTATGGAGTGGGTAAGAATTTAGACAATATTCAAAAGTTTAGAGGGGAGAGGTGCAGACCATCCTTAGTAATGTGGTCAGTTAACCATGCTCCCCCAAGTGGACAGATATTAGATCCCCTTAGAATGACACCAGAAAAATATGCAGTTGTTGAAATCAATCATTTTTGGCTAATATTGTGACATCATCCTCAGTGATGGTAATATGCTGCTCAATGCTAGGCTCATACCAGCCTGAGACACATAGTCTGAAATCTCCATAATATCTGTCTTTCTATAGTCCAGAGAGGTACATCTCAGGTCATTTGCACCAACATGGTCTATGATGCAATCATACTGGTTCCTGTGGCATAATGACTTGAGTGTATGCAAAATTTCGCAGATCCTGCCTCCAGATAAAAAACTGACAGCCATCTTTCCCTTGTTCTTCCTGGATAGAGGGTATATCTTACAATGGAGTCGCCTGTGATGAGAGTCTTCGGAATTGTGTTTGCTTGCCTTAGGGGGTTAGTGTTTTGATCTCCACTGACAGTGACAGTATGTGTGGTGTTAGGTGTTGTTTTCCTGTGTGCCTTTGGGCTTGCTGAAGCATAACTCTGACAACAGGTGGTCAAGGTGATCATTGTTCCTTAGGAAGATTGCTTTTAAGTACCTCAGCATATGTTAGTCATATGTGTGTTGTGCACTATGTGAGATGGGTGTTGTGTGCATGCTTTTAACAACCCGAAGTGCACCTTTATGCATGAGTTTAACCTCTAGTGTAGTTGTATAGTACACCACTCACACATTGTGTCTGCTTCTTTAAGGACTAAGTGGTTACCAGTAAACATGAAACAATTTCTACATTGTCTCAAGATGCCCCATATCCACCAAGCTGACTACAGAGACGTTAGGTAAATGCATATCCACACTGTCCAGCCCTTTTATTAGTGAACTACAAGGGGATGGTGTATTGGGATTAGAAGACTATTAAGGGTGTTTTGTTGGAGCAGATTTTGCTAAACAGTACTAACTTTTACCAACTTTAATATTTACACAATCCTGATTTCAGCTAAATCTGTAGGGATTCCCACTTGACTCGCAAATGGCTGCTCTAAGCTTGTCAGTGCACAAGGTATTTGCTCTATATTGCTGCTTTAGAGAGCATAGTTTTTTGAGCCGTTCTTTCTAGATGTTTGCAATTGTACAGGGCATTGCAAACCCACACAAATACACAAAATTTACAGCAGCACAAAAAAAAAAAAAAAAAAAACAGAACACTAACTAATGAGCTCTCTGGCCAATAAAATCTCTACACTATAAGTCCTTTTGTGCATTTCCTGACTCAGGTAGACCAAGCAATCACCTTCTGTTACAAGATGAATAAACACAGTCCTCCTAATGTAAAAACACTGAAGAAGAGGTCCATAAGTGCAATGCTACCACAAACCACTTAAACAAATAGATGGAAATCCGTTGCTGAAGGCAATTTCAAGACAGTCTTACAACAGTAACAGTGAGAGGAAGAGCAAATTTTTATAAAAAAAAAAAAAAATCATTGAAACGCACACATAAAAGCAGGAGACAGTAGTGATCACTCAGAGTAAGTGTGGTTTAGCAATCAAAGGTACTCATCTTTGCCAAATCAACAAAAGAATGGCTTCACCAGAAGAAAATTAAAGTTTTGGCACTGCCCAGCCAGAGCCCAGACCTAAATCCAATAGAAAATCTGTGGGGTGACCTGAAGAGGGCTATGCACAATAAATGCCCTTGCAATCTGACAGATTTGGAGTGCTTTTGCAAAGAATAGTGTGCAAATTTTGCCAAGTCAAGATGTGCCATGCTGATAGACACTTACCCAAGAAGACTGAATGCTGTAATTAAATCAAAAAGTGCTTCAACAAAGTATTAGTTTAAGGGTGTACACACTTATGCAACCAGCTCATTGTACTTTTTTTATTTTTTATAATTTTCCCTTAACAGATTTGTTTGTTTTTCAATTGAATTGTACAGGTTATAGGTCACATTAAAGGTGGGAAAAGTTTTGAAATTGTTTATTCTGGTCTCTTTTTTATATCACAAAAACCTAGCATATATATATATATATATATATATATATATATATATATATATATATATATATATATATATATGTATGGGTCCCTTTCAGTCGATTGAATGTTTACAAGTTCGAACCACATATGGCCGAGACCATATGTTCGAACTTGTAAAAGGTTGATTGGACTGAATGGAGATCTCCGTACAGAGCGGAAAGGGAAGATTTCCCATTTCCGCAATGTAGTGCGATCTCGTAGTTGGTATATTTAAGTAAGGGAGGTATGGGGAGTGCGGGGGGCACAGCCCCTTTTTTGTTTTATGTGTTTTTATTTCAGTGTTCAAACTTTTACGAGTTCGAACATATGGTCTCGGCCATATGTGGTTTGAACTTGTAAAAGTTCAATCTGCTGAAGTAGATCCATATATATATATATATATATATGTATATACATACATACATATACATGAACTTATATTATTATAACTAGAAATATGTTATAGCAACATTTTTCTATCAACAGCAAAACAAGTACAGCTGTTTGTAATGCTTGCATTCCATAGGATAACATGTAGTGCATAGGAGCGTTTGCCAGTAAATCATGGAAATCTGTTCTTAGAAATGCCAAGCAGTGTTTCATATATTGTCTTATGTGTCCTTTCACCAAATGTAGGCCAGTACTGGTGTTAACAGTGTGACAGTCTGCAGTCCTCCATAATTCACTTATTTATCTGTTTATTTCTTTGTTTATAGAGTACTGACCTACATGGACATTTTTCAGGTTCACTCTTAGGTAATGTGAGTTGAGGCAAACAATTGTTATGTATACAGCTCATAGTAATGCTTCACAAAGATAATATAAATAAAATGAACATGCTTTATAAGCTAGATTTTAACAGTGTAGTTAGAACAACATAATGTTTGCTTATACCTTAGCGATTTATAAACTATATAAACAGTCGCAGCTATGTTCTTAAATGGATTATTGCTTAGAGATGTGATAGAGTTGTGGAGAATTAATTAAGGATATAATTAGAAATAGTTGGTAAATTTTACAGGGTCATGTGAAATGTAGTTCAGGGACGTATTAACCACAATGGAGAAAGAGCTGATTAGCAACTAATTTGCGTGCCCTAGAATCTAATGTTAACACTAGGGCTCATCAGCACATTTATTTATTCATATTTGTTTTCTTGGGTAGAGTACTGATCTACATAGATCTTTTTCACACTCAGCCCAAGAGGGGTGTCGCATTAAAAGACTTGTTCAGTCACACACTTAGACAATGAAGGCTGATGGAATCAAACCGTGCACCTCTCGACCACGGGAAATAGCTCATTAAAAAACTCCTTAATCCTCAATCCAATTGACAAACTTTTTTTGTAGTCACCTCTGGTGGCCTATTCATCACACTGGCACACGCATCCCCTCATTCATTCTCCCTGTACATACAGTCATTAAGACACACAAGCACACACACATATGCACTGGGGCAAAGTGCCATACCACTTACCTGTCCTTGAGATTACTGAACATCTCTGATGTAGTCTCCGTCTTTCCCTGCCAGCCACTGCAGTCAGTCAAAAATGTCAGAAAATTGCATTCTTCTTATTGTTCAGAAACTGGATTGTCATGCCAGACTTGTTGCTCAATTAACTTTATAAGTGCCACATGGTAATATTTAAAATTTCTCTGTGGTGTCATCTGTGTCACTCCTGCATTTGTCCAAAAGTCTTGAGAGTGTCAATGCATACACACACATGCACACACATGCACGCATGCACAAACGCATGCACACACACACGCACACATGCGCATGCGCGCACGCCCACACGCACACACACATGGCTACACTAACATCCTTCACAGCTGTAAAAGTGCACCATGAAACAAAGTCCACACTGACTTCAGGAAGTATAAATAACCAAGGAGAAAGGCAAAGAGAGGTACCAGAATAAATGGTGATTTATACTTTCTGAAGTCAGTGTGGACTCTGTTTCATGGGGCACTTTTGCTGTGTTTATTCCAGTTTCTTCAGTTTTTTGTCTTATTTGGATTGTTGGTGTTTATTAAACTTCACAGCTGCCCCTGAATTGACCTCCTATGTCTGCTGTATCTTAACTCGTATTACAGATAATACTAGACAGTGGAATTTCATACTTAATATTGTTCTGAAACTGTATCAAGATGCAAAACATGATTCTATACGAAGTCCTCGGTTAGTGCAGTGGGCTAAAGTTCTGTCTTGTTATGAAAGTGTTTTTCCTACTAAGTATGCAGGGATTAAAGCTGTTCATCCCTTTCTTAATTTTTATAATTGACTTAAGGTAATAGAAAAGAATGTCCATGGTGTCTAGTGTTAGCACAAAGGACCAAAATTCTACATTGTTAATGAGATGCTTTCTGTGCTGAGGGTACAGTTTCCAAGTCTTTTCCCTTTTGTACTTTTAACTTCATAAAGTGAGTAGGGAAAGCATTTAAAGAGCATCCCTGGTTTTGAATGTTAGCATGGAGGACTAAAGGTCTGTCCTGTTAGATTTGTCTCCTGTGACAAGGGTACACGGTTTGAAAACTTTTCTCTTTTGTTCTTTTAACTTTCTAAGAGACTTTAGGGTACTATTTAAAGAGTATCACTGGTATCTAGTGTTACCCATGCCCCACCCACACATAATTCAAGTTACAAAACCATTGCTCAGTTAGCTTTTTAAGTGAGTTTAGAGTAATATTTAAATTTTCCTGTTGTTTGCTGTCCCCCTCCATGTATTGCACAAAGTGCTCGTTTGTATAGGTATGTATGTTTAGAGGTATGACAGCCACCCCCCACCACAAACACAGACATGCACACATGCATGCATACACACATGCGTGCGTCTTGTGTACACACACACACACACACACACACACACACACACACACACACACACACACACACACACACCCACACACACGCACACACACACACACACACACACACACACACACACACACACACACACACACACACACAAACACGTGCACATTCACACATTCATGTTTATGCTCACATAGCTTCCCAACTCATGCATACAAACACATACACACTAACACACCTACCTTACCAATATCATAACTAACTCTTTTTCTGTAATCACCCAGGCAGACCCACAGTCTGAACATGTAACCATGCACAAACACATACGCACACTCTCCCACCACTACCTGCTTGCTAAACTCCCCATCACTTACCTTTTACTCACAGTTCATGGGTTCATAGGAGGTTACTAGGCTAATGGCTCCAGGGCCCTTACAAGCCTAGCTAAGTTCAACCTGTCTTCTCAAGCATTTCTGGTTCAAGCAGACACTAAAATCAGCACCTATTACCCCTGTCCAAGAGGGACGCAGGTAGAACCCCAGTGTGAATTTGTAGTTACCCATTCAATCTTTCAAATTGCACTTAAATAGGGCCAATGAGGCACTTTGATTAGCATGAATAGGAAGCTTGTTACAAAGGTGGGGCAACCTCTGTGAGACAAATCTGTCTCTGCAGCAGGTTCTGTTGATGTCACATACCAGTTAAGGTCCTATGAGTGAGTGACTCATGTGCATTTGACTTGTGAATGTGCAGCATTTCCATCGAAGCTGGGTCAGACATTGGGTCACCTCTGAGCAGTCTGTGTGACACCGAGTAAAGTGACAATGATTTCAGTCTCTTCGCATAAGACATCTTGAAGACCCTGAATTTTCTTTGTAAGGAACCTTTGTGGTCTCTCCAATTGCTGCAGGTGTCTGGAAAGGAACGTACCAAAGGTAGCACTGTACTCTATTACTGGCCTAATGAGGGAAGAGTACAGGGGGGTTATAACCTTTTTTCGTTGATGTAATGCCCTTAATTATGAGTTGAGCAATATGCTCTTCTTTCCATTGTGGAGACATGATGATCAAAATTAAGGTTGCTGTCTACCTGTGTGCCCAGATCTCTCACCGCTGACTGTGTGCTTAGGGTATTGCTATTGATGTGGTAGTTTGCAGAAACCTCACCCTTGCAAAGGGGATGATAATGCATTGTTTTGCATTAAGGTTAAGACCATGACTTTGGCACCAATCATTAGTCTGAGTAAGACTTTCTTGCAGGATGTTGATATTGCTAGGGTTTTCAATGATTGCTCCCAGTTTACAGTCATCAGCAAACTTTGTCAGCCACAGTCCTTTAGTTTTAGCCTGCACTTCGGAGAAGTAGATTCTGAACAGTAGGGGCCCCAGAACTGATCCCTGTGGAAACCACTGGCTACACGTCTGCTGGAGGAGGTGGAGTTATACCCTTTTTCCATTACTGACCCAGTTGCATGGTCTGCATTTGCAGTGTGAGCCTATAATCGGCACGGACTGCCCTTTTCCAAGAGGGACATAGGTGACACCCCCAGGGCAAATTTACAGTTTCCCATCCACTTGTCTAAGTTGCACTTAAATAGGGTCATTGAGGAGCTCTGTTTTATGTGAATTTGACCTCACCCATTAAGAGTAAATTTTGGCCAAGCTGGTTTACTCTGCCAGCTGAGCTAACTTATATAGTTTTGCGATTCAGCTGAATAATTTACTTACCAGAGGATGTTCTGGAGGAGAGCACCTGGCTAATTAGCTTAGACAGCTCCACAGGATTACCTAAGTAGCATATAGCTCAACTGAGGAGGACAACCCACAGTGGTAATTTTACAGGTAAGTAAGGGGTCTCATTTTTTTTTTTTTGTTCTTGTTGGATTTTTGAGCAAAAATATATGGGTCTTGGAGAAATGTTCTTGCTTGCCATTTTTGAGTAGAAGTAATCAGGCAATGGCCACTAAAAGAAAGAAAAAGGGTGGACAGTTTTGAGACTGAATTAGGATTATCAGTAATTGCAAAGCCTAGCAGTGCGGCGTTGCCTGTTTTTTATTTTTTTTTTGTTTGTTTGGTCTTCTTGCTTTATTCATTAGAAAAGTGAGGCCTTGACTACCAAAAATGTAACAGATCTCTCTTTGATGGGTTTGTGAGGCTGATATGGAAGTAGCAATAGATGATTGTCACTGTTGAAGTGATATCCTAACCACAAAATGTGGTACAAAATGTGTATAAAAAATGGCAAAAGGGGTTGTGGATGGATGGATGGAATTACCCAAGAATAATTATGTCTAGTCCTGGTTTTCTTTATGATACCATTTAAAAGATATACACATTGTTTGAGTCTTGCTGGTGGGTAGAGATAGGGGACTATAAGAGAAAAGGTGGGTGCTGCAATTTTTAAAAGGCATGTTTATGGTTTGTGTTTTTTTAATTTCTCCAATTCTTTTGGGTTTCTAATACCATGACAGGAATGGACCACATTATTAAGTCAAAGTATAATTAAAGTTCTTGAAATTAGTATTGTTTCAGTCTTTGATGTCAGCCAGAAGTGCCCTTAGCAGCATCTGCAATGTGCCTAGTATTGACTCTTTCTGCACTTTGTACGGGGTTACATGTATTGTAGATTCTTTTTTATAAGACGTTGCTCCTACTACCACTGGAACTCTCTGGGTATTTTTCTTCCACATTGCTCTAATTTCTGCCTGCAAATCCTGATATTTTATGACTCTGTGTCTCTGTATGCAAGACACTGTAGGCACTGGGTCTGTCGATTTCAATGATCAGTGCTACTTTAGTCTTCTTTACATGGACTATATCCAATTTTCTAGTATCTGTCTTTTAAACTGTTAGTAATGGGTGATTTCATGTGATGTAGATTACATAATTTTCTATGATGCTTTGTGGCTCATGTTTCCAGTGTTTTTCAGCCACTTCAGTACTATAATGTTTGCACAATCCCTAGTGCAACAGTCTTGACACATTATTATGCCTTTCAGTATACAGTCCTTCTGCCATTAGTATGTCACAATCGGAAATAAGGTGTGCACCTGTTTCCAGTTCTGCTTTACAAAACCTACATTTGTCTGTTTCTCCCCCATGTTCAATGGACTTTGTAAACCAATGTGTACATAGCCCACTATCTTGGGCCACCAATATTAACCTTTCATCTCTTGGTTCAAATTAGTCTCTCCTTAACCATTCCTGCATTCGATCCTGATCAACACGAGGTTCTTCCAGAAGTTTTCTGCACTTTCAACTATATTTATGCATTTTCCACATTTCTTGCCTTCTCATCTGGTCCTTCACTTTATATTCTTTCTTTTTTTTCTGGCGCATTCAGTTGCTGTCTGATTTTTATCTACTTCTGATTGAATTTCCATTCCTGCTTGATGCCGACATGCTTCTGCTAAACTAAGCAGAGAAGTCATCTTAGATTTATTTTCCTCATGTTTCAAAATTTTCACTACATTTGGGTCTTGTCAGGTCAGCAGATATGTGTGCAGTCCTACTATTGCAGATCTATACATGTAATCAATTTCAAGGAGACCCATACCTCCTTCGGAATGGGGAATATATAATTTTGGTATGCACTGATTTTTATAAATCATTTGGTTAGCATTAGGCATCCTTCTTATTTTCCTGTCTAATCTATCCAACACATTTTGAGGCCAGTCAATAACTCAAAAACTGTCAGTTAGGACAGGAAGAGCAAATTGATTTATAGGTTGAATTTTGTTCCTAGATTTCAACACTATTTTCAGGATTAATTTAAGTCTTCTAAAGTATTCCTTACTAAGTTTTATTCACATTTGTTCATGTTTTATTGTTGATCCTTCATCACTCCCCAAATATTTATACACTTCCTCTTGCTCAAGTTCTTTTATATCACATTCTTGTCCCAAACTGATTTCTTGGTGCTGCAGTTTTCCTGCTTTAATGTTGCTTTTGCACATTTATCAAGGCCAAATGTCATTCTTATATCATCTAGAAAGGTTTTGACAACTTGCAGTTCTGCTATCATTTCCTCATCTGATGAACTATACAATTTTAAATAATTGACAAAGAGAAGATGAGAAGTCTTTATAATTTTCTGTTTTCTAGGAGCCAAATTATAGTCATGGCCTAAGCTGTTAAATAGACAGCTCAATGGGTTAAGGGAAAGGCAGAATAGCAGCAGTGACAGAGTGTCACCCTGGAATATTCCCCTTTGAATTTTTATCCCTGGGATAAAATTTGTCCTTTATCATGGCTTAATTGTAAAGTGTTTTGCCACTGTTTCATGGTCACTGTAATGTAGTTGATCAGTGTCGGGTTTATCTTATACATTTTTAAGCACTCTTTTATCCTTGAATGTGGGACACTATCAAATGCTTTTTTGTAGTCAGTCCATGCCATACTTAGATTCTTCCCCTTTTTACAGTTCTCCACTATGGCTTTATTTAACAACAAATGATTCTTTGTTCCATATGACTTTCTTTTATTGCCCTTTTGTTCTTCTGCCTTAATTGAGTTTTCTTCTAAGTGACTATAAGTTCTGTCAGCATCAATTCCTGTGTATAGTTTATCTGTCGTCGGAAGGCAAGTTATTGGTCTAGAATTTTTAGGGTAGCTTGCAGGTTCACTGTTAAGTAGGAGCATTGTTTTTCCTATCATTAGCCAGGTTGGTGTCTGTTCTGGGTGTGCATATAAATTGTTCTTACTCATGGCTAAATCTTCATGCAAAGATGTCAGCACTTTTAACCTAAAGTTAGGTACTGCATCTGGGCCTTGTGTTTTACATTTAGAGGCATTTCTTAACTTGATTTCAATCTCTCTTGCTGCTGCTTCATCCCATTTTATATTCTGTACCTATAAACTTCTTATTTTTCCTTTTACTTCTTCTGTCCATTTAGCATCTTTATGTTCCACAGAATCTTCATAAATACTTCTCCAAAATATATATTTCTTCTTTTTGGTGGTCTTTCCTTTTACCATGTTTCCCAATTCTCTATAAAATGTTTTTGGGTCACCAATAAATTGCTTATTTTGTACTTTTCCTTTATATTTATCTGTATCTCTCCTTAAGTTTTTCAACCTGTGCTGAGATTTTTAGTTTATTTGTGATAGTGCATGATAGATCCTGATCTGTTCTAATACTGCACATTGCTTTTATCAGGTCTATCTTAAAGCTATTTATACAACGATCTCCCATTAATATTCCAAAATGTGCACACTGATTGGTGAGTGTGCACGTTGTAAATCAGAGTTATACTAATGGAAAAAGGTCCGGTCGCCTGGACTTTTTCCATTAGTATAACTCTTTTTTCACAGCAACAGAGAATGCAAGATCTCTGTTGCTGTTTACATACTGTCTCACTATGTTAAACGAGTTTAACATAGCGAGACAGCTTTAAAAAAAGTCATGGAGATCTTCCTATCTCCGTTACTTTTTTTAAAGGTGTCTCGCTATGTTAAACTCCTTTAACATAGCAAGACTCTTTGTAAAAAGCAACGGAGATCTTGCTTTCTCCGTTGCTTTTTTTAAAGCTGTCTCACTATGTTAAACTCCTTTAACATAGCAAGACAGTTTGTAAAAAGCAATGGAGATCTTGCTTTCTCCGTTGCTTCCGCCCACAGCTCTGATGTACTGCGTAAGCATGCGCATGCGCAGTACATCAGAACTACCACAGAATACCAGACAGCTGTGGAAGGGCAGCAAGGAGGCATTATACAATGCCATTATTTAAGAAAAGTAAGTATTTTTTTCTTAAATAATGTCATTGTATAATAACAATAACCCACTTCTGGGTGTGGGTAATGCTGGATTTACCAATGGTTGTCTTTGTTTGGCCACTCGGGATTTGCCCTCGTGACCAAACCACACCAACCGTGGGTAAATCCAACATTAGCCACACCCAGGCGTGGGTTATTGCTATAATACCTTGTATCATGATTATTTAGTGATGACTTTTTGCAGATGAATTAATGCCAGTATTTTGTTTTACAGGAAAAAAGTACTTCCACCTGCCCTGGTAGCTGTTTGGCAGTAAATAGATAAATGCAATCAGGAAAGTAACATTTAAACTTGGGTGCTTCTTGTTTTACACAAGACTCAGTGTCTGACAGAATGTCTGGTTTTTCAGTCAACAAAAAAGCATAAAACTGTTTTAGTTTATTTGGAATTTTTCCTGCATCAAACAAAACTATTTAATCAATGCTGGTTTGTGAGTTGTTAATGATTGGCACGTAGCACAGATGATTAAGGCTGTAAGCTGTATGTTCATTAACACCTAAGTGATGTCACACCTTTAGCAGCCTATGTACCAGAGCATTTTCTGAAAAATAAACCTAAAAAGCATAAGATAAACAAAAGTATGTATTTTCATAATTACTAACAACAAAATAACAATATATCATACACACACACACACACACACACACACACACACACACACACACACACACACAAAATATAAATGGGCACTGGCAATGGATTTTCCTGTCTCCCACCATGGCATATCACACCATATCCCTCAATATCATGCAGATATGAACATAAATATGAAAATATGAATAGTAAGTGATGATCCGTGATAACTTTGACTACTGCATGACATCTTAGATTAACAATATTAGTGTCATTTTGTTAATAAGTCCTTGCCCTTTCTAATATTGCCTATTATTAGCTGGAAAGTCACTTAATAAATAAATAAAGCTAGACCCAGAAAAGTTCTGGATGCCATAAGGAGTTATGGGTGTAAACTGTAAGTATGCAAAAAATGTGCAATCGGCTTGAATGAGTTAACATGCTGCTTCCTGTAGTTAGGAGTTTAATTCCTTTAGCTTCCTTTTGCCAACAGTATGATTCTGAGCAAGCCACTTTACTAGACTGTGTCTCTGGGTTACCCATAAAAAGCAAATTGGGTTCAATGGGTTTATCCAATTAATAAATACAATATTTAAAAATTAATATTGGTAGCAATAGGATTGAAGACCTGAATTTGATTTAAGATAACTGTAAAATGAGAATATTCTCAGCAGAGGGGTTAAGTATATTGTGAATTTAAGAAACATTTTTGTGAAGGAATGTTTCAGAAACCAGTTTAATACTAAAAGAGTTGTTTGGGGTATAGAGATGCAGCAAATAGTCAAGTTAGAAAAAATGGCTTATTGTGGGATTATGTGATACATATTTGATGTTATGCTGTAAGATAAATAATCTACAAGTCCATTTATACATTTGCAATGCCTGCTTTTATATTCACTCTTTACGTTGGGCCATAGGTTCATAGGTGTGTACTAGGCCAACGGCCCTGGAGTCTTTACAAGCCGAGCCCATAGAAGTGCTCTGGCATCATGCCGCTGTTAGCTCCCATCCCATGTCTGAGAACCATCCATCTACCAGTGCATTCCATCATTATCAGCATCATCATCAACCCTTTATTTCCCATTTTTACATGAGGAAGATGTTACATAAACTGCTGCCACCTGTCTCTCTCTCCAGAGACACTTTTTCAGCAATTATACTCACGCCTGTCAGGTTTTTTGTCTCATGAAATGCAGCCCTCTCTTGACTGGCATATTTATCTCTTCTTGTTTTCTTCCTTCTCTCCCAAATCTGCTTTACCAAATCATCTTCTGCTTTCCTAAACATGCAACAAAGCCAATGTAAGCTGTTCTCCTTGACCTTTTAGTTAATTGAGGCTACTTTGGCTTGACTGATGTAATTGTTTCTTCAACTATCTCGCAGTGTTCATCCCATTTCCCTTTTCAAGTGTGTCAGTTTCATCTCCTCTACTTCCTCAACTGCCCTTCCTCCCCTGCTCAGGTCTCTGTTCTATGCAGAAGCCCTGCTCACAACACTGTTTTGTATACTTTACCTTTCAGCATCTTTGGAATTACACTACTCCTGACAGTTTATTCCTGCTAGCTGCAGCATCATTAATTCTGTCTTTAAGAACCTCATTCAGATTTCCCTTCTTCTCAACCTCATCTTCCCAGATACTTGAAGCTACTGATGTGAGCCATGATTTCCCTCTTGTCTCAGTTTAAACTTCTTCTGCTTTCCTGTATTTGCTGCCATAATTACTGTCCTGTCTACACTCATATTCTTCACACATGCCTTCAGTTTTGCATTGCAATCACCTATAATTAACTGATGTACCTGTTCAGAATCTTCTTGGATGCCACATCCCCTGCCTACAGTAGCTTTGTTGATCTGTCCCCTCTAGTCTGTCTGTCAATATAGTCCTTCACTAGTATGAACAGGAGTCTGGTCACATCTGTGACCTAATGCACATCAAGTCCTACTAGGAACCCCTCTGTGAATTTGAACGCTGCTTATACTTTTGTCTTTCTGTCAGTATATACATAGACTGTGATAATTCTATCAATGTTTCTGGGATAGGAATACCCAAACCTGCCTTCCTGGGACCTTAACATATACTTTCTTCAAGTCTAAGCATTCCTAGTGGGACTTGTCCCTCATCTCCAGGTTCTTCTCCACTGTTCAAATGCAAACATCGGGCCACTTGTACTGCATCCTTATCTGAATTCTAGCTGTTCATCTGCCATTTACATTCAACAGCTCTGCATATTAATTTACCAATTACTTTTTCCACCATTTCCATGTGGCATGGCAGGGGTTTGATACCTCTGTACTGCCTACAGTTTTGATTACCCCCTTTTTCTTGTACACTGACCCTAGAATGCTTATTATCAAGCTGTCTGGGATATTTTTCTCAAAGTGCTATAATGAGTACTCCCTGGAGCCATTTCTCCCCGAACACAACCAACATCCTGACTATATCTGCAGTGACCTCATCTGACCCTGCCATTATTTCCCTTCGTACTTTGTATTTCTTCTAGGGTTGTTTTTTTTTTTCCTCTTTTGTTGTAGGCTGTGCATGAAGTATTACAGCTTTTGTAGGGTTTTCATCATTTAGAAGCTTCTTGAGCTACTCTATCCATTTGTGCTTTGTCTTCTGGAGAGGTGAGAAGATTGTTGCTGGCATTTCTTCTGCATGGTGTCTGTTGACTGTTTTCTTTATATTTCTCTTGTTGCCTTACAACCATTCACAACCTGCAGGCTGGCCTGATATAAATAAAAAAGTGCTATTATTGGAACTATTAGGAAGTCAGTGGGTATTTGCATTTCTCATTAATGTAGTTTGAAATGAATCACTTACAGCAGCAGAGGCAGTATGGAAGAAAATTCAGAATGTCAGTTTTGTTGTGTGTTATGTGAAAGGACCAGTCTCTTTTCTTTGTACTACCAAGGTTTTTGAGGTGAAGTGCAAAGCAGTGATTGACATGTAGTAGTTGGTAAGAGAAAGAGAAAAACCTGAGGTTCCTTTTACTATTTTTTTTAAAGTAGTGTGGTCTTTCTTGCTGGGCTCAGTGTTTAGCGCAGTGCATTCCAAATTGGCCATTGCTTTCTATTACAGGCCTAATGTGGAAAGAATAAAATGGGATTATGTCATCCTATGATCTGAGGAATATATCCTTGTTATTTTATTTGACAGAGAAAGGGGATTTCCTAATTATATGTGATATGTGATAACTGAAGACCTAAGGAAGGGGTCTAGATCTCTAATGAACATGGTGATCTTCAGTGCAGTCCCATTTTATGGTTATCAGTGGGATGGACTTGTTTCCCAAAAGCAACTGTCATATATTATTTGCCATTAAGCTTAAGGCCATGTTGGTTCACCTTATGCAGTTTTGGGAAAGCCCCTCTTGGAGGTTATGAGCATTTCTGGATATGATAGTAACAACACTCAATTTTGAGAATCTTTAGCAGGTTCAATTAGCCATAGAGCTTTGGCACCTGCTTTCATATCAGAGCTGTAGATATTCAAGCGAACAGGACTCATAACAGGGTCCTCAGACACACCACTAGTGATGTGCTTTTTAGGTGAAAAGTACCAACAGCTTTGATTGGGAGTATTAGGGTGGAGAGCCAATTGGCAAACAATTGCATGTTATAGGGATTCATACTTAGACATATGACTTAGTCAGTGATGTAAGCACAGAAAATCAAACTGAAGGATTTAACAAAGTCAAGATAAGCAGAATGAAGAGAATGGTCTTTATCAATAGCATCTTTTTGAAATAAAGGTCCAGACTAAAGATACAGGAAGGATCTACCTTTCATGAAGCTAGACTGATTACAATCAAGAGCTTCTAAAACACAAACCATATTCCTATCAGAGAAGCAAATACTTTATTGGGTATGGACCATCATTTTTGAATAAAACACAGTTTAAACCGGCATAATATTTAAACTTTTATCTGACAAAACCAGTCTCAATAGCATTTATTGTGCTGACAAGAAAGCATTATTTCAGACATATGCCAAGATATTTAGAAGTCTACTTGTCTTCAGAAAACTGGAGTCATAAGATACCACACATTTGGGATCATATGAGAAAGTATGTAATCCCAGAATGGCCACATAGCTTAAAATACAGAAGACTAGGTAATACTGTGTTTTTAAATGCTCTGTTTTTAATGTATCTTAAAAATGTATGGAATCCCGATGTCTAAAATGCTTGCATTGTCAGCTCAAATATGTCGGACATGTGTGTGTGTGTGTATACATATATATATATATATATATATATATATATATATATATATATGGTCACTTCTTAATTTAATTTTTAAAAGCCATATATATATGTGTGTGTGTGTGTGTGTGTGTGTGTGTGTGTGTGTGTGTGTGTGTGTGTGTGTTTGTGTGTGTATTATTTATGGTCACTTCTTAGTTTAATTTTTAAAAGCCATATATGTGTGTGTGTGTGTGTGTGTGTGTGTGTGTGTGTGTGTGTGTGTGTGTGTGTGTGTGTGTGTGTGTGCGTGTATGTGTGTGTGTCTGTATATGCCTTTTTTATATGATTAATCTCTTGCCCCTTTTTAATTTTGACATCGGCTGTCCACGTTTTATCCATCATAATTGTGCATGATAGGAATAAAGCAACCAGTTTATATACTCTACAAATGTATAAAGAATATCATGTCATTATCAGAAAAGATTTGAACAAGGCAAGCTATTTAACTTGTATACTTGCTTTATGCCTGTTAAAATCTCAAATTAATTAGTGTTATATATAGGTAGTATTTAATTATTTATTTTATTTTGTTTGGCATTTGTTGACTGGGATAGTCCAACTGAGCTTGCACCCTTTTTCAGCAGAGGCCCGGGGAGAAAAAGCTCCACAGTACAAGTTATATAAGTAAAACATTGGCAGTGCATATTATGCAAGTAAAAAATGCATAGGAGTGATGTAAAATACAATAAACACAATAGAAGTTTATACACTAAAATGATAAACCGATGTCAACTACATTACAAGTAAGAGATTTCAGCAAATGAGGCATTTCAAATAAGTAGTAAGAAATGAGAAGGATGGAAAGAACAAAGTGGCAAAAAAGATGTAGAAACTTGTTAATAAGATATAGTTAGAATAGGTAGCATAGTTGTAAGAAATGAAGAAGTAGGAACAGGAAAGAGGGAGGGAAGAATAACATTGGGGGTGGTGGATTTAAAGTGAGATGATTACGGCGACAGGATCAGGTGCTGTATAGGCAATATATGAGAGCTATGTTGATTTCATGAGGATAGGAAATATTTCTGAGGCCCATGAGAAGCTTATTCAGTGAGAGGGTTGGAAGGTAGCTGTAGAGATTTTGTCCAATTGATTTTTTAAGTTTTTGAATTTGTAATAGACATTGGTATAAGCTTCTGAGGGAGTGTGGTAGGTTATAGAGAGACATAAGAGAGGATATGCTGGGGCAGTAGGAGGGCTTGTTCAGGATAGTGTGGATGATGAGAAGTTGAGTAAATAAGAGTTGATTAGGAAACTCTTAACCAGCTGATTGTTTGGAGAGCATGACAGTGGTGAGATTTTGGTGTCAGATTAGCTGCAAATCTAGCTACTTTGTTATAGGTGGTTTCAAGTTTGGAAAGTATTGAGTTAGTTAAGTTGTAGAAGCAGTTAGGGAAAAGATAAGCCTTGGCAAGTGAGATGTTGGAGTTGGGAGTAAATAACCTTTTGTTTCTATACAGTAGACTGAGCTTTGGTGTTTTTTTTTTTTTTTTTTTTTTTTTTTTTGATACAGTGGTGTACATGGAATTCAAATTTAAGTTAGTCGTCAATAATTACTCCAAAGAGTTTAGTGTGGGGTTCAGTTAAGGTTGTAGTGTTGCTAAGGGAAGAGATGGTGAATGATGATATAAGATAGCAGTGAGGTTTGGGTAGGAATAGGAGATGTTTTGTCTTTTTAGGGTTTAGTATGAGTTGGTTGTTAGTAAGGCAAGTTTCATTGAGGTTAAAAGAGGTTTCTGTTAGGGTGAGCAGGTCAGAGAGGTTGTCAGCAATGGTGATGACAGTGGAGTAATCCGCATACAGTATGAGGGATGACTGTGAACAGGATGTGTGAAGTTGGTTAGTAAAGATGTTAAAGAGAAGGGGGCCTAGAATTGATCCTTCTGAAATGCCCATTTTTATGTTGAGAAAGAGAGATAGAGCAGACAGCCATTTGACAGATTGCTGTCTGTTAGTGAGATAGGTGGTAAACCAGGAGATAGTTGATGGGGAGAGGTTTAGTTGAGAATGTTTCGAGAGTAGGATAGAGTGGGAGACAGTGTCAAAGGCATTGGAGAGATCAAAGAAGAGCAAGAAACTAGTTTATTATTGTCTCTGGCTAGGGAGACGGAGTTAGTAAGGAAATGAGAGTGGTTGTAGTGCTGTGGTAGGAGCAGAAGCCATTCTGGGTAGGGGTGATGAGGTTTTCTTGAGCATGAAAAGCCAGGAGTTGTTTATGAATACAATGCTCAAGGATTTTGGAGAGGGGAGAGAGTATGCTGACAGGAAGATAATTAGAGAGCTCTACAGAAATTCCACCTTTTTCAATAGGTATGGTACAGAATTTCTTACAGAGAGTAGAGACAGTGGATTCATTAATTGAGTGATTAATAAGGATGAAGACTGGGTATACTAAGGAGTCAGCAGCAGACTTTAGGAAGAGAGGTGGCAAGTGGTCAGCTGATGGGTAACAAGGTTTAAGTTTAAGAAGAAGATTTTTAATGTAGCTAGTAGGGAAGGGGTTTAGTGAAAAGGGTCGTTTTGTAGTAGGGGGATGTGGGCTGTGAGCATACGTTTGCTGATGATATCAATAAGGTAAGAATTGAAGATGGAAGCAGTTTTTGGGGTGAATTATTAGGGCAGGGGGTTTGGTGTTGAGGGATTTTCGTGGTGGAGAATTTGGTTGATGGTATTCCAGAATTTTTGGGGATTTCTAGGTTTACTCATTTTACATTTAAAATGACAAATTTGTTTTCTTCCAAACAGTATAAATGTTATTATATTATACAATGGTAGCTCATTAAAAAAATGTGCATGCTGATTGGTCAGCCCAACTAACACGGCCGTTAATTGAACATATACCAGCAGAAAAAAATCCAGTCGACTGGACTTTCTTCTGTTAATATATACTAAGACATTGCAGTTTTCTTGACCTAAGAAGTCAAGAGGTACATATGGAAGACAGAGAAAATGCAAGGAAAATCGGGTACATTATGCAAAACGAAAGAAAGATATCTGATTTTCCTTGTATTTTTGCCCTGTCCTTCTCATACGTCTAAACTATCCAGATTTTACAGTTTGCTTTTTTTTTTTCAAAAAAAGAAGCAATGGAGGTATTTCTTTCTCTGTTGCTTGCTTTTCAAAGCACTGATGTACTGCATAAGGATGGGAATGTAAGTCCCATACACGTGCAGTACATCAACAAAGTGGCAGAATGCAGAAACAATGTGGGAGAACACCACAACACTGTTATACAAAGGGATTATTTAAGAAAAGTAAGTAATTTCCTTGTTAAATAATGCCTTTGTATAATAGCAATAACTGTCTCCTGGGTGTGGTATATTGAGATTTACCCATGGTTGCTTTTGTTTATTATACCATGATCCCCCCAAAACGTGCACGCTGATTGGCCAGCGTGCCCATTGTAAATCGAGTTATACTAATGGAAAAAGGTCCGGTCGCCCGGACTTTTTTCCATTAGTATAACTCTTTTTTTTTTAAACACTGTCTCGCTATGTTAAATGGGTTTAACATAGCGAGACAGCTTTAAAATAAGCAACGGAGATCTCCGTTGCTTATTTTAAAGCTGTCTCGCTATGTTAAACCCATTTAACATAGCGAGGCAGCTAAAACAACGGAGAAAGCAAGATCTCTGTTGCTTTTTAGTGTCTCGCTATGTTAAATGAGTTTAACATGGCGAGACAGTTTAAAATAAGCAACAGAGATGTCCGTTGCTTATTTTAAAACTGTCTCGCTATGTTAAACTCATTTAACATAGCGAGACATAAAAGCAACGGAGATCTTGCTTTCTCCGTTGCTTTTACAACTCTGATGTACTGCGCAGGCGCGCAGTACATCAGAACCGCGGATGCCAGACATCTGCGGAAGGGCAGTAAACAGGCATTATACTATGCCATTATTTAAGAAAAGTAACAGTTTCTTTTCTTAAATAATGTCATGGTATAATAGCAATAACCCACTTCTGGGTGTGGGTAATGCTAAATTTACCCACGGTTGGCTTTGTTTGGTCCCTCGGGCTTCACCCTCGGGACCAAACCACGCCAACCGTGGGTAAATTTAGCATTACCCACACCCAGGCGTGGGTTATTGCTATAATCACTCAGGTGAGTGATTAAACCACACCAACCACCACTAAATCGTCAATATACTACACCCACTCATTGGTTATTGCAATATTGTATTATATTATATTATAATCACTACAGTGAATGTTAGAGAATTCTAACCTAATTCTCTAAAACACCCACTCCAGCAGTGTTCCTAAAGTCCGTTCCCCTAAAATTGGCAATCCATATGACAGCATTAAGAAAAACAGGTTTGCTGTGAAGAGGTAATAACAATTGTAAATGTCATGCTGTCATGAACTTACAGCCCATAAGGCTTTCAGTTTGCCCATTTTGCAAAAACTCATTACTGAAATGCTACAGTTATTCAAAATGTAGATGGCAGCTAAGACCAAACACCCTGAAACACTAAAGAATAGATTAACATTTAACAATTATGAGAATAATTCTGCACATTTTTTATACTCTTCACTCCCATCTAAGACATAAAAACACAATCACTGCACCTGAGGTTCAATAGGTCCAGGCATCTAATCTCTTGGATTTAAGCAATACAGCTGAAGTCAGCAAATGGTATATTGATTTAGAAGAAAGGTGGCATTTAAACTTTTTTAAGTATCAGAGCTGTTCATTTGTCAATAACTACATGACCTGTGTAATTAACTAGCAGGTCTGAGAAAACACAGTGGAATGTGGGAGCAGAAATATTCTTGAGTTCAGCTGAATCAGATGCAGAAGTCACGTTTCCTTCTTTACCACAATTTCAAGGGGCTTGGCCTGCTTTTCATTTCCCGTCATGGATGCTAAAGTTGATTTTCAAGCGCTGCAATATCTACCTCAGTGTCAGCCAAGATTAGTATTTAGATACTGAAGTAAAGTGTTGTTTAGTCTATCGGCTGTGGAGGTGTTAGATTTCAGAAAGGCTGAAAAAGTGCAGTCCAAGTGTCAAGCACCATCTGGCAGAAAATGATGTCATTCTCACATGTTAAAGATTTATCCACAATGATATTATAAAAGTTGCTTCAAAATAACTTCTAAATTATTCAAAAAAAGAAAAAACAAAAATCACTTACTCATTATTTGAAGTACTGCAGAACAGCGAAACTAGTCTGTATGCCTAGACTGTTTTATTAATTCTCAGTCTTTGACAATCAGTTAATAGTTTCATAATGCATTAATTAAAATACAGCTGTTACTTTTAATATTAATATCTTAATACTAACAAGTCCAGACTTTTAAGCATTCTCTTGAGGTCTACAAGCATATATGATCTGCTAGCAGTCATGCAAATGCGTATATTTGAAGACTGTCCAGTTAGAAACTAACATATTAAAGTTTCTTTTAAGTTAATTTTCGCATCAACAAAAGTATTATTAATAATAATAATAATAATACATAATCACCATCATCATCATCATCATCATTATTATTATTATAAAGGCAGCTGTGCCAGTGTGTAAATTAAAACTTTTCCAGATTTTCATGAAAAACATACTTCCTTGCTGTGATGGCTAAGATCCTTGATGCATAACATCAGTAGCATGTTGGAATGTATACAGTGATGACACCACAGAATGCAAACTAAACAAAGTTCCTTTTGGAATCATGAGATGTACCTTGTGAAAAGGTCTGCAAGGCTGACTGAGCTCTGCAGCGACAGTCAGACAAATCGAGTTAAACAGAAAATTAACCTGAAGTGTCAATATGCATTGCGTATGAAAACTTTTACTACTGATCTTCTGCTGCAAAGCGACACCTTTAATTGCAGTAGCTTGGTAATCCTGATTAGAAATTGCAGACAAGAAGAGCCAGGATGATCAGAGAGAATGGAGAGAGTGGGGAAGCTGGCAAACACGATTTGAGGACACGACAACTCCATGGGACTTGTACAGTCTCACATGAAGACTGTTGCCAAGTATATATAAGGAATAAATCAAATTAAAGGAATGGAAACCTCTTGATATATCTAGGTGCCTAATATGAATGTCTGCATTCTTCAATTACAGATGTCAATTAAGCATTTTTGTTCCAGTCAAATTATGAAACTAGAGAAACAAATTAAATATGGATTATTTACTTAGTAAAGATATGCTAATAAACTAAATGGGTTATTGCAACTGAAATGTCAGTCTTAATATGAACTGCAAACAGAACTAATTGGCTCACTCAATACTATATAGTAAATCAATAAGCAGATATGTTATCAGTTGTAAGGGGAATGCAACATGTGCAGCTAAACTCCATATTATTTTAGAACACATGAGCATTCTGTTTAATGGCAATGTTGTGCAGGTAAAATTAAAAAAAAAAGGAGAAGTCGAAGGAAAAGCCTTTAAGATGTCACATTATTGCAGAAAATGTTATTGAATACTTCATTATAATCTTAAGACTAGATTTTTGATCTGATCAGTTCAAGAACAACCTAGGGATTCATTAATAAGTCTGTACATGTCACGCTAAGCCTACATGTTTTATTCGTATTAGCTGTATGAGTAGCAGTGCTTATCAAATGTGCAAGCTGCTAAGGAACCTTACACATTAAGAAGCACCAATTCATGGCCAGAGCTCCTACCAATGGCCACATTGAGGTGCAGAGAGGCTTCAGCACATAATATAAAGAGCAGGCTATAAATAATCACAGTAAGCAACCATGCGTGGACAGCACAATATAAGGCAATGGTAATTGAATTACATAATTAAGAGGCAGGGGGAACTAAATGAGTAACATGTAGTCATGATTTCACTTTATAATCTTGAAATACTGAAATGTCGAATTTCAGTATTTTGAGACTATAAAGTCGAAAGTGCAGTTACGCAAAACTGCATAATAGCGAATGCGGAAATGTTGGTGCAGGGGGGCCTGCCCCCCTGCTTTTAGCAAGAATGTTTGTGTGTGTGTTAGTTTTGTTGTGTTTGCGTGTGTTGGTTTGTTTGTTTTTTTTAGTGTTGGCAGGTAGGTGTATTTGTGTTTGTGTGGTGTAATGTTTTGTTTGTGTTACATTTGTGGTTTGAAATTTCGCAGTTTTAATGTTTCAGGCTTTTGATTTTTCAGCTTTATAGTCTTGAGATACTGAAATTCGATATTTCAGTATTGGGAGATTATAAAGTGAATCCGTAGTCATATATAATTAGATTAGTGTACAAACACCACTGTTTAAAATTAGGACACATCTGCATAACACAAACGCAATGTTGACAATGGGATTTGAGGACACAGCTGCAGTGTAATAAAAGGAGTAAGTCTGATACATGTAAAATGTATTAATTTATTATTTATATATTTGATATTTACCTGGAAAGTCTGACTGGGCCAAAAAGTGTCTATTTTCATTCGTGGCCTGGAGAGAATAGCTCCACAATCACAATCTTTCAAAAATCAATTATAGATATAAATGACAAAGTATTGTATAACGCTACAAAACATATGGGTAAAAAATGTTGTAATGAAAAAAACATAGAACATATGTTTCACAGTAGAGTGCAATAAAAAACAATAACAAGAGCTGGAGAAAATATGCACGTGATTGATGTTAGAACATACATACAGGTTAATGGATTATTAACGTTTTCACTTCCTTATGTGTATGAAGAAAACAATAGTAAAGTTGTAATGGCAATGTATACACTTGTAATAACGGGATCATAATGAGAAGAAGCACGCACACCTGTGAAATCATTGCAATAATAGTATTAATTCCAGAAGAAAGCATTTGTCGCTGCAACCTACATGTTGTGAATGGTTGAAAGCATGATTGTTCATGCATGCTGTGCATGTATATACTGCAATCCAGAAGGGCATGACATATATAGAGAACTGCCACTTTGACCAGTGTATTATCAAAATATATTTCTGCTGTCCATACTTCATAGGTTCATAGGTAGGTAGGTACCTATTTAAGCCACCCAAGAAAATTATATTCCTGTGCCCCTGTCGAGCAGAGCTGCAGAAGTGATCCTATTTCCCATCCAATCATCCAGATTTTTCTTGAAGACTGCTAATGAGGAGCTCTGTTTAGTCTGTTCCAGAGTATGGGAAGTCTCTGGGACAGGAATCTATCCCTCCAGCATGTTCTGTTTATTGTGATGAAAAGGTTTAGGTCCGCATGTCCAATAACTCTGGGTTTGGAGATTGCCTCTGAGTAGGTGATATGTGATGGAGTAAAGCTTGAGTTTTTTCTGTTTGAGGCCAGTAATCCTCTTTGTGAGGTATTTCTGTAGCCTTTCCAGTTGTTGTAGATGTCTTGTGAGGTACATACCAAAGGGGTGTTTGTACTCTATAACGGGTCTAATTGTGATTATCAAAGGAGAGATTACTGTCCACCACCAGGCATCTGTCTCAGTGAGGCCCTTTTGTAGTATGTCCACATCGTTTCAATTATGGCTCCTAGTTGCAGTCATCTGCAAACTTTGTTAGCCAAAGACCTTCTGTGTTAGTCTGTACTTCAGAGTAGTAGATACCAAACAGGAGAGGACCCAGGACTGAACCCTGTGGTACTCTACTTGTCACTGGTCTGAAGTCAGATTTGGAGTCTGCTACTTTTACAGTGTGGGTTCTGTCCATGACTCAGTTGGCAACCCATCTTGTGACATAGGGATTTATACCTAGTTTAGTGAGCTTATCTATAATTCCAGAGTAGGGGATGGTGTCAAAATCTAGATAAGCTGTGTGAACCACCTTACCCTCATCTATGGCTTTGGTGACTGCTTCAAAGAAGTCAATCAGGTTTAGGAGACATAATCTGCCTTTTCCAAACCCGAACTGGGTAGGGTCCAGAGTTTGGAGATTACCAATGTCTTTGTTTATGAGTTCCATGATGATAGGTTCCATGGCCTTGCAGACCCGGCTTGCCAGGCTAATAGGGCGGTAGTTTCCAGGGTCCGTCGTGGCTCCCTCTTTGTGGAGTGGGATAACTATCGCGGTGCGCCATTCAGTGTGCACAAAGCCTGAGGTAAGGCTATGATTGAACATGATACTTAGGTAGGGTGCCAGTTCATTCTGTAGTTCGTGTAGAATACAGCCTGTGTATTGTCAGGTACCATGGATGCTGTGTTCTTGGCTTTGGAGAGTGTGTTTTTTACCTCTGCAGCCGTGATTACAGGAACTTTGCATTCTTTCGGTATAGAGATGGGCCCTCTAGAGGGTGAGAGGGGGTAAAGTTAGCACTGTACCCATCTACCAGGATGTTGGCAATATCAGTTGGTTCTGTATATTAGTGCCATTGTGCTGTAACTCAGAGCAGATCTGAGTGTTGCCATTGAGATTATTGACATAGCTATAGAATGCTTTGTGGTTGTCTTTAGAGTCAGTGGCAATTTTGTTTTCATAACTAGCTTTGGAGGATTTTATGATGGATCTCAGCTTCTTACTGAGGTTGACCAGGGTGTTCCTCTAGTCATGGGATTTTACTCTTTTTTGCAACAGTTTCTTTCTTCTGTTGTAGAGTTTGTTTATAGCAGAGGACCACCAGATTGTCTTCCTTTTTTTGGAGGATAGCATCTTGGTTCCATTAGGCATAGCATGATCCATGCACTCGTCTAAGTGCTTATAAAGTGCATTTGGGTAGGATTCAGCAGTCATACCTCTATTGAACGTTTGCATGGGTGTCATGGAGTTTGCCCACTTCTGTCTTAAGAAGTGTGAAGTTGGCTTTGGAGAAGTTTTTTATGGTGGTTTCCCTAATTGGGGGTGAGGGCGGGATGTGGATATCTAGGTTGATTAGCTTGTGGTTGGATCTGACTAACAAGGAATTGCTGGTGTGGAAGACTGGTTGCCCATGTTGGTAATGAAACATACATATGTTCTTTGATACACCTTGTGAGGGAGTGAATAAGTTGATCCAAGGCATTGGAATTTATGAATTCCAGAAAACATTGTGCAAAAGAGTTGGTACATGAGTAATTTTCCCAGTTAATGGTGGGGTAGTTGAAATCGTCCATTATTAGGGTGTTGGGTTGTACCCTAATACTTTCCAGTGTATCAAGAAATGAGGGGTGGGAATCCTGGGGCATGGTGGGGGGTCTGTAGCAAGCTACAATTTGGATTGCAGTCTTGCCCAGAGTTAGTTGCACTTGGATCAACTCAGATGCATTATGCTGTGTACTTACAGTTGTTTGAACATAGCAGTCATGTGACATATACTAACATGCACAAAAATCAAGGAAAACATCATGTGTACTCATTCACTTGGCAACTGGGTTGGGTGTGGAGGAATTTCAGTATATCACTGTGTCTAGACTGTATGTATGTATCCATCTGTGATACAAATAATGCAAGTGGATAAGTAGCCCATACAAGAATTAGGCCAAACAAACTAATGTGCCAGCAGTAATAACATCAGCTGCAGAGAGAAAGTATCCATTCTCATGTTATAATTAATTGAATATGATGCATTTGTGTGAATGCAATCAGCCAAATAACGTGTGTCCTTCCTGCTTCACCTGCCACACCATCATACCTCCCAACCATACCGAATTACTTGTGGTCCAAATAATGGGGTGCCATGATTCCTGAGTGGTACCCCTAATTTCTGAATTTTTTCCCAGCTTTTTTAATGCTTTTCAGCTGACATCACCAGCAGTCTGTCGGAATTGAGCTCAAGGGCTGTGCACGCATTCCCAGCTGGCTGCACTGTTTGAAAACTTTGAATGGATCTTTGGATGGATCTGCTTCAATGTGGCTGCATTCACTAACTGCTCTGTTTCTGCAGTACCTTAAAATATTTTTTTTTACCTGGATGCTGATTACTTCTCATTTGCTGCATGGCTGAACAGCAACGGCAGTAGCTTAAGGCATGGAGACTGCTTTCACTAACTGCTCTGTTTCAGCAGTAGTGGGTACATCAAGTTGAACAGATTTATTACCTGGAGAGAGGTGTTAGATTTATTTTGTTTCTGAACATTTATTTTTGGCAGTCACTTAAGGTATACCTTGTTTCTGAACTTCTCATTTGCTGTGTGTTGGATTTATTTTTGGCAGTAGGTATGGGCTGAACAGACCTACCTAGAGTCAAACTGTTTTTGACACAACTCAACACAGCAGCAGAAAAAAATGTTGGTACCACAAGTACATACGAGGCAAACTTATTCTATTAACTTGTCTATTCACCTTAATAAACTTCTAAGTTTTAATATACTATTATATTTATGGCCATTAGCCAAGTATCTACGAGCGTTTTAAACTTGGTGAATGAAAACTTGTTGAGATTAGAATTAGAAAAGAAAGAACTAAGTTGGCAACTTCGTTTGGTGGCCTGTAGAGAACCAGGACTGAATGAAGTATGCTCAATTACATGTATATTAAAACTTAGAAGTTTATTAAGGTGAATAGACAGGTGTCTTGTTAGTAGGATTTTCATGAGTTCTTCCAGCGTTTGTTTTGGCTAAAAACTATTATTAAGTAGACAATTTATAGTCTAACCCAATATTTGGGTGAGGACATGAACACTAAACAACAACAGTGAATGGGCAACAAGGAAAAAACACATGTTAGGTGGAGTTAGACTTAGTAGAGGTTTTGACTACCATATACAATATACATTTTTCAATTTTAATTTATATTGTTTTTTAAAAAAGGTCAATGTTGTACCCCTCATTGGGAGGGCTATTAACAGACCTTTTTAATTTGATTTTTTTAATAACCGGGAATGAATTCTAACTAGGTTGAAGCCAATTTTAGTATTAGTTGAAGTAATGTCATCCTTACAGTAACAGCTTTTAGATATGAGAGATGGATTGTATACGGACTAGTTGAACAAGAAAGGAAAGTTTTATTTAGAGAAGACCTGGATTTGATGTTTTATTATTATATATAAAATGTGGACACATTGATTTTTTTATTATAAGGTTCAACGTTATTTATAATGTGAAGTGAAAGCAGACACATCCGAAACAACGGTTGGGGAACATTTGGTATATTAGATTTGGTTCTTGTACCTTTAACTGTGGTGAAATTATTTAATTTATTTAATTGATTAAATGAAGTAATGATGTCATAATGAATTATTTAAACACGGGGATTTGGAAGTGTCAGTGTTTGTCTGAAGAAGTTCGGACACTGTTTCGAACGAAAAACGCCAAGTGTGTTTTACGTTTATTGTTTTTTAACAAAAGTATTGCTCGCTAATAAACTTTGTGGATATTAATAGAAGAAGTTTGCCTCGTATGTACTTGTGAGACCTACCTAGAGTGTCGTACCTTGTTTCTGAACTTCTCATTTGCTGCATGGTGGAGGTATTTGTTTAAGGTATACCTTGTTTCTGAACTTCTCAATTGCTGCATGGTGGCGGTATTTGTATGTATCTGTAAATGCCCCAAGTGAATACACCCGGTAGCTAGAGGTACTCAGGTTCAAACCCTGTACCTTGGGTACAGGTAAAAAGAGCCTAAAGTCCCTAGCCACCACTACTTCTGAATTTTTGCCTCATATTGTTCTGTTCCTCATAAAATATGTGTTTTTTTCAGGATTTTTGTGGCAAATCCCTGAAGGATTGAATTCACTAACTAATGACAAGCATTTGAATTTTAAACTTCATATTCTTCAGAAAATACATGGTAACACAAAACCTTTTATTCTAGCAATTTTCTAAGTTTATAAGATCAGTATTTGAAATTTGCCCCTAGTTTATAAGATCAGTATTTGAAATGTGTCCCTATTTGGGGGCTGTATTCCCGATTATTGGCTTTGTCCAGGTTTTTTGTGCTAAGAGGTTGAGAGCTATGGTGAGACGTGAGAACTGAATTCACTAAATGATAGCCATTTAAGTTTCAGTCTTCTTATCTTTCAGGAAACTGCTGATTTGGCATAGCGGTATGTTGCTCTGACCCTAGTACACAGGGTACTGTGTTCAAGACTTGGCATTGAAATGCATGGTGGTAACACAACATTTATTCTAGCAACTTTCCAAAATTATACAAGCAATGTTTAAAATGTGTCCCTGGTTTTTGGTCTTTTGTCCCCGTTCCCCCTGCCAAAAAAACTCAAAAAAACTGAAACTGAAAATAAGTGCACGAAGCTGTGCAAGATGCCTATGGCTTACACTACTGTCATTCTATTTATATATATATATATATATATATATATATATATATATATATATATATATGTGTGTGTGTGTGTGTGTGTGTATATATATACATATATATATATATATATATATATATAATATTGTGTGTGTGTGTGTGTGTGTGTGTGTGTGTGTAAGTGGACTTTTATGATGGAAATATTCTGAATTGGGCAGTTTTGTCATTATTGGTTCATGCATTTTCTTTCATTGCTTACTGAAAAAATGTTCAAACAATAAATTTAAAATGGGATTTTGTGTGTGTGTGTGTGTGTGTGTGTGTGTGTGTGTGTGTGTGTGTGTGTGTGTGTGTGTGTGTGTGTGTGTGTGTGTGTGTGTGTGTGTGTGTGTGTGTGTGTGAGTAGACTTTTATGATGGAAATGTTCTGAACTGGGCAGTTTTGTCATTATTGTTTCATGCATTTTGTTTCGTGGCCTACTGGAAAAATTTTCAAATAATAAATTTACAATACACTCTAAGTCTAACCTGTGTACTGTATTAATCAAGGAATATACTTTAATAAAGTCAGGAAGGTGTATCAAAGAACATATGTATGTTTCTTGTTTTGCATGCAAGGGGCCTATGATTTGAAACAGACCAAAGGTAATCTTTATCCACCACTGGCCTGATGCATTTTCTTTGGATGTGGTGTGGGTTTCAGTGCTGTTTCAATGAATGTGAGTTTCCAGGGCAGAGAAGTTTTAATGCCAAGTCTATTTTCACTGTGAGACAGTATTGCTTTGTTTAGCAGATATCCATTAGTGTTTGTGCATTGTGCTATAAAATGTAAAAATAAAATCCAAATTATCATTGTAGAAGTAAAGCAGTATGCACACATTAGAGTTTATGGTAAATGGGGTAAAATAGCCAGGTAATGGGACAATGGAATGGCTGCCGGAGGACTCTGGTGTCATATTTTGGTTGTCTGTTCTTCAGTTTGCATTTGAAAGTTGGTATCCCACAATCCCAATGGAGTAGGTGGGGTTGCATATTTATATATGCAAATTGTATTTTAATCAGTGTACAGATTTGTACTTATTTTTCATGGGCCTTGTCCAGATTTTTGATGTTTCCAGTTTGAGAAATATGCACACCATACACATTAAAATACTAAAGTCTATCAAAGTACACCTGTAACTGCAGTATAACATCATGTTATACATCTCAATTAACCTGAAATGAGCCTTGTTAATCACATTAGTAATTTCTGTATGACAGTACAGCAACATAAATCATGGACATGTGAAACAATAGCATGTATTAGTAAGTTAACTGTTGGCAATTTACATTTCACATACACCAACTGTACACTGGACTGTAACTAATATTGCTGTCTTCAATGCATAGGTCAATACTCCATTGCACAAAGATGATAAAATAGAACAAATGACCACAAATAACAACTATATTGTAACATTGATTATTTAATGTACTTTGTTCTAAACAGTGCCCATCTACTACTTTATTATACTGTGCATGTTCATAAGGAAGTATATCAATGTCTACAGTAACATCAACTATTCACCACAAAACTCTAAAAAAATCATAACACAGGGTCATTCACACTTTGTGACAAATGTTTAGCATGGTAGGCCTCAAAAACTGATGAATAATCCATTATTTCCTTTAATGCCCTATATTGTGAACAGAATAATAAATGATGCATCTAACAGTTTGCATGAAGTGATGCAGGACAGAACAGTAATTCAGGGAAACCAAATGTCCATCAGCAGTTACATCCTGCCAGTCTGAAATGCATGGCTGAGGTCAGAGAGAAGTGTATTCAACACAACTGAAAGACGCATATCAGTTGTGTCATGAAGAACAGACTTCAAGGTGTGAACTAAAACAGGCTTTTAATGGTCATGTATGTAATACAAGTTATTCTAAGAGATTTAGTAACATTGCATTTCATACAAATATGATTTAACTATATTACTCTTTGTGGGGTATGCCACTGTTGTCCACCCACATTGTTTTGCACTTACACATTCTAAGATTCGAACCAATGTCTATCTGGGTGCACATGCTGTAGAAGTATTAACTGCATGCACCAAATGTGATTGAAAGTAATGGTGGAGCCCTCTCCAAATCTAATTCTACACAGTAAACTGTGGAGGATGCCTTTCATCCCTAGCCGTAAATTCAGACATATTCAGTGCTGGTTTTAAACACCTACCTATCCAAGTACACAAGCCACAGGACATTGTATTGACTGTGTGTGCCACTGGAAATGTCTTACTACAACTGTGAGACAGAGCACATTTGAATGAATGACATCATTATAGTGGTGCAAGGTATATAAGTGTCTTAAAATGGATTGGAAGAGTGGTGTGATCTGTCTTGTGTCATTATCTTGTATGATGGTAGTTGTATACAACCACATGTTTTGCATAATTTAGTCATCAATGTGATTGTGGACACACACATATGCACAGCACTTTAAGAAGGCCAGATTCAAACTAATGCCTAAGTCCACAAGCTAAAGAACACTAGCATTTCCTAATGCCACAGGGGGGATGCTTACCACAAGGGAGATATAAATCAGATTTCAACAAATAGCCTCATCAGTGCTTAACAAAGCAGTTTGGGCTAAAATTGAGAGAACGTAGTAGAAAAGCCCTCTACCCTATACAGCTCAAATCAGACCTTTCGGTGATTCGGTGATGCCATTACCACCTATGTTATATATTAGCATTCACACACACACACACACACACACACACACACACACACACACACACACACACACACACACACACACGCACACATTAATGTATGGATTTGAACTTCACACCTAAGATCATATGTTATTGGATATTACATGAACTGCAATTACCACATGTGAAGTTTGATTGCTACTGGGAAATGGTGCACATTTGAAAAGATGACATCAGTAATGTTTGGCAAGTGAGATGTGTATAGTAAAAGGGACTGAGGATGGGGGGTGCAGGATGTCACTGTCAAGCCACATCAAATCTGTGGGTGAAGCCACTAGCATTACCATGACATGAACACAAACTCATAGTAGTCAGTCACTGTGGGATTTAACCTATCTTTCTATTTAGTTACACAATCCAGAGTGCACTGTATCAACTGCAAACATCACAGGAGAAAACCTAGTGTGATTTAGAGAACATATTAAAGGATGGCCTCATCAGTGTGTTTTAGAGACAATGTTGTGGATAAAAGTGGAAGAAATTGATGAAGAGCCCTCTCCTACTGTAAATGTATGTCCTAAGTGTAAGTGTATACAGAAGATCTGTTTTTGATGCCATTTTTACCTGACAATACACACACACACACACACACACACACACACACACACACACACACTCGTAACATTTTGTCACTGCTGGATTCAAACTACTTACCTAGCTACACTTACCTAGTTACACAATATAGAATAAAAAGTATCAACCACAAGTGACCTATTTAAATAAGTGATCTGTCTAGTTACAAAATGTAGTGCACATGGTATTAATCACAGGAGCTATCTTATTTTAACTGTGAGCTAGAACACATTTGAAAGGATGACCTAATCCATGTGTGTAGATAAGATGTTTTGGATAAAAGTGGAATACATTGATAAAAGCCTTTTTCCAGTGTCTCCTAAGTGGATGTTTATATGTAAGATCTGGTGGTCAGCCTACTTCTACCTGACACTACAGACATACTCATGCTACTTCTTCACTTTTGGATTTGAACCACCTAGCTATCTAGTTACACAGTCTGAAGTACACAGTATCAACCACAAGTGGCAGAGAAGAAGCCATATTTAAGTGTGAGTAAGAGCACATTTGAATGCCTCATCAGTCTGGAGTAAAGAAGATATTTTGTATAAAAGTGGAAGCAATTGATGCAGGAGCACTCTCCCAGTGAAAATGTTTCTCCTGAGTGAAAATGTACACATGTGATGTGTGGGTACAGCCAGTACTGCTTGACACTACAGTCACACAAACACATTCTAGTTCCTCAGTGCTAGGTTCAAACTACCTACCTAACTACTTACACAATCTAGAGTATACCTTATCAGCTGCAAGTGCTACAGAATGCTGACTACAAAAGTGAGATATGTCACATTTGAAAGCTGACCTTCTCAATGTGTTGCAGAGATAATGTTTTGGCAAAAGGTGGATGAAATAAATGGGGGAGCCATGTCCCTATTTAAATGTTTCTCTTGACTTGAAATGTCCACATCAGGTGTGTGGGTGAAGCCAGTCCTATGTAGCCACTAGAAACACACAAGTGCTAGTCAGACACTGGTATATTCAAACAGTTACCCATCTAAAATACATTGTATCAACTGCAACCGCAACACCAGAAGTATGACTCTAAAATTGAATTCCTGAACATTTCTAAGGAGCAACACATTATTATATTGCAGGAAGATAGTATGCACCACAGATTTGGGTGAAAAGGGATATGCCTTCACAAGTAGAAAAAATAACAATATGTTGATCACAAGTAATTACATACAGCTCAGATAAGTTATATACCCTGTCACTCATGTGCATTGCAGTACTGTGTGTGACTTGTAGCTGTTTCACAGTATGGTGTATTGTGGATAATCACACTTATGGACTGACAGCCAAGCATTCCTGACTGTTTGTCATAATAATTATATGGGGACTGACAGCCAAGCATTCCTGACTGTTCAGCATAATAATTATATGTGGACTGACCGCCAAGCATTGAGTGTGGCATAATAATTATATAGAGTATAATTTTCAATATTTCATCATGCTTGGACAAAGTGCAATGTAAATTAGAAACAGACAGGCTAAACGTGAAAGTTCACCACCTATTACCACTCAGCAAGTATGTGTGCAAAGGCCCCACACCACTGTACATTGTTTGCAAGTCTAATGTGTTGGAGTGCAGACATAATTTACAGTATGTAGTGTTTTGACATCATCATCACAATGAACTCGTCAGAGCTTGAGTACAATAGTCTGTTACAACATGCACAAATAACAGAAGTAATATAATTAAAACAAGACATAACTTTATAGGTTCAGAGTTTCATACCTATATACTAAGTTAATGACCAGAAAGGGAACTTATAAGCCTAGCCAGGTAACACAAATATGACCCACTAGTCTGATTTATATAGGGGGTGATTTACTCACTGCATCTGTCCATCAGTGACATAAGTACCAGACCAGGGGTGAATGTCTGATTACCCGTCCATTAGGATAGGGTGGAACTCTACTTCACATGGATGGGGAGCCAGTTCCAGAGAATGGAAATTCTTTGAGAAACATGTCTGTCTCTCCAACATGTTACGTTTATGTTGCAAGCAAAATTTAGGCCTTTTAATGTAGTAGATCTGATGTTGTTTGTTTTGAGGATATGCAAACAGGGTCCAGGGATTCCATTCATGCCAGGCAAAGATCATCTCTCAGAAGTCTGTATGATACTGAGTAAAGAGACAGGGCTTTGAGGTGAACATTGTATTTACTCCCTGCATTCTAAGGAACCTTAATGTACATTACAGTTGCTGCATGTGTCTGGTCAGTACATATGGAAGGGGGCATTATACTCTATGATGGGTCTGATAAGGGCTGAGTACAGTGGTATGATGACCTTTCTGGACCTAGATACCATGCTCTTGCTTATAAGTTGAGCAACATAGAAGGATTTTCTTACTACCATGGACACATGTTAGTCAAAGCCAGGTTTCTATCTGCATGAGTTCCCAGAACCCTGACTAATGAATCAACTTTTTGGGGATTTTTATTGATGATACAGTTACCTGGGGTGGTTGACTTCCCAAAAGGTGCTATAATGAATTTGCTGGTGTTGAGTTTTAAGCCATGGCTTTGGCACCAAATGTTTGTCCGTGTTATACCTTCCAATCTTGGGGGGATTCAGTGACTGCTCCTACAATCATCTGCAAACTTGGTTAGCCAGAGGCCTTTGACTTTAGCTTTGACATACAAGAAATAGGAGACAAAGAGGAGTAGACCTACATTGTGCCCTGGGGGACTACATTGAGGAATGGCCTCTTTGTGGAAGTACCTGCACTGATTCTGACCTCTTGGGTCCTATCAATGAGCCAGCTTGCTACCCAGTGCATTATAATCGTGCTTATACCTAGTTCCATAAGCTTGTTGACAATGCTCAAGTAGGGTAATATATCAAATGCTTTAGCCAGATCTAGGTAGGCAGTATGCACAGGTTTTATCATTATGCATTGCCTTAGTGGTCTTGTTGAAGAAGTCCAATAACCATGATCTTTCTTTGACAAAGCCAAACTGTGATGGATCAAGTGTCTGAAGTTCTCCTACATACTTGATAATTTCTATGATAATTCTTTCCATGGCTTTGCAAATAAGACTATTAAGACTATTTGGTCTGTAGTTTCCAGGATCTGTTGAAGGTCCTCCCTTATGAAGAGTGATGACTGTTGTAGTCTTCCATTCACATGGTACAAATCCGGTTTTAAGACTATTGTTAAATAATGTCTACAGAGATCCAGAAAAGTCATATTTTAGACTATTCAGGAGGCATCCTGGGATGGTATTGTGACTCACTGAGGTCATGCTCCTGGTTGTAGTAACTACAGTTAGTTCATGCTCCCTTGTTATAGTTGGAGGGGTTATTTTGAGGGTACTTTTCGGTGATTACTGTGGTTGATTAATGGGAAAGGTTGGAACTGAATTTTTCCACAAACAGGTACACTGTATTTCCAGGATTGGTGAATGTGGCCTATTATCCACCAGTTCAGCACATTACTGGGTGCTTCCATTGAGGTTTCTGACATGGATGAAGAAAATCTTATGGCTTTCCTTCACATTGGAAGCTATTTTAACCTCAACGTTGTCTTTGCTTAATCCCATTAGCCCTCTTAGTTGCCTGTTTAGTTTGATGAAAGAGTTTTTATCTTTATGAGAATTATACTTCCTGATTTTTGTCATAATATTTTTTTGTGCTTTTCTTGTATAGATTGTTTAATTTGGGATGCCACCAGGGCAGTTTGTTTATGGAACTAGTCCTGCACTTAATTGTAGTAGGTATAGCAGCCTCTATGCAGCTATTGGCATAGTTGTAGAGAGTTTCTGAGAGCAATTCAGCATAGGCTGTTGTGTTCTTGGGGTTTGGAGGAGCATTGGATTTTGATAAACCATCTATTAACAAAAGGTAATTTGTTTTGGATTAGTTCCTAACTGTTACTGATTTTAATAAGATTATGGAGTTGATTTTGATTTTGAAGGGGACAACTTCATGACCAGATCTTACCAGGGAGGATGAGACATTGAAGAGGTGGGGGGTGTGCAATGTTCTCTCATATTTGTGTGCACAATGTCCAGTATATTGGAGCTTCCAGTGGGTGTAGTCACTATTTGGTCAAGGCTGATGTAGTTACAAATTCCAGAAATTTTTGTGCCTATAGATTTGAAGCCATGTAGGATTCCCAGGCTATGGGGAGTTAATTAAAGTCTCCTATGAGTAGGGTGTTAGTTGGATGGTAAGTGTCTCCAGTAGATCCAAGTATGCATTGTGATCTTCTTGGGACAGGGAGTGTAACCTATAGCTGCCTAGGATATGCTACAGGATTTTGTCTATGGCATTCTACATGTAGAGGAACTCCAGCACATCATCCTGTTTGACTACCCTAGAGGTATGCTTTTTACTGATGTATATTGAAACACCTCCACATTTAGCCCTTAACTGTGCAGCTACTGGTCTAAAAGTGTGGAAGGCACTGAAACCTTATACTGCTGTGTACACTCTGCCACTTTAAAACATGTATTGGTAATTGTACAGATATCTATATTCACAAGTGTGAGGAGAGACTGGATGAAATGTAACTTTTTGTTTAGGCCCCTGGTATAGAGCAGTAACACACTGAGTTTCAGTTGAGTTGATTTTGCTATGTCCTTCTCAGCTGTAGATTCTTGCATCTCTACCTATGCATTAATCATCAACCCCCAATAAAACCAAAGTAATGCTCTTATCAAAAAGTGAAACCCTGACTGTCTATCCTCCCTTCTCATCTATTGATTTAACTATGTCAAGATTGATCCTGTATCTCCCACAAAACTGCATGGAGTCGTTATAGACAGTAACATGAAATTTGACAAACACCTTTCTCTGATCATTAAAAAGGCCCACATAAAACTAAGCTCTCTAAACAGACTCAAGCCATACCTCACCAATGCCACTAGACAATCTATTGTCAGAACTCACCTACTGTCTACACTGCTTCATGCTTCTCCCATCTTCACTAATCTTAAAAAAACAGATTTAACTAAAGTAAAAGCCCACTATAACAAGACTGCCAGATTTGCCACCAGCTCACCATATAGATCCCACCATTATGCTGCTCTTCGTCAACTAATCTGGTTAGAAGTACCCAGTCTATTAACCTTTACCAACTTTCAACTGTCCATACCATGATATACTGAAAAGATATGTGCCTTTCACTTCAAAATCTACTACATCTGCACTCCAATATTAGATCCCTGAGAACGTTTGACAAATTTCTACTACAAATTACAAAATCTAATAGCACTTTTGAGGACTCACTCTACTCCAGCCGTATCTGCAGGGCTTGGATCTCTATTGTTCAACATATTGTAACTTCTCCAGCCATATCTGCAGGGCTTGGATCTCTATTGTTCAACATATTGTAACTGCTACCAATCTCTCTAAGTTCAAACAACTGCTCAGGACTTACTTAGCCAACACCTGGCTCTGCACGTGCTCATTGCCTGGCTGAAATCTGTAGTTCCTCTATTTCCACTTCTTTCTTCCTTAGTTAACTTTTTCATATGCTAAGTGTCCTACTCAAATCGAATACTCCTGTCTCTAACATCTCCACTTCTCCTATATTTCCTCCAGTACTTCTTTAACTTTTTTTTCTTTAAACATGCTTATTTTCCATCCATTTTATTAGTGTCTTCTACATATATTGTATTTCTGCTCTAACTCTAATCATATGTACCATGTAATTTAATTTATGATTTTAGTATTTATACTGCGTAAAAAGAGTATGCTTGTTAATCTGCATTTTGGGGCTTTACCCCCGGACCTCCTCTGACAATGCACATTTTGTCCAGTTGGACTTCCTTGGTAAAGAAATGACAAATAAATAAATACATGTCGGTAGGTTTGTCAACTTGGCATTCACTAAAAAAAGTCACTATGGTGGTGAGTAAAGTTGTAGCCAGTATTCGAAAGCCTTGAGTGGAAAGGTGCAAACTATCCTTGAAAAAGTTAACATGGTCTGTTAAACATGTCCTTCTGAGCTGGCAAATAGTGGATCCCCTTAGAATGACACCAGAAAGACAGCTGATTGTTGAAATAAATTATGTTTTGCTCATATCATGGCATCGTCCTTTGGTGATGGTAATGTTTTGTTCAATACTAAACTCAGCTAAAGACACATAATCTGAAAACTCCATAATGTCTCTTTTCATGTAGTCCAGAGAGATACATCTCATGTCATTTACACCTGCATGGCCTATGATGGAATCATACTGGTACATGTGAAGTAATGACTAAAATGTGTATGTGATTTGGTGGATCCTGGCTCCAGATAAGCACCTGACAGTTATCTTCTTCTTGTACAGCCTGGTTAAAAGCACATCAGTATACCTTACAATATGGTTCCCTATGATGAGAGGCCTGGGAAGTGTATTCACTTGCATTACAGGCTTTGTGTTTGGGGGTCCACTAAGAGTGACAGTATGTGTGGTGTTAGGTGTTTTTTTTCTGAGTTTGTCCAAGACACTTCCTGAAGTGCAGTGCTAACAAGCTTATTTGTGTGACTTAGGGGGCAAAGTATTAGCCCATGCATAATTATTTTTTTTTAGGTTTTGACATTAGATTGGGAATTAACAGTGGTCTATGGTGCTCTATGCCAACCATCATGCAAATAATGAGTGCAGACATATAAACAGTTCTGACTGAACTGTACAGAGTTTCACAGAATGTCCAGAGTTTTTTCATAAATGTATGCTTTTTTGGCAAGCTAGTGGCAAATCATTATAGCTTAAAGTTAGAAAATAATGACAGACATTTGAGTTTCTGACTTTACACCCTTCAGAAAATTCATGCTATCAACTTTCTAAGTTTGTAAGAGCAATATTTAAACACTGTCCCTATTTGTGGGCCTTTGTCACACTTTTTTATGGCTTTGTCCAGACTTCTTGCTCTCAGAGGTTGAGAGGTATGATTCTGATCCACTTTAGACTAGATGTGTGTTTTGTAAATGCTTCCTTTGTCACAATTTACACATTTGTCATGGTAATTGCAGTGAAGTACTAATTATATGGATAATACTGGTACATATTTAGACTGTCCTCCTATCTGGGAACTGTTCATAGATTTAAGGCATGTTGTACGGCTCCATGTGCAATTGTACATGCATATATGACATCGCTGAGTGCTACAGTATGTACATGATAACATACATGTTGGTTAATTATATTAAAGACTTCAGAAAAGGGATGGCAATGAAAAATAATTCAGCCTATCACCTTCTGTGTATATAGCAGCAATACCTGTAAAAAGCACGTAATGTAATATGCTTGTTATCCCATTAATCCTTTACTATACAAATAGCATGCACTTATTGTTGGTATGGTAGGAACAGTTTTTGTCTGATTGTGAGCCGCACAAGGGTACAAACGTATTTAATGCTGGTAGAATCACAGATATATGCATAAACCCATAGGTCAAAAATTAATGAGAAATGATAACATAAAATATTTCTGGACCTGATGCTGGATTCAAACACCTGATAATCTGCATCAAAAGTCGATAGACATGAACAATAGGAAGGCAAATATCAAGTGTCAAAACATAAAGACATTTGAAGGGACTATGGAAACAATATTAAGCAAGGAAGTTTGTGTACAGCATGCTTCATAACAGTAGTTAAAATTTAAATATGCCATAAAGTGTGCATTCAGCTCTGCATATGTCAACTGTCTCCTCATAGGGCTTTCATTCTGTCTTTCCCTACTACAGCGAAGAGTAGTGTGAGGGGCAGCAGACTAATGTGTCCAAAGGAAAAAGCTCACCAGTTTTTGCCATGAGATATGAACTGCCATTCATCATCAGTTACTATTGCTGCTCAATGTCAGGAGTCATGCAAATACTGAGGACAAAGAGTGATGAGACAGAAGGGAGGGGGAAAAGAGAGAGACAGTGAGAGAGATACGGGAGACATAACATTTCTGTTTATGGGCCATTTCTGGCCATCTTTGTGGTGTGTTAATCCAAGGTTTGTCATCATAATGTTTATTAATAGCATATGATACCAAGACTTGTACACATATTAAAAAATATAAAATAATGTTTTACATACTTCTGGATTTGAACCCTTGACACTATGCAAAATGCAGTCAACAGACCTGAGCACACTACATAGGAACTCATTCTTCGCTTGCTAAAAAATCAGACATTTGAGACAGTGACAAAAGCTTGAAGCAAGGGAGAATGTAGGCATCAGGCTTCATCACAGTAATGGCAGTTGTAACATCCTGTCAGTTATACACTACATTTAGCAGCCTACTAAACACACATGAGTATCTGTCTTACAATAGTGTTATGAGTCTACATTTCTACAGCACAGCAGGGTTAAGCATATTTGTATGAGGATAACTGTATTAGTGTGGTTAAAATTAAAATACTCAGTTTTTGCCATAGGACTTGAAACAACATTGAACATCACTCAGCACTAGAACACAATGCCAGGCATCATGCAAATACTAATGACAAAAGTGCAAGGTTTTTTATGGGCGATCTCTGACCATGTGTTTTGTGTGTAGTTCTATTTTTTGACAGGATTAAACAGGTGAAAAAGGGTTTGATAGGAAAATGGTAAAAATGGGGGTGATGTTTGGGGAGGGCAAGCAGACAGTAAGACACATGGGGAAGAAAAAATAATGTGTAGGATAGTGGTGGGAGAGCACCATAAGTATCCCCTTCTTCACACAATAAATATACACTTGCAATACGAGTCTGATGAATGTGGATAGTCATCACATCAGGGTTGGGTGCCAACAACTGAACAATGTTGTATAGCCGATTGGATCATACCATTTTGCATATCCCTGGATGGATGCTAGTCAGGACATCAACTCTGCATTTTGACTCAGTCCTTTTTCTACTCTGCCAATTTGGGCACTGAGTCCCCCCTACATAATGTTCTTTTCCAGCCCTGGCAGTTCCTGATGGGTGACAAAATCACTGCCTCCAGTAATACTACATCTAATAGCTACCACTGAACCAGTCTCCAGGGCAGAGTTACCTGATGGGGTTGGAGCAGATAGTGCAGGAGTTTTGGTGGCAATGCTGTCAGGGTGGGACTCAGATGCCACCACATTCACCTGTGGATGTATAGCAGTCATATCCCCAGTGATCAGTCAAGCTCTCCATGCTGATGGTCATTTGTTTTGCAGTAGCATTGTTTCCCCACAGAAAAAAGAGAGATATAGGGTTAGGGAAAGAAAAAACATATAATAACATCACTTTTATGTCATATTAATATTTTGAAATATAAACAAGTTGACACAAACATATAGTAAAATTTGCCTCATCTAGATATGATGTGAAGTCATAAATGTGCCATAAAATACATCAATCTCAGTGCTATTATACACTTTAGGCAAACATTTAGGCAACTATGGCCTATACGATAAATGCATTCCAACTAAAGACATTGATTTACAAAAATAAAAAGTTTGCTGTTAGTTAATGATTGCAGAAAATAGATTTTATATAGTATTCTGTACTAAAAGCTAATTGTTGCTACTTGGAATTGAACCCACACACAGCTAAGTTGATTTACACATTGTCTAATGCAATGATCAAGGGCTATCGGAGCAGGCATGTATGCTTGATATGTAAGAAAGGTATGCATACTCAGTGGAGTGTGTCTCAAGCTCATATAGACCGATGCCCTGAAATTTGATAAATTTAACTAAATTAGGGATGCATTATCGTCTTGTTTGTTTTTATAGCTGATCCATACCAATCCCGTACCTCTCTGGGGGATGCCAATAATTCCTGATGCACCTCCTTGTTTCTAGCTATGTCTTCTGCAGCTAAACAGAGCACACTATAAACAAATAAGACACATAATGAAAAAGGGTATTTTTCTGGCCAGTCCCTGGTATCGTTTTTCTGGGGAAGGGTCACTATATTTATAAAAATCAGGAGTGCTTGCATTTCTAAATTCTGCCACCCGTCAGCTCAGGATGTCCTTCTTGCAACTCTTTATGTTACAACAATGATGATAACATTGTTCACCAGTGAGTAGAATGCCAGCTGTACCAGTGACAGTCTTGCCAAAGCCATTCCAAGCCACAGCCTCATACTGAGACCCAGTATAGTCATCCTGCATAAGCCTATGGCTGTAGCACTTTATGAGGAGTGCCACAACAATTCTGGACTCCTGACACTACCTTTGTGCAATAAATGGAATGTCACTCTCACATTCATCAGAAATACACATAGATATATAGCAGTGAACTGGCACTCAATACAGATCTCACTTCTACCAGCCATGCTATGAGCAATGATAGACAACCTTGTCAGTTACATTTGCATGATAGAAAGGACAAAAATGACCTTGAAGAGCAACTGAGTATGATTCTTTCAAAATACACTGCAGGTGTGAACTGTGGCAATGAGACTTGGCCATCTGTGATACTCACTCTAATTACACAAGTTCCACTATGACATCCTCAGATGTTTCTGATGATAACAGCTGAATTATATTTCAAGGGACATATCGTCATCTCTGGGCATGTCCTCTGTTATGGTGGATGATAATCATACATACAGTCTTTTGACATACTGATATTACATGGCATAAAATGTATGATGCTGGTAATAATCATTGTTGGTAAGAGATAAAATTACATAAATCAGGACATAATTTTTTGTTGTAAAATACAAATTACAAACTTCAACTGATACTACTTGGGAATAGAAGCTATGACTAAAAAAAGGCTAAACTGCCAAATTCTGTTCATCAACTGTTTATGCCGTAGGAGAGCTAACGTTTTGAACTTGTATGCTGAGCTAACAATTTCAACATGAATGGAAGTCTAATTATGAGACGCCTCCATGTGTTTGACTTGTTATGTTATATGTTGAAGCCATTACTTATTGCGGGTAAATCAATTTCATATGCATTAATTTGAGTGAGCTGAGTAAATATGAGCTCATTGTCAAACATACTTTACTTGACATACTGTTCTACACACCTTATAATTAGATTGTTTTGAGTCATACTTTTTTCAAAAAACTATTATGAAGATTATATATATGCAAGTGTAGTTTAACTGTGAGCATTGTTATGCTTAACACAATTCACACAGAGTATAGTTAACTTGCTTAGCCTTCATTAAAGATATTTGTTTTACAAATTTCATTTTGCAACTTAATAGTTTTATTTCTTGTTTAGTTCCTAATTATTATTTATTTACTGACATTTGTTTACCAGGAAAGTCCAACTAGGCACAAATGCCCTTTTTCAATGGAGGCTCGAGGAGAAAAGATCCAAGGTATCATATCTAATGCAACCAAAATTTACAATAACAAATTTTATAATACAGTATCAGTGAAAACATAGCATAAAAATGTAATACAATTTGTATTCATATTCACAAACATTACATTTACAAGCCTTGTGCTGAGACTTTACAGATATAATAGTGATGTATAAGATAGGTATGATTTAATTAGGATATACAATAGAATGAGGTATTAGAGGAGATAAACAATTCTGACTGTTAACAGAGATGTAGTGATAGAACAGTAATTTGGTACTGCTAATTACAAGTAGGTATAGTTGTTTAAAAAGTACAATAAGATGAGGTATTAGAAGAGGATACGCAGGTTAAGTTTTTTAGTGTTTTAAAGGGAGGTTTAAAAAATATGATGAAGGATGTTAGAGGATCTATGCCCTAGATGAGGAAAAGAGACAAAGCCAGGAGGCAGAGAGGACGTCTTTTAGTAATGGTTTGAAAAGATGAAGGTGGGTAATAGACACAATTTATATCAGCATTTTATTCCAAGTTTTAGCTGCACTACTGGTATAGAGACTGACCCAAGCAGCTTTTCGCATTTTGCAGATGGTAGGCAGTTGTCTGTGAAAGTTTGACCAAAGGGGACAATTTGGAAGAATAGTACTGGAGTAAAGGTGTAGTTACTGAGAAGGTGGATGGGGTATGAATGATGTTATGGGTTAAGGAGAGCTGAGTATAAGATAGGTAGTGATGAAGCTTGAGCCAATTAAGTGTTTTTATTACTGTAATGAAAAAGTATTTTGCAATAGGTACTACCTCAGTAAAACTATCTGTAGTCTGGATTCAGATCCTGACTTATGTCTCTTGTTATTTCAAACTTACTGCATTAACATTCCTTGAGCTGCAGAAAAAAGTTATTTAGCAGGTGTATTTTCTTCACAAGGACTGTCCAGAGTGCTGACTGAAGTGCACAGCATCAGTCTCATTTGAGCTACTGATGGCACCCTATATTAAATATTTCAGTTTTTGCCTTGGGAAATGAACTGTCATTGACAGCAAATGAACACTACTAGTCAACAGTGGGGATTTTCAAGCTTTGAGCAGAGGCAGATTACCCCCCCCCCCCAAAAAAAAGAATGCATAATAACAATAAGCAGTGTACTGATTTATTCAAATTGTGAGCTTTTAAAATATCTAGCACTGAATCCAACATCTACAGTATTACCCTAACAAATTCAATCTTTAACAGTGTTTGTCACGTAATCACTTGCAATTCTGTTACACATTATCATGCCTTCTTAAGGAAAGGGCCACATGACATTAAACACGTTTATTTTGTACACAGCATATGCAAACAGAGAAGAATTGCATCTTTATAAGGAAAATGTCTTAGTGTCTATATTGCTTTTTCTGACATCCGTCAAATGGTCTGGAATAATTATCTGTATTTCACAAGTCATTATGTTGCTGATTTTATTTCCTCACACTTTAGTCCACGTCATATTTGTTGTATTATACATATAAACATGAGGTATTACTAATACCAATATTTCAGGTTCTAACACAAAAACATTTGTATAACTGTGAATAGTAAATTGAAATATCAAAAACAAAACATCAAACCTGGTATCAAGCCATGCATTATTGTATCTGTTTCTCATGTGTTTCTGCATTAACCCCTTGAGACACAGAGAAAGTTACTTAATAGGTGAAATGTGTCTCTTTGTGATGACTTATCAGCTCTCTGGTCTTCTACCATTAAAATGTGAATAGTAAGGGTCCCTACTTTCACAGAAACATTACCATCCCTAAATTTTAACCTTCAAACCATGGCATTACCACAAGACTTTAAGGAGATTAAAAGTATGTGCTACACACTATGAGGTATTTATGAACAGAGAAAGTGGAGTAACTATACACCTAATTTGACACTGTAACCCTTTACATTGATGGAGCAATGTACCCATGTTCACAAAGTTTTCCTTTGTCATTTCACAACAGATGTCTGGATGAATGTGATGTTTGTACCATTTAACTTAATAAGTTATATCATAGTTAAGAACAAATGTATGCAGTGCCACAGTGTATTCCAGCATTGCTTATTTGAGTAATACTGTCTTTTGATGCAGTAGTAAAGTGATTGCATCATGATTTGCATTTATTTAGAAATTTACTGTTTGTGTGTTTATTTTTTATATACTTCATATAGCTTGTACACACTTTGCACTCAGAGGTTTATTTATCCCTTAAGCATATATTGAAAAAGGTGGTATAAACAATACCTCCTAGTTAAGTTTATGTAATCTCAAACCTGTTTTATGAGTATATCCTCCCTAAAATGCCCTCTGTAAATGTACATAAAGGTGACAGGAGTGTTAAACACATAAGTATTTGTGCACTACTGGTAATGATTCATACGTTCAAGCCATTAGCAAGCCCTACTTCTCAAAATTCACTCTTAGTCTGCTAGGACATATGCATGGCATAATGTAGATCCTCACACCATGTTACATCATGTTTACCTGCACAGAACTTCAAGCAGAATGACTAAATCATGAAGGATCTTGAGCTGACACCTGATTTACATATTTACCATGTCCAGAGGGATGAATCTTCAATATATAAGAACACCCTGGAGCTAAGGAACATGTATCATAGTAGGGAAGACTGCCCAAATTCATCAACTTCAGATACTGCTGTTTGTTGCTTTACTTTTGGAGAACATTCCTATAAATCCTATCAAGGTATGTGATGTTTCTTTAGAAGTAACAGTTAAACAGTTCTGATGTTATTATTTTTTAGAGAAAATTGAGTGATGTCTGCATTTTTCCATTTGTGATGGTACAGAAGGTATAGCAGTTTTATTGAAGGATCTTTGTCTAATGTTACATCCCTTTACAGTAACACTTCCCTGAGGATGTGAACAAATGTAAGAAAATTATATTAGTAGTAGTAATGTGAAAGTTACATTTTAGAGAAAAATATGTGTTAAGCCTATAGTATATGCCTTATGTAAGTAAATGTTATCCCATTAGAATGTTGTGTGCTTGGCATATGTGTTTGCAGATGTAGGGTGTGGGAAATAATTTTTCATTGGTGGTCTTTGATTTTCATTACAGAAATCAGTGCTGTCCACAATTTGTAAATTCCATTTTTATGGGGGGGTTTAATGTTTGCTGCTAGAGGAATCTCATTGACTTGTATTGCATACCAAAGTTTTGATTTAAGAAGCTTTATGATCAGCATTTTGTACATGAATAGATTAATACCTAACAGGATAATAATAGCTGCAAACGACATGAGCGATTTCAAAATATTTTCTCCCCACCAAGAAAGCAAGTTAGTCAACCACGCTCATTAACAGCAGTCAACCTCTTTTGCTTGAGACAGCTTTACAACCTTTTGTATAATTTCTAAGTGACTGTAAGTGCTGAATGAGCAGAACTCCAGTTTCATGACTGCACATGTAGTACCCTTAGAAACAAGGATGAAACTAAGAGCTATTCTTTTCTGCAGCACCACACTGAGTGTGGCAGTCATTTCAACAATAATCTAATTTTTTATTCAAAAGTAGCATCAATTAACTTTTATAATAATTTAGACAGTTTTCTCAACTCCCAAATTGACTCTACTGTCCCATAAACAGGCAGAATTCCAGCTCCTGAAATAATCCCATCACAAAGATCACAGTCCTATAAATGCAGTCTTCTCTATGTTATGATGATAAACCCAGGAAGCATCTATGTTTCCAACTGGAATTTTAATTTTGTTTGCATCCATTTTGGGTCAAGCATCAGCAATTTTCCAACTAGGTAAAGTATCTGTATTTTGAAAAGCTAGAATAACATACTTAATGTACCAACATCCCGACCATTCCATTGGTAACTATGGATACGCATAATCTCAATATATATATATATATATATATATATATATATATATATATATATACATATATATAAAATAAAGCTCATGTAATGCTGCCATACCCAGTTCTCCAGCCCCATCATATATTTTTTTGAGTAATTTTACAATGGATCCACCCATCAGGAAGTGTTCCAATTTTAAAATAACAAATATGTCCCTTCACAGTTATTAAAAATTGCAGTGGAAGCAGTATAAAGGGTGTTGAATTATGCAAGAGTTATATTTGCCTTCTAATTTTTGGTTAAAAAAGACAAATGTTTTTACAATTTCTGCCACAGAAATGAGCACACCAATCATGTGCAGTTGGTATATATGTGCACACACTCAACAGTTATTGACATTCATTGCCTTTTAATACATATACAATACAGCTGAGAAAGTATTAAACTTAGGATAACAATTTTAACCAAAGAGCTATCTCTGAATTTAACCAGACACTTATCACTGATAAAACATTGTTCTGTACTTACAATTCTGAGGGTTCCTAGTGAAAAAAAGAACATGCAGTAATAAAATAGTGATGAATACCACAATAGCAGTAGCAATAAGAAGTCCAAGTGAACAGAGGACTGCGTCTGGAAAGGATTCACAAGAGTTTGCAAATAAAGATAACAAACTTTTTTTTAGTAGTTCATATAGCATTAATTTCCAAACAAACTCCATCCTAAATTCTGAAAGGGTTGAAATCCTGCAAGTGGTGATTGGTCATCTGATTCATTGCATGGATCCTGTACTGATTTCCACTCATTGTCCATTGTAGATGGTGCTGCTGGATCAGTAAGCCTCACTTCTGATAATGTTTTTGATGTTGAAGAATCTCTAAGCCTTATGCCTGACCACAATGATGTTGCTGAATCTCTAGACTCCACTTCTTCATACCTTGGTTTCCCTATTTTTTTCTTCCTCTAGTACAGGATGTGATGGGTTCATCATCATTGAATGGAATGATGTTGTTGGCATCTTGTTAATATCCATCACTATGGAGGCTTTCTTGACATGTGACACATGACTCCAAGTGGGTGATCCTTTATATCAGAAGGCTGTAGCTGTTGCAAGCAGAACCTGGAAGGGTTCTTTCCATCTTGGCCAAATAGTGTACCTTCTGGAATGTGACTTGAGGAATCCCAGATCTCCAGTGAAACATTGTGAGAGGAGGTTGGACTAGGCTGCTGCCATGCTTCTATGACTTTTTGATGAATATGCTGCAGGACAGAAAATGGACACATAATAAAGAAAACAGATTCATCAACATTCTGCAACTTCAAATTTTGGGGCAAAATTGTTGTTGGCATTCTCATAGCTCTTCCCAGGAGAATTTCATGGGAGGAATACTTTCCTGGACTGCTTATTACACTAAATACACTATGTGTGGCAAACTTGACCACACCTATTTCCTCGGGTAGCAAAAGTGCATTCAACAATTCATTAACAAAATCTGAGTTTTAATAATAGTCCCAGCTATGTCTTTTCATGAACTACCTCATATGCATAATGCAAGTGTATAAAAACCATTACTGTTTTGTCCTTTGCTAGTTTACATTCTTCAGAAATAGCTGCAAATTTGAGTACTTGAACATACACATTTCTATTTAGTTGTCTTTTTAACAGTACTTCATTCTGTAAAACATGGAAGATGATGCTACTAAGGTACAGTCTTCCATTTAAACACAGGATCCATCAAGAAATAGAAGTAACTTAGAATTTGGTAGCAGGGCATCCTTTAAATCCAGTCCAGTAGGAAATGTGGTTAACTACAAAAACAGAGTAGTGTGGTTCTCCTTCATCTGCTGTAGAAATTAAAGAAGCAGGGTTAAGAGGTGGACATCTAATAACCTGCAGAGAATGTTTATTAAGCAAATATAATTCATGTCTAGACAATCATATAGCAAATAAATGTTGCATTTTGTTTTTTAGTAAAAATGCTTCTACAGAATGCAGAATTGCTACAAACGTCTTGTGCCCAAGAGTTAAAGCAGCTGCCATTTCTATTATGCAAGATGTTGCAGCCACCACCATAAGGCACTGTGTGTGGGGTGGGGGTGGGGGCTGCTGCTACAGGATCAAGATTTATGATGAAATAAGCAACAGATCTATAACAATGACTTTTATCTTGTGCTAATAAACCTGACACTACTTTATTCCTTTCACAACAAAATAGAAAAAAATCCATTTGAATAATCAGGTAACTCAAGAGCAGGTGTGTTTAGAAAGTAGCGTTTTTAGCTGAACAAAAGCTTGTTCTTGTTGTTCCTGCAAGTGTAAGGGGTCAAGAGTGGATTTCTTTAGTAATTCCAATAACAGTTTCACTAATTCTGCATAATTGGGAATCAATTGTCTGCAATATCCTGCCAGTCACAGAAAAGCCTGTAACTGCTTTAATGTTGTAGGTAGTAGTGCAGCCTGAATAGCAGTAATGCATGAGGGTAAAATTTAACAGGAGCCTTCTGAAATGAGATCTGCTAAATATTGAACTTCTGATTTCCACAACTGTAGTTTTGCTTTATTATCCTCAAATCCTTGTTCTGCTAATTCATTTAAAAGGAGTGTTTTGCTAACAGCTGAGTTAAGAATCAGAAGTTAAAAGCAACTTGTCTACATACTGTATTCAAGTGGACCCATAGTGGAATGCAATTTTATCTAACTATTTCTTCATTTGTCTAGAGAAAAGAGTAGATGATTCTATATATCCTTGAAGGTAGTCTTATCCATATATATTGTCATCCTTTGTATGTAAAGGCAAACTAATACTGACTATTTGATTGAATACAAATAGAGAAGAAAGCAGAGGAAATATCATAGGTTCATAGGTTCATAGGTAGGTACTAGGCTATCTGCCTGACGGCATTTATAAGCCTAGCCAAAATGTGTCAGCTTTCGCCACCCCATTGATTAATTAACTGATCCTCTGTTAAGCTGAGCCAATGAAGTGATCCCAGGGGTGTATTTTCTGTTACCCATCCACTCGTCAAGGTTTCTCTTGAAGAGTGTTAGTGAGGGACTCTGCCTGATGTAATTTGGAATTTTGTTCCAAAGCATGGGGAGTCTCTGTGACAGGAATCTGTCCCGGCAGCATATTCTATTTATTGTTGTGGCGAGGTTTAACTCACTAGAGTGCGTGGCTCACAGTGACTTGGATTTCTTTAGGTGGAGCATATCCATCAATTCTGAGTTGGACATGGTTTTGTATGTCAGGCAGAGATCACCTATGAGTAAGTGATATGCCACTGAGTACAGCCGGAGTTTTTTCAGTCGGGCTGCATAGGACATATGTTTGAGACCAGTAATCCTCTTGGTGAGGTACTTTTGTGGTCTTTCCAGCTGTTGGAAGTGTCTTGTGAGGTACATCCCAAATGGGGTATTGTACTCTATGATGGATCTAATGAGTGACGAATAGAGGGGCACTATAACCTCTTTATATCTAGATGTGAACCCTTTAGTAATTAGATGGGCTACATAGAAAGATTTCCTAACTACTTTGGCAATATAATTGTCAAAGGAGAGATTACTATCTACTTGGGTCCCCAGATTTCTTATTACCTTTTCTGCATTAAGGGGGCAGCCACCTATGTGGTAATTCGTGGGTGTTTTGTTTTTCACAAATGGGATGACTATGCATTTTTTGGCATTTAGCTTGAGGCCATGACTTTGACACCAGATGTCCTTCTCAGTAAGGTCCTTTTGGAGGATGTCCGTGTCAGCTGGAGAGTCATTTATGGCTCCCAGTTTGCAGTCATCGGCGAACTTGGTTAGCCATAGTCCTCCTGTGTTTGCCTGTACTTCTGAGAAGTATATGCCGAACAGTAGGGGTCCCAGGACCGAGCCTTGTGGGATACCACTTGTGACTGGTTTAGAGTCAGACCTGGAGCCTGCTATTCTTACCGTCTGAGTTCTGTCTGTAAGTCAGTTGGCAACCCATCTCATGATGTAGGAGTTTATGTTCAGGCTGGTGAGCTTTTCTATAATACCCGAGTGGGGAATGGTGTTGAAAGCCTTGGCGAGGTCAAGGTAGGCTGTGTGAACCACCTTTCTCTCGTCTATGGCCTTGGTGACTGTCTTGAAGAAGTCAACCAGGTTTAGTAGGCATGATCTGCCCTTAACAAAGCCGAACTGGGTCGGGTCAAGTGTTTGGAGGTTCCCAATGTCTTTGTTAATGAGTTTCATGATGATACGCTCCATAGCCTTGCAGACCAGGCTAGTCAGGCTTATTGGGTGATAGTTACCAGGGTCAGTTGTGGCCCCTCCTTTGTGGAAAGTAATAACCATTGCTGTGCACCATTCTATGGGCACGTAGCCTGTGGAGAGACTGAGGTTGAACAGCGTGTTTAGGTGGGGGGTCAGTTTGTTCTGTAGTTCGTGCAAGATGAAGCCTGGGACACCATCTGGTCCCATTGATGCTTTGTTTTTGGCTTTTGAAATGGCTGTTTTCACCTGTGCATCTGTGATTTTTGGGACACTACACTTTTCTGGTATTGTTGTGGGCCCTTTTGGAGGTGAGAGGGGGGTGAAGTTTGCACTGAATCTATATGCCAGGATGTTGGCAGTATCAGTAGGTCCAGTATATTTTGTGCTATTTTGCACTAGTTCAGTGCATATCTGCGAGTTGCCACTTAGATTCTTAACATAGCTAAAGAAGGCTTTGTGGTTATCTTTTAAATCCTTGGCTATTTTTCTTTCAAAGTTAGCCTTGGATGATTTCATGAGGGACCTCAATTTCTTACTGATACTGATCAGGGATGTCTTTCCTTCTTGGGATTTGCTTTTTTTCTGAACTAGTTTCCTCCTTCTATTGTATAGACTGTTTATTGCAGGGGTCCATCAAACTGGTTTCCTTCTCTTAGAGGAGTGAGTCTTGGTTTTGCTAGGGATGGCATGATCCATGCATCCTTGTAGGTGCTCATAGAGTGCATTTGTAAAGGTTTCTGCATCTTGGGCAGCATTATCCTTTAGCTTGGGGGCTGTGAAACTTACCACCTCTGTCTTAAGTAAGGTGAAGTTTGCTTTAGATCTGTCACTGAAAAGGTGGTAGCTGTTGGCAGGATAGAACTCAGCATTAGTACCAGGATAGCTACTATAGAAAATGTCACAACTACTACAGCATTAACTGCTCTTAAGTCTTGTACAAGCCAATAGGGGGTCTTATCTGTGTTTATAATGTCAAAATAGGTGTATTACATGAGGTTCTAGTCTGGGAAATTACTCATTGCTGAAGTAATGCAGAAATGGCAGGTTCAGTTCCTTTAGCTACCTCAGTTGATAAGGCATACTGAACTACTATTGGTAGATGCTCATAAAGTTTTAAAATTACTGTAACTGGTTCTGCATCTTTAATGAGTCCTACCTCATTGTCATGTGTAGTTCACAGCTGTGGAGGGATGGTTTCAATATCCTGAGATCAGCCTTAGTAATGGCTTGTTATGATCTAGGTACTGCAAAGTGTGTGTCTTTGTCTGCACAAATATTAGCTGAATACAAACAGAAATGGGAAGGTTCTTTTGGAATATCAAAGAAAACTTCATCCAGTGTAGAGTATACAGTACATTGTAATTTACATAATAAATCCCTACCTAAAAGATATAAAGGGGTAGTATTCCCTATAATAAAAGCATGTTGCTCTTTTAATTGACAAATCTAAATGGAAATAGGTTTTGTCTCTGAGTAATCCAAAGAAACCCTAGAGACACCCACATCCCAAACTGATTTTATGGAAAGTGGGTGGTGTTCTGCATTTGATGAAGTGATCATAGATGGAGTTGCTCCTTTGTTGACAAGAAAGAGAAGGGTGGAATTACACACTGTAATATTACCAAATGGACTTTCTTCTTCCACCACTACCAAAGAAAATAGCTGTGACTCCTTTTCATGATTGTCCTAACAATCATGCTGCCAGAAAGCTGGCTGCCAAGTGATGCTCCAAGTAAGAAGTTGTCTTTCCACTTGATGTGGGACTTAGATATTGGGTTGAGTTGTAGGCCGAAAAGGTGAGTCTGTGTGCTGAAGGAAAGGGCACTCATTATGCCAGTGTCCACTCTGACCACGGTTAAAGCAGGGGCCAATATGTTGTTCACAATGCTGGGTCTGTGGTGAAGGAAGGGGTAAACATTTTGTGGATATTGCCCTAAGGCTTGCTGTGGGAATAATCTATATCTGTCTCTATCTCTAGCTCCACAATTTCTCTACCCCACGCAATTCCCCATGAATCAGTATTGAATTGTTGAAGCTGAATATTTATTACTTTATTTTACTATTTTTTTTTTCTCTATGTTGCCTGCCACATATTACACTTGATTAACCATTTCATGAATACCTAGACTGGCCCAATTATGACAAACTTTGGTAATCTGTGCTTGCATAGCTGGTAATAAGCTTCTAAGAATGCTGCTGACAGCCCATTGTCTGTCTTTCCTTGGATGCCCTGAAAATGCCTCTAATACATCTCTCATGCATTGTAAATATACAACAGTAGATTCATTTTCCTTCTGTACAACTGCTTTAATTCTTGCCCAGTAAAGTGTATGAGGGCATGCTGTACTAATTGCCTTTAGTAAATTATCTCTAGCTGCCAGGAATCCATCATCTGTGTGTTTTGGAATATTATCTTCTATAGCTGATTTTTCCCATATTTTTCTAAACATAGCTAAGGACAGGAAGATTTAAAACTGCCCATAAGTCTCTTATAGTAGTGTTTTGAAACTGCATGTGTCCTTCTAAAATGTTATCATATTTAGCTGAATATATTCAGATGAGAAGGAGTGAGAATCTAATCAGACCTCTCAACCATACTGAATTCCTCGGTATTTACCAGTTTTGAGAGCAAAATATTGGGGTGTCACAAATCCCCGAGTGGCCCCTTTAATTCCCAATTTTTTTACTTTTTTTTTTTTTTTTTGTAATACAGCTTTAAACTTTGACTGATGTCACCATGCACCCTGCAACAGCATCAGCGTGCAGAGACGTGCGTAATGACATCAGCCTCGTAAGGCAGACTGCAGCCTATCAGACACAGGCAGACTGTTTTCAGTTGGAATACAGGCAAGCGCCAAGCAAGCAGCAGTAGCATGGAGCTAATTGGAGCTGCTGTTCACGAACGTTTCTATAATATCAGATCAACTTGGCTTCAACATTAATATCTGTTGCAGCAACAGAGTCAGCAAACAGTCCACCCATCCAACACCTAGTACCACCACCCGTGCTATGTCTGGAGTCCACACAACAGGAAGAATGAGAATTGAGAAAATGTACTTTCTCTGGCTTCTCCGGTAGCACAACCTCTGGGTAAGTAAAAACAGTTTAAAAAAAAGTGCATGTTATGTATGCACAAGCACTAAGCAGTGCAGCAGAATCTTCAGTTGACAGTGTAACACTTGAATTTCTTTTTTTTGTAAAATAATTAGTCATATATAGCGAGTGCCGCATTTGTATGAATGTGATGTGCGTCAGTGAGTGTGTGATCATCGGATTCGGGACGGTAGCTGCCTGGACTGCTTTAAGTGATTCGGGTATAATTTTCTATTTCTAGCTCGAGCAAGCATGCATTATAGCAGGACCAGCACAATATCAGAAAACGGTTTACTCCTGTGTTTTCCTTGATGCACGATGCTGCAGGAGCAGGATTATTTAAATTTTATTAACAACACGATGACTGGAATATGGTACTTGCTGGTATGGCAGTAGTACTCTTCAAGGCAGGAATTATATGTAGGGCATCACAATACAGTGGCACGCAATTCTGAAGTAGGAATGTACCGTATTTTGCAATTTAACTACTGTCTTCAAGTTTGATGAGCAGAGTTTTGAAAGTTTTGTTACGGCTTATATTATGTATGTGTTTATTTATTTAAGTTTTGTTACGGCGTATATTATGTATGCGTTTATTTATTTTTCTTTTTGTTTTTATTGGCACCATCTGTCAGGTAAATGGAACTGTAGTAACCCTAACTCAGTTTCCAGAAACATGTAATGTATTACTAGAATACTTAAAAATTGATGTCAGTGTTACATTTATGTCTTTTATTTTTGCCTTTTACTTATGCAATGTACCAAAATAATGGCATGTAGTATTGCTGCAACAATGTAAGTTTGTTCGTTTTGAAACATCAGGTTTGTTACTGTATTTGAGTTTCAGTACCAGTACCAAGGGAACTGTAGTGTACAGCATCAAAATACTTTACACAGGGATTAGATGAAATTAAAATTAATATTTATTGTACCTTGATATTTCATTGCATTGTATGTATGTAGTTACAGTGCTCTGGGTTGGAAGACGTATTAATAAACTTGTCCCCATATTTTCTTAACATGCACTAATAAACAGTCCTTAATCATGAATGCAATAGTGATGCTGTCCATCTTTTATTTAAATGAAGCTTAATATACTTCACAACATATTCTCTACCACTGTATTTTCACACACCATCACTACTCTTCTGCAAACTAACATTCTGCACTGACAAATGCTCCCCCACCCAACAGGAGCTAGAAACTGTCAATATTTACTTAGCCCACTTAGGAGGTCAGAAACGTGCCTATCAAGAAACATTTGGGAGCCTGTCAGCATTACTAAGGGGAATCTAAGTCACTGGAACCTGAAAAAGTGGTTATTAATTGAATGAATAAGTCAAGTTTTCTTGGTTGCACTGTTAGAATGTGAAATAGAGCAATGCTATCCATTACTGCAGGTATGATACAGATACTAATAGTACTTACAGTAAGATGGAGTTAACATTTTTTTTCAGTTTCTAACTGTAGAAAGTAGCCAAAGTCTATCTGTGAATACCATTATAAAGCAAAGAGATTGAAGTACGGCAAGCTCTGATTTAGCTGTACTGCAGGAATTTGCTTGGCATCCCACAATTCCATTGAGTGGGTGGGGTTACATAATTATGTATGCAAATGTTATGCTAATCAATCTACAGATTTGTACCTATTTTTCATGGGCCTTTGTCCAGATTTTTGATGTTTGCAGGTTGAGAGGTATGTCTACAATGGTGTGAAAATCTACAGTCCACAGGCATTCTACTTTTGTGGTAGTTTCAGCATAGGTTCATAGGGAAGTAATATGCTAGCTGTCCTTGTGGGCCATTTTAAACTTAGCCAATTTCCTTCAAAGGTACGAATCAAGCTGTGTACCCTGTGTCTGTGAGGTAAACACCTTATCCATTATGCCAATCCCCAAGCAAATGTAATGATATGTAACATCATTGTCTCAGGCTGTTGGAGGGTTAGGTACGTCTTGCAATGGATAAAGCTGATTAACAGATGGTATGCTGGTAGTGGGGATGTCACTATCACAGGATGATTTTGAAGTTTGGGGGGTTGTTTCCACCTATATTCTTGTCTGTCAATAATTATTGGAACTGTGTAATTAAATTTTTGAACTTCTTTAAAGTACTTGTTTTAGTAAAGTGTTTTTATTACCAAATTGTTTTAACTCATCTATATGTTTTGTCCAGATGCACGCTTGTGTTTTAGATAGAACTGTCTACTGTTACTCGCTATTCTTATTAACATTTGGTCAGACTGTGAAACAACAAAGTATTTTTGTCATGGCTGTCAGAATCTAGCGTTGTAAATTGATCCTTTAGCATGTGCAGAAGTACTAGAAGTGACTTGCGAAGTATCAGGAGAAATAGCAGAGGAGTTGTCTCCAAATAGTTGTACTACTTGCTCACCCAGAGAGGGAGGGGTATCTGCTTCATAGGAAGCAGAATGGTCGTAAGGGGAGGAGGAACTGAGGAAATTAGAGGCCAGTCATTGACAGAAGATTCCAGTTATTTTTAATTTTTCTATTTATTTATAATTGCTTTGTGCAGTAGAGTACTGATCTCTATGGACCTGTTTTAGCCTCGACCCAGGAGCGGTGTCTTGCTCAGAGTCACACAACTAGACAATATGACTCTAGTTGGTTTAAAGGGTAAAGTTCCCATTTGCCATGGGATTTATCTGTAGCAATGTTTTTACTGTTCTACTGGCTGTCTGCTGTTGTGTTTTCACTCGTGCAGAATTATATTTTAAACAACTAATTGCAGATTATTTTTTGTTATTTTTAGATTCTTCCTGCTAGTCAATAAAAGCTGACAAACAAAACAGAAGGTACTTATTTTTCTTTTTGTTTTAGTTTACTTTGAAGATTTTCTAAAATAGCCTTATCGAGTCATTTTTAGTGAGCTCATACGACTTTACAAAATAATTACAGCTGTCTCGTCCATATTTATGAAACATATGTCTGGCTGGAGTTCCAAACTCTGGCTCACCCACAGCCATTGTAATTTAAATACAATGTTAATATCATTCATTACAACCCACTCTCATACAATATGTAATGATGATTAAATCCTGTCATACATGCATGTGATTAAACCCTCTCTCATAAGGAAATATGACTTGTTTGTGGTATAAAACCCACTTCATACAAAATATATGTACTGTAACCTGCACTCACACTTTCTCATACAACTACTACAATTCATGTTACAAATACCTTATGTGTAGCGATATTAAACACTGCTGGAAGTAAATATATATAGTTGTGAGTTGGCACACCAGAAATATACCAAACAGAAAACTTGCCAAGGATGGGCCCAAAAGGTAGAGTTATCTGCTGTAGCAACTCACAAACAGCATGAAATCCAAGACTTCAAAACACCAAACTGTTAACATCAAAAATAACTTCATACAACAGTTCAAAAGAGTAGAGTAATTACATTTATTGTAAAGAACACACATAGGTGGAATACTATGCAATCAAGGTCTTGCCTCCTTGAACACAACAAACGTCATTCTTTTATATTGTAAAGAACTTTTTGTATCTATTAAACTATAGAGGCTGGCCAATTAAACCTAATCACCTTTGATTATTTTGCTTACAGATAATCTGCAGGCCTCTTATCTGTGCCTTTATTTGTTAGGCATACGTTCCACTCTTCCACATTAGACCTTTCTGCATTAGCAATATTCACTCTGGCAATGAAAGAAAACTAAAGACAGGCCTAGGCTCTCAGGATCCATCTTGAAATGGAATGGATTCCAAAAAGAGAAAATAAAATGTGTATACTAAACATTTTCCTGCCTTACCACTTCTTCCTTCACAGTCCAATATGCATCAGCCTGAGACAAGATGATTGACAGCCCTATCTGCTTTGCTATGGAAGGACTGCACCTCTCTCCTCATGGCTTTTATATGTTGGCCAAAATATTCTCCATCCAGCCATATATCCTTTTATTAGGTATGATCAATCTTTTCAAACTACTAACTTGTACTTGTGAGAGTACAGTTCTGAAGAGGGTCTATATTACAATATCGACTGATGAAAAGAGAAAACACTCTTTCATCGAACCGATAATGTCGAAAGTCCTAAACAATGAAGACATGGAATATCGTTTTTGTTCCCAGGGAAAAAAAAAAGGTGGGACATGTATTTGGGACTTTGCCATTTCCTCCACTATGGTGTGATTTCGGAGTTGGCATATTTAAGTGGGGGCTGTGGGGGGCACAGCCTGGGGGTTGTGAAGGTCAAAGCCCCCCACTGGTTTTGTGTTTTAAGGTTTTTTTTTTTCAGAGCAACAAATTTTTTCCCTAGAGAAAAATTTGCTCTTCCATGTGTTCGCTGTTTACGACTTTCGGCATTATTGGTTCGATGAAAGAGAGTTCATTTCATCAGTCGATAATGTAATATAAGCAGTCTGAAGAATGGAAAGATATTTGCTGTATTTCCTTCTTGGTAGACATATCAAATATAGATGCCTTTGATTAACTCATCAGGTCAAGAAAAAAAAAAACTTAGGTTAGAAAAGTTAATCTGCTGAAGAAGTTATAATTTTGAAGTATATTTGATGTACAGTCAAAGGGTAAGTTATAGAATGCAGATTTTTAAATAAAAAAGATTAAATATTCAGACTAACTACTAATCAGGTAATCTGTCTCCATAGACCATCTAACTGAAGCTGTCACTCAGTGGCCCAGTTGTTCAGAATTCCTCAACTGTTTTAATTTTAATGACACAAGCAAATGAAGTATAATCAGTAGTTTAATAAGATTTTAGCACACAACTTCTAATGTTTGTAATAAGGCAATAGTAATAATTTTTGTGAGGCTAGCCTGAGTAAACAAATAGATGAACAACAAACTCAAGTCTTTTTTCCCCAGGCCTCTGCTGAAAATGAGACTTGTACCCAGTCAGACTTTCCCTGTTAAAAAAAAAAAAAAAAAAAAAAAACAATAATAAATAAATAAATAAAACAGGTAATGCCCACCCCATATAACAATTAGTAGTACAAAATTTATGGTGATAGATATCTTATTTAGTGCAGCCTATCAAATAGACACCATATGATGCAAGCTTATTTGGATGTAGTCTGTCAGTTAACCAGCAGTATGCAATGAGTTTTACCTGAGTGTTGTATGTTGCCAAATACAGGTTTGTTAATAAGTACAGTAAAAATATGGTGCCCATTTATTTTAGCATTAATCCCATAAATCTGGTTTGATTGTAAAGGTAAATGAATAGGTATCAGGTTAATGAATAAGTGTCGGTGACATACTAGATTCAAGCTTAACAATAAAATTAGTGACAATATTTTTTACAGGAGTCAACATGACCATAGTGGAAAAGCAGAGAGAGTCTAGAAAACTTCCTCTGTGAAAGGGACATCCTGCTGCAAGCTGTTAAACAACAGGGACTTCATCTGTTAATGAACAGGCATACTATCTATTCAGTTAGGGAACAGAACAGCAGTTATTGTTCTAGGACATTAACTGCACAATCAGGCTGTGCCACTGTATCATGACCAACATGGTTCCCTGTGCCAAGGATGCACAATATTAAGATGGAGAGGTCCACCACAGTGGCATAGCCCTAAAAGATCCACAAGCTGAACAGAGCTGTAAGAATTTGCATGTAATTTGCGTGTAACTGTAAGGAGGGGAAAAACCAAGATTTGTCCAAGAATATAGTTTGGATGTTGGTGTTACACTCAGTCCAGCCCTCCCATATCTAACTGCATAACAACAGGTCAATAGTATCCAGCAAAACTATACATATACAGTTATTATGCATACAGATTGTAGCCTAGTGTAGCCAGGTTGACACAATACATCCTTATTTTCCTAGGCACGTTAGATCAGAAACAAGTCATGGTGCCAAGGAAGGTAATGCTGATTTCAACATAATATGGTGCTGGAGCAACTTTTCCTTTCCGGTCATATAGTCAGTATTGTAGCTTATGTTATTGTGTTCACTACAGTATTCTGTATGTTATGCATTCCCATGTATCAGATGTATTGTGCAGAGAATAGAAATGGCCGAGGCTAGGCAATGAAGCTGAGAAACATAAACATGGGTCACAATCTGAGGACAAAGTCAAGCTGTCTGTCTTATTCCTAGGTGAGACACCCACCATACTTGATATATGTATAGCCAAACATATTGTGGATCCTGTGACTTTATAGGCTGATCACATAGTACTACCAGAGGAGTAGGGTCCTCCTGTAAATGACAGCTTCAGAAGTTCTCTCTTGTGTCTAATGCATTATTCTGAAATGTGCTCATTGCTTTTGATGTGAGCAGACTGACTATATGCCAGGAATACAAGGACACAGGGACAACTCATGCCTTCATATTTCACAAATGCGCCTTGACATGTGAGCATTGCTGGAGATACCTCAGTGGATATGCTGGAGTGTCATCCAGGTAAAGCCTGCTGCCACACGACCCTCAGTGGATCTGACCAGTGTGCTACATGACATTCAACATTGAAGGGACTGCTGCACCACCACCACCACCATCTTTATCTTCATCTGGATATGGAGACCAGACGCTGTGAAACAAATGGCATGGTGAAGACTGAGATGATACATAAGGTTGACACTGCCATAATCGTTGTACCGCTGCGGTACTGTGTGTGGCTGAGATAAGGTATGTGCTGGGGCTGGAGGTGTATGGAGGCCTTTGTAGGGTATACATTTAACAGCAGCATAAGGACCTGCCAGAAGGCCTGCCTTACCTTGTCATCATCAGCAATCTACCTCTAGCCCTGGATCCCATCATAGTTGTTCAGTAGATCTTCAATAAATCAGTCCTGGGACACTTTCTCTTTATTTATGTCCTCATTTCCATTCGGTAAAGGCATAAGGGTAAATAAGTATTGGAAATACACTGAAGTAGGTTCAGTACTGAGTAATATTTATGACCAAGGTGCACTGCAAAACATTTTGGATAGTTTGCATAGGTGGTTTAATTTGAAAAAGGTGTATTTTAAACTAACAAATGCAAAGTGTTACATTTTGGTTTAGTCAATAACAATTATCCCTAATAATTCATTACAACATGATACAAGAATCAAAAATGGAGAAAGATCTAGGAATGGAATTTGATAACCAGTTAAAATTTGATATTCACTTCCTTTCATTTCATAGGAAATGTTACACACCATGAAAGAAATTTTGCAAACTATGTGTAGTAGGGAAGAGTGTCTGTTGATTGTCTAATATAAATATAATTGAATGTTGTGAATCAGACTGTATTTATAATTCTTCCTCACTGGCAAAATCATTTGTTATAAGGACAGGTTACGGCACCTTAACCTATATTATCTAGAAAACAGCTTGTATGGGGGTGTTATTCTGGTCTACAAATTTTTAATAATAAGATTTTGGCATCTATGATGGGACAGCATTTTCTTGCCATACCCAGGACTGAAGAAATGAGGACACATTTGTGTAAATTTTAGTTGCTAACTCTAGAACATTGTTTTGTGTACAGATCTAGATAAGTATGAAACATCCTTCTTACTTTAGTTAGACACTCTAGAACATTGTTTTGTGTACAGGTCTGGATAAGTATGAAACATCCTTCTTACTTTAGTTAGACACTCTAGAACATTGTTTTGTGTACAGGTCTGGATAAGTATGAAACATCCTTCTTACTTTAATTATACAGGTATCTGCAGTGACTATGTTTAGGTTCCATCAGCACAGCTGATGCTGGGATCAGGTATATGACACAAGTAAAAGTACTTGCAATGTCCCTGGAAGCCTGTATTGAGGCTTTCTGAGTTAGGTATTTTATTACACTGTATGTTGAGCATCATGAGTAAGCTCCATCCAGGTGCTGGTTATACTGTATCACCTCATCATACCTCTCAATTACTCTGATAAAGTATATCGGGCAAAGTGAAAAAAAGTGGGTAACGAAGAAAACCAGGGACAATTTATAAATATTACTCTGTTTCACTTGAACAGCAGTCTGCAGTGGTGGTGCTGCAGTAGCGTTGTTGCCTCACAGTAAGACGTTGTCCTGTTCGATTCTCAGCTAAAGCATCTTCTGTGTGGAGACATGTGTGAATGGGCGTACCTTCGTTGAAGGTTGTGCGCCAGGGCTGTCAACTCGGTATGTAAAATTCTACAGCCAATCATTAGCAGACTGGAGTTCCTCTTTGGCGACCCCTAACCAGGAAAAGCCGAAAGATACAACAACTCTGTTTCACTTGAACAGTTAAAAGAACAATAGCGTTTACGCAAACACGCAATTTCTGAACAATAAGAAGTATGGCACTCAGAACCACAAAGTGATGCAGAAAAGGAGAAATAAGCCAGGAACAAACTCTTGACTGACAAATGGAATCATTTATGAAAAGAAATCAGGTTTTGTCATAAACACATTTTATGGGACTTAAAATTTGCCACTCTTTTTATAACGTAAGTGATGTAAACTTTACATAACAAGCAGTAACTAAAGAAATACTACACCATTAAAATAGTAAAATAATATGAATATGTGACTTCATAAAAAATGGTATTCTATAAAGTTCATTGCTTTAGAAACATTACCTTCTTCTTACGGCTTTTCCCAGTTAGGAGTTGTCACAGTGGACCACCTTTCCACTCATGACTGGCAGTGGAGTTTTACGGTGTTGAGTTGCCAGCCCAGTGTCCAACCTTCCACAGAAGGCACACAAATGCATGCACTCATGCCTAGGGCCAGTTTAGAGTGTTCAATCCACCTACAGCATGTCTTTGGGATGTGGGAGGAAACAGTAACACCCAGAGGAAACCCACGTGACCACAGGGAGGACATGCAGACTCCACACAGAAGACACCCCAGCTGAAGACTGAACCGGAAAACTTCTTGCTGTGAGGTGGGAATACTAACCACTGCACCACAGTGACCACTCTACTTTAGAAACAGTAGCTATTTTATGCTATTAAAATTGATTTATCAGATCTGTGTTCTATGATTAAAATAAATAAAATATGACTTAGTACATAAAAACTATGTATATATGTCAATGTCAGTCTATATTAAAACTTCTACAAAAATAACTTTGAAATGTATTTAATATAATAACAGATAGTAAATTAAGTTGATAAAAAATATTTATTTATTTATTTATTTATTTTACATTTGTTGACCCGGCTGCACTAACTGGATATATGTCCATTTTCAGTAGAGGCCCGGGGAGAAAAGCTCCAATATAGGCAATAGTATTTTAGCATAAGTATCTACAATAGAAGGAAGTTAAATTACATTATTTTAGATTAGACACAACACAATTGTGTACAGCATTACATGCAATATCAAAAAAAAAAAAACATTGGATAACATATGATAAAAAGATAAAGAATACCAAGAATTCTTATTTTAAATCAGAGGCCTGGTTACAGGCATAGAATCCTATACTTACATACAGTAAATATTCAGTAGAGGCCTGGGGAAAAAAGCTCCAATATAGGCAATAGTATCTTAGAATACATTATATAAAATAGAAGGAAGTAACATTACATTATTTTAGGTTAGACAATAGGGAGTGAGTTCTTTTAGAGAAGTAAGTCATGAAACAGTGCAGAGAGGAAGTCTTTTTAATGTTAGGAAGTGGTTAGTGTTCTAGTTGCAATTGATAGGATAATAAAACAACAGAGCAGAGAGGTAAAGGGAGTGGGAGATAGGGAAATAGATTTTAGTTAGGGCTAGAGCAGGGACATAGCCAGTGTGTTTTGAGATATTCTTTAAGATATTTTTTGAAAAGCAATGTGGAAGAAAGTGATGAGTGTTCCTTAGGAAGCTGGTTCCAGGTTTTTCCACCTGTGTTGGAGAATAGTGAGTCCCCAGCCTTGTTGTTAGATTTAGTAGTGGAGACTAGAAGCTTATTAGCTGAGAGTAGTGTTGCCAGATTTTTGTATGGGGTAATCAGACTAGTGAGGACTGGAGTATTCTTAGGGTGGTAGAGAATATTTTGGGTGATAGTAAGTTGTTGAGAAAGTAGTTGGTTCTGTAGTTCTAGCCATCCTAGCTTTTTAAGGTTGTAAGGTTGTGACAGTGATGGGTTCTAAAAGGGGAGCCAGTGGCAAATCTGGCAATGTTATTATAGCTGATTGCAAGTTTGCTAAGGTTGTTTTTAGATAGGTTAGTGTAAATAGCAGAGGCATAAAACAGGGTAGAGATGAGGTGGGTTTGGGCAATGGTAGAAGGGTTTGATTCTATAAAGAGAACCTAGTTTTCTGTTGACTGATTTTGTAGTAGTATTAATATGATCATCATAGCTAAGGCTGTGGTCTATTGTAATACCTAAGAGTCGGGTTGTAGTGTCTGGGGATATGGTAGTTCCATTGTTAGAAGTTACTGTGAAGTGACATTGTGGAGACCTGTGGTTAGGAGTAAAGAACAATAATTTAGTTGTTTTGGGGTTAAGGAGGAGGCAATGTTGCATGAACCAATTTTCAACAGTATGAAATACAGTTTGGGTGAGGGTCTGGAGTGAGAAAACAGAGGTGGCAGAGCATATTAAAGTTGAATCATCTGCATATTGTATGCAGGTGGCTTGTGGAATTTTAGAGTTAAGATCATTAATAAAGATTGAAAAGAGAAGAGGGCCTAATATGGAGCCTTTGGGTACTCCAGTGTTGACAGGGAGGGCTGTGGATAAATTATTATCCCAGAGAACAGCTTGAAGTCTGTTATCTAAGTATGATTTAAACCAAAGTATTGCCTGTGGGTGAAGAGATAGGGATTCTAGTTTTTCAATAAGTAGGTGATGGTTAACCATGTCGAAGGCTTTTGACAGGTCAATAAATAGTGCAGAGTAAAGAGAGTTATTACGATGTTTGTTAATACAGTCAGAAAAGGATAGCAAGGCAGTGGTTGTACTATGGTGAGGCCTAAAGCCATGCTGACAGTTAGCAAGTAAATTATTAGAGAGAAGGTGGATTAGTAGTTGTCGTTGGATACATTTTTCCATTATTATTGCTATTGGAGAGAGTAAGGTTATTGGTCAGAAGTTAGAAATCTCTGTAGAGGAACCACCCTAGTGCAGAGGGATGATGTGTGAAACTTTCCAGATGGAGGGGATTGTACCTTCTGTAATTGTTCTATTTATAAGGATGGATATAGGATAGGCAATGGCTTTAGATGCAATTTGTACGTATTCAGCTGGTAGACGGTCAGCTGAAGGTGTACAAGGTTTGAGTTTTTGAAGGAGGGAGCCGATGAGGGATGTTGGTACTAGTTGAAGATGAAATGAAGGAGCTGGGCTATTTATGCTGATGATAGGTTAGTGCTAACAGGGGGTAGTGTATTTGCTAGAGTTTGAATAACTTTGGTGAAGTAGTTGTTGAAGGCATCAGCAATATGCTTAAGGTTATCCTGGATTATACCTGATGGGGTGGGAGTTTTGGAGTGCCCGGGCTGAAGCAGTTTGTTAATGCCTGACCAGAACTTTTGTGGTTTATGCTGGTGGGTTTGTTGTAGGTGAAGGTAGAAGTTTTTTTTGTCTAGCAGAATTTCTTTTTTAGTGATATTTTTGTAACTGTTTAAAGTAAAGATGGTCTGCTGGGTTTTTAGAAGCTCTCCATTTGGCCCATATTTTATTACGTAGGAGGATCTTTTGTCTAGTTTCTTTAGTAAGCCAAGCAGCAGTTTTGGTTCGTATTCTGGTAGAGTGAGAGGGGACATGGCAATCAAGGATTTGTAAAAATTTAGTATTGAAGTAAGGCACTGCTTTTTCTAGCTGAAGATGATGAAGTGGTGACCAGTCACAAGCATTAAGTTCATTTAGGAAGTTTTCTTTATTAAAGTGTTGTTTTGAATGTGAGGTTTTGAAAAGATTTGGATTGGGGCTATGGATTTTTTGTTTAACTATAAATGTCAGAGTGTGGTCACTAATGTCGTCTGGAATGGTACCTGGTATATAAGTATCGGGGTGACTATTTATAAGGATCCAGTCTAGGGTGCTTACTTTATTACTTGGTTTATGGATTCTAGTAGGGATGGTTATAATTTGGGAAAAGCCATATAGATTGATGTGGGAGGTAGGATTAGGTGAGCTGCAAGTAGCCCAGTCTATATTAAAGTCACCTAGTATTATGGTTTCCTGAGGTAGGTGAGTGGAAAGGGAACCAAGGATATTTTCCAGAGTGTTAATATTATTTCCAGGGGGCAGATAGGAGCAAATTATGTAGATAGATTTACAGTTGTTGATTTATAGTTTGACAATAAAGATTTCTGCATTGGTATTTGAGGGTAGGTACGCATTAAAGGTTGTAACTTTTGTAGAGGATGGCTACTCCTCCACCCTTTTTGTTCACCCGATCACATCTCAGAATGTTATATCCAGGTGGGGTAATTTCCTGGTCCTGAGTAGTAGGCTTTAGCCAAGTTTCTGTAATACAGAGGATGTCAAATCAGTGAATTTCTAAGAGTGCATGAAGGTGGGTTATTTTATTGTTAATACTATGGATGTTAAGATGGGCTATCAGGAGGGAGTTAGAAGATCTTGTTTGGGTATGGGTATTGGAATTTGGGTTCTGTGGTACCTTGGTGATTTTATTTGTAGGGCCAGGGTTTGGATGAATGTCACCATCTAATAGGGGGTGTTGTTGAGGTTTTTGTATAGTCTTTATGATTTTATAGTAGTTATTTAGGGTTTTTTTGCCTTGGAAATAGATAATGTTGTTGGATCTATGAAATTTTGGAAGTATATAGGTGGAAGTAGAGTTTATGTTTATATGGTTGAGGGAGTTGCCTTGAGAAACTGATTGTGTTTGCTGGTGGTTGAGGTGAAGTTCACTAAGCGAAGAATGTTCATAGATGGTTAGAGTGTAGGGAATAGATAGTGAAAGTAGGATAGTTTATGTGAGTAGAAGGTGTGTGTGTAAGTAGTTTTCTGCATTTGGGTCATGAGGAGGATGTGGATAAGAGTTGGAATAGATTGAGGGAGAGAGTATGCTATAAGGTATAGTATAGGAAGTAGTAGCAGAGAAGGGTAGATCAACGATGTGTAGTTTAGTAATGAGTATATTTCAAGTGGAGAAGGTAGAGTTTAGTAATGAGTATAGTTCAAGTGGAGAAGGTAGAGTGAGGTAACATAAGGTGCAAAGTACCTTTAAGGTGTAGTAGGAAGTAGAGGTGGGGTATCTAATGGGATGGAGTTAGTGGTTGGTTGATGGGGAAAGGGGTGTGGTTTAAGGAGTATAAGTTTAGGTGCACTGGGTGGGTGGGTTTTGGGGGTAGGGTAGGGCGAACAGAGTGGGTTAGAGCAAGTCAAGATAGAGAAGCAAAAAAAAAAGTATCAGCAATAGGTACCCAATAAAGAAGTTAAGTGGGTAGGTAATGACTACTATATGGGAACACAGAAACTAGATTAACAAGGTGAAGAAAAAAAGAGAGACTTTGAGATATAGCAAGAAGGGAGTGGATATATAAAAGTAAAGGGGGTAGGGAGTATGTATTTTAAAAAATGGAAAGTATAGCCAGCATTAGGTACTGAGGCCTCTAAAGAATAATTATCTTTCTAGGTTTGTAGTGTGCAAGTGCTGCCACCTAGGGGTAGAAAGTGGTAATAAAGGATAATAGGCAAAAGTGATATATAGGTCTTAGGTGAGATTGGAGGGGGGGCAGTAGCAAATGGTCCGTGGTAGGCTGCTTATAGAATGCACACCTGAGAGGGCATACAAGCACAATAAATGGGTAATAATAGTAGCTAAGTAATGAGTTTATAGGTAATTTCTTTGGCTACGTACATTCATACACAGTTTGATATAGGGAGTCCTCACAGATGGGTTGCTTAGTAGGAGACCAAGGCTAGCATGCAAATTCTGGGAGTTCTTCTGGGTTTAAGCAGGAGATCTTCCTTTTGAATATATAGGCAGGGAGGGAGCACCCGGGGTGGAATAATTCATACACAGTTTGATATAGAGAGTCCTCACAGTGGGTTGCTTAGTATGAGACCAAAGCTAGCAGGCAAATTCTGGGAGTTCTTCTGGGTTTAAGCAGGAGATTTTCCTTTTGAATATATAGGCAGGAGGGAGCACCCGGGGTGTAATACAGAAGGCGAGCCTGAGCAGCCTGACCAAAGGACCGGGACCGGGAGATGTTGAACACTGTTGGCCTTTTTAAAATCACAGTTTGGTTGATCTCAGCTAAAGAACTTGTTTAATATATATAAATTCATTCAACCTTCAGGAGGTACTGGCATTTATTCTAAGTTTCCACAAAAGTTCTTTGTATTATAATTTGGTTTCCCATTAACACCCATGAATTATAAATATCTTTTCTAGAATGCTGAACAGGATTTTTTGAAAAACTGGACAGTGGAGTTCTTATATGATGCACTGTTTTTTAATGAAGTCATAATTGCGTACACAAATTCTTTTTCTAAATGATCATTCAGGTTTCCCTGCATAAAAAAACAAGGACTACTGAACATTTAACCATGTATACTTCACCAGAAGTTGAAGAGTTTCCTCTTTGCATTTTAACTGTGGTACCAAATATGTTTTTTAAATTTAAATCTATGCCCTCAAATATGTAGCGGTATTTTCTGGTCCCCATTTTTAAACTTTCATTGTCAAAATTTTCATATCTGTTGTTACTTTCAATTATGCCTTTAAAATTACATGCTGCTTCATACACAAAACTTGCTTCCCCCACTATATTAAAAAAGCAAGTAATTTGCTTTCATGACAATCCAATTTTCTCTATAATGTTTTTGATATCCTTAGCTCAGTCATTGTATTGAACAACTACTGCTATTTCCAGTTTAGTGTCTTTGTTGTAGTTTTCTTATTGGAAATGTTAATCTGAATATTTAAGCCAATACGCAGAAGGATTTGTATTTATCACTCCATTGTTGGATTATTTCTTTTATAATTGTTTGTACTAAGAATTCTGGGTGGCCCCTCTCTTAAACTGTCTTTCAATTAATACATATATGTCACCAAGGAATCTTTTTTTGATATCATTGGACTACCCTAATACTTTGTGCTTAATCAAACTTTTCTTGTAACTTATGAGGTGGAAGTAGGAGCAGTATAGATATGCATTGCTGAAAATGGGGTTTCTGTACATAATAGAAAAAGATGTATCAGAATGCTTTATGGTTGTGTCAAGATAGTTCACCGAATGTATACTTAAATTAACACTGAACTTTAAAAATTCTATTGTAGTGTGCAGATAGTTAATAAAAAAAAAGCAGATTGATTCTCCTGGATCCCACTGTAGGATACAAATATCCAAAAACATAAGTATAACTTGCAGAACTTGTAATATTCAGACCTGAAAATAAATAATCTCTCCTAAGAGAATAAAAAAAAGTTTGCATAGATGGGGCACAAGCAGCACCCACTACCACCCTTTTATTTACCTTCAAAATATATGTAATAGCTGGCTATTACAATGGAAACTTCAATCCATGATCCAATTAATTTCCATCATGTTGAAAAAGTCACAATATAGCAACCTCTCAGAGAAAATTTAAGTCCATCATCCTTAGGAATGCAAGTAAACAAGTCAGTGCTATCTATAGTTAGGAAATATAAAATCGTATCCCACAATTCATTCTTTACACTCCCTAAAAAATCCTAGGAATCTTTAACCTTATACATTTTTTCAGTAGAAACTGGCATCGGAAGATGGTAAGTAATCCCTCCCTGTGGGTACTTTTTTGATCCATGTGCTGCAACAGTGGGCCTAAATGGAGAATTTAAAATACTTTTGTGTGTTTTTGGAATACCAAAAATTGTAGGAATCTTAGGATTACATTTTTTTATGAAGTTGAATCTAATAGGTGAGTCCTTTCTTCCATGAGTAATTTTTCATATTGTAAAACAACTTTATAGGCATTCCATTCAATTCAAAGATTTTAAGTTTTTTTTATTCTCTATTTTAGAATAAGTTTCACCAAGCCAGGGAGGGGGGACCCTGTAGAGTCTAACAAATTAGCTTGGATTATAAGATTAGAAGCCACACATATACCTGGCATCAGGGATAATACTTCTATAGTATCAGTTTTAAAGAAGAAAGCTCTTAAATTATAATCCAGCTTCATTTAGTAAGGTTTAGATTGTTATTAGAGTTTGAAAAAAGCTTATTTTTTACCTATCTTTTATATTTAAATATATATTTTTTTATATGTATGTTACATATATATTTCTTTGTGCTAATTAAAACATTACAAATGTTTTACTGAAGTTTCATTGAAGTTTATTAAAGCAATAACCAATGACATTGGTGTGGTATATTGAAGATTTACCCACGTTTGGCGTGGTTTAATCATGAGGGCGAAGCCCAAGTGATTAAATAAAGCCAACCATGGGTAAATTTCAATATACCTCACCACAGAGTTGGTTATTGCTATTATACAATGACATTATATAAGAAAAAAATACTTTTCTTAAATAATGTCTTTGTATAATGCCTCCATGGTGCCCTTCCTCATTTTACTGGTATCCTGGGGCTTTTTTTCTGATGTACTGTGCATGTGTATGAGACTTGTGTCCGCACACTTATGCAGCACATCAGTGCTGTGTAAAAGTAGCTACGGAGAAAGGAAGATCTCTGTTGCTTTTATTTTTTTTTTATAATTGAAAAGAAAAAAGAGTTTTGGAGAAAGTACGTGATTATCATCTTATTTTTGTCTGTGCCATCTCCCTCATTCATTTGAGGTTTTCCATTTTCTCTTTTTGTAAAAAAAAAAAATGAAAGAAAAGATATACTAATGGAAAAAAGTCTAGGTAACCAGACATTTTTCGGTTGGTATATTCTTGGATTTACAATGAGCGTACTGGTTGGGCTGACCAATCAGCATGCTCGTTTTTGAATATTAATGGCAGTCATTGTATAGTTAAGTTTTTTTATATGAAAATAGGACAATGTACGGTAAATACTATTTTCTTTAAAAACTATATTTTTAAAGACAGCTTAGGTGTATAACACCAACTTCTCCTTAAAAGGCAATATTCAGTGGCTTGATTATTTAATTCCATTATTCAATCTCATTTCATCAATTCATTTATTTGGTATGGATATTTATATGGTACCTATGAGATTACTTCACATGCTCTTAAAAAGTCTATATTACTTATATCAGATGAAAAGCCAGCAGTGAATTGCTGTGCTTAAAGTCCATTTTGGGTATAATAAAAGATTTGATGGCTCCGTTCCAGTTGTGGCTTCATTTTTGGAGTTGGTCAGTTTTGCTGGTTTGTCTTAGTAGTGAATTTTTTATTAGTGCTTTTATTGAGTTTGAAATGCCATTTCTTGGAATGTTCCCTTTTCTCTCTGAGGTATGGTGAACTTAGAGTTGATATATAACAGTTTGGGGGGGGGGGTGTAGGAGCCTTACTTCTCTACAAAATAAATTTTAAGGAGAAAAGTGATTTTTGAGATTCACTGGTCTCTGGGTTTTCGGTCTTTTTTTTTTTTTGGCTTTTCAACACTCAGCATTTTGAGTGTCAGCATTTCTATAGGGGGGCCACTCCAGTTGGGAGTTCCTGCTCAGTAACATGGAACCACTGTAAATAGCTCCATATTAAGATCAGGCAGACAGAGATGAATGACTGATGTATACTTGCTTTTCCTTTACACTTTTTTCCTGGTATAAGTTGGCATTCGTTATACTATGAGTGTGGATGATAGCATGTCTCATACCCCAAGGTAAGCCAACTTAAGGTACCACAGAAATTCCTTGCCACAGATGCATTCAGATGCAGTAATAACAGAATACACTAAGACAAAAAATATTAATGCAGTTAGAATGAGATACTTTCTTAATTTCTTTACTTTCTTCTACCCTCAAGTTTACATTACAGTCCAAATATATATAAGATATAGTGATTGTCATATGGAGCAGGATATCTTATATAAGGACACACATCTACAATTACAACCACTTTTTTTGGCCTACATGTCAGGATGACCATGTTAGAATTGTCAGTTTTCCTCCTTCCCCCAACTCACATAGGTCAGCCCCCCCCCCCCCACACACACACACACAGACCAGGGTCAAAAGCCTGGGGACACATTTGAAAGACAATTCAACCATCTTCAGGCATGGAAGAAGAGACAGAGTAGACATGTATTACTGCTATCCACTATTAGCTACAGAAATGTTTTAATATCCTTAGATTTTTTGAAGGAGGGTAGTGCAATGACATACATGAGTACACCTGGGTGCCCATACCCTTTTCATATTGATGTATGCTCTCCCTTTTCTGTATGCATATGTAGTACAACATTAATGCTGCTTTCCAGCATTTTGCCACAAAAAATATCACAATGACCCCCAAAAATAGTAAGCTGGGCATATGCTGCTCAGACATACCTCACTGGTGACCCCTCTACTTTTTAGGTAACTAGGCACCAGTGTTGCAGACTGACTCCTTGCCCATGCATCAATGGGCTGAAGTACAATCCTAGCAACTTTCAATGGTGTATGCCTAGCTGTTCTGGGATCACGTCACTGGTAACTGCAGTACATGCTATGAAAGCATGTTCCGACATTAGTGTGATTCCTACCTTTGAGTAAATGTTTGGACTGCATGCAGACTATGTTGTGCACTCTGGCTGGGAGTCATAAAGGTTGCCACTAAATCTATATGATGTATATGCTTAGTGTAGTCATTCTGAGTGAATAGACAGCTCAAGCAATGTACTAGGGATGTTCCTGAGCATAAAAAGTGTAAACTAAGTGTTCACTTAGCTGTAACCTTTGCGTATAGTGTTTATGAATAGCTTGGCTCATATCAGTTGCACAAAAAGTGAGAGTCTGTCTTCAAGTAAACTTCTATGGAACATTACATGTCTGAGTTCCTTTTTTTTGTGTTGTTTTATTGCTTTTGTATACATTCAAATCATTAAAATAAGCACTAAATACTATTACACTAAAGCACAAGTAAAACCACTGTAGCCAAATAGCACTGGCTGTGAATTAAAACCGATTGCTATGCATGAAGACTATGATCAACGCATAAGTTCTAAAGGTACTGCATGTCTTAAGTGGCCTTTTAAAGTAATTCATCTGCGATACCCCTTCACCTCAAAGGAAGGGGTGGTTGTAGCTGATGTGCCAACTATAATACCTTTAAAAGACAGCTGTTGTTGCATCTGTTACAGAGCTTGTGGTGTCACTGTTTTAATCATCAGAAATTACAGTGGCATTATAAATGTGAACTATGTAGTTAACCAAAGAAGAGCAACGTGCAGTTCTATTTCGCCAAGCAACTTCTTTTTCATAAACACTTCGGAGACCAACAGCAGGTAAAAGAAAAATGAAAAAAAATGTACATCTCAAGTAATCAGATATTTAATTCTTCTGGTGCAGTCAATAATTTATTTCAAATACATGTTTCAAAATCTTTGAGCTATGTATAATTGCTTGCAGTAGCAGTGCCTTCACTTGCAGGCTATTTCCTTAAATAATTACAACGTTCTCCTGTTTGCTTCTCAGAGCATTTGTGTCCATTAATGAAACAATATATATGTAGCAGTTTTCAGGTTCAGTGACTATAACATTATTTTCATTATTTAACTATAGTTCTGAAGAAAGTAAAATCACACTGGAATATGAGCAGTCAGCATGAAATAAAATATAGGCTCCACCAGAATACAGAAAGTTTAAATTCAGAAAATCATCTCAGTGTTTGCCAGGAATAAGATTATATTTAACAAGACTGATGCAATGCAATGTGCATGAAACAAGTAAGAATATGACAGTCACTACAGAACAGTAATACCCTAGAAATTGCTGAGCACAAAGTTTGCTGGCATTTAAAGAATGAAAGCTTCACATCTCACATTTTTTTCCTTTTGGATGTGATGCTCAGTTATTTGCTCTGAAGATTATTTTGCACAGCAAAATGAGTTTTGCAAGATTTAGGAAGATTTTGTTAGCGAGAACTACTTTGTTAAAGCAATGAAGTGAATTTGTTCATTTCAAGGGATATGAGTTTAGCAAGAAAATCCAAAAAAGCCACAGCTAATGAAAAATTTTGTAGTGATTCAAGCAGACAGATACCATAATAAAGGATACTTCCTAGCAAAGCAAAAATGTGTTTGATATTAGGTTTCACAGGAAGAATATGACAATTACAGGCAGAGTCTGAAATATTGGCTATACTTTGTAGGAGCTCACAGTCGTCTGCATCTCCTTAAACCACTAATTAATTACATCTGAATTAGTTCGATCTGGAGTTTGGGAAGTGGCAGAGAGCACAATTTCTTGCAATGCACATGCCATTAGTGAAGTACAAAATGCTTTGTGTGCTTAATCTAGTACAGCACAACAGTACAGAATGAGAAATATTAAGTCAGTAATTAAGATAATATAATATTAATGGGAAGCAATCGCAAGGAGCACGCTATGACTAGATGTGTGTTTGTGCATTGCACATCTTATGAGTAAAAGTGAAATACAGTAATTTGTGTAGCAAAAAATTAAAAATCCTAACATGCTTTGGTCAGATTGATAGCCTGGTTGTCTTATAAATGCTGTAGCCCATATTGCAAATAAAAAAGCAAATTAAGTAAATAAGTATTCATATCCATGTACTGATCCATATACATATAGTGCAATGCACACACACACACACACACACACACACACACACACACACACACACACACACACACACACACACACACATATATATATATACACACACGTACACACACACACACACACACACACACACACACACACACACACACACACACACACACACACACACACACACACACACACACACACACACACACACACACACACACACACACACACACACACACAGACACACACACACACACACACACACACACACACACACACACACACACACACACACACACATATATACATGCACGCACACACAAACACACATACACAACCACACACACACACATACATACACACACACACATACACACACACACACACACACACACACACATGCACACACACACATAGACACACACACACACACACACACACACACACACACACACACACATACACACACAGACACACAAACACACATGAACACACACACACACACACACATATAGAGATATGCACACACACACACACACACACACACACACACACACACACACACACACACACACACACACACACACACACACACACACACACACACACACACATACACACACACACACACACACACACACACACACACACACACACACACACACACACACACACACACACACACACACACACACACACACACACACTAAATCATTATTAGCAGCTTACCTCTGTTTACAGCTAGTGATGATGACTCTGCATTTTTCTTTGCTACCTTAACTAAATGAAGACTCGAGTGGAGATATTATAAGCTCTTCCTGTATTAATTCACAGAGTAAGAGATTAATTTAGAAGGATGAATTTAGTTGGGTTAAGGAGTTATCCATTTTTCAGTGTGAAGCAGATAGGTCACTAAATCTCATATATTGAAAAGCAAGGTGCTTCAAGCTAGAGAGTGTATTGGTTACAAGTCCTGGTGGTAACTGAAATTTTACATCCATCTTCAATGCTTCCAAAGGAGAACCATGCTGGCTAAAGCATTACAAGAACCACTTCATGTTGATCAAGGTCCAGTTTCATCTAAAGGAATCATTTGTTGTTTATGTGCACAAGGTGCAAGGAAGCATGGTTCTTGTGTGGAAACAAGATGGCTGTGTACTTAAGAAAGAAAGTGCATCCTACTCAAGAGAGAATTTGGGAGAAATGCTTGTGGTTTAGTTGGACATAATCTCTCCTAAGCTGGGCAGACAGACTGGGAGACTGTTATCATTGCTAAAAAGGATACAAAAATAAGGATGATGATTCTGCCCCATGTCCTGCATGCAATCAGAAAAAAACATTATGGCCAGTGATCCACGCTCATTAGTAATATCAGGTAAATATGCAATTGTTTTGCTTGAAATGGAAGTACATTCTATAGGCAGGGAAAAATTATGAGCAACTAAAGTGGAAGGTGGGTGGAGCGATCTAGGTTTTAAGAGATACATTGTTGCAGCCAATTTGATTGGACAGCTAACAGTGTAAGAAGAAACTTGCCTCACTTGTACAAGTGGAAACTGAGTAAAGACACAAATATCATGAGCTGCAGTAAAAAAAATGTTAGGCTTACAACTGAGTTTTGAAAGGAGTGGTGATATTAGATGAGTGCAATCATAAGACTGAGACTGAGTGAGAAAAATGTGAAAGCATAGTGAATATGCAGGGTAGAAATATGACAGAGAAAAAAATATTTTTAAGGTCACTTTAACTGATTAAGCAAGGCTCTATGATAACAAAAGGAGCCTAGCTGAAGTATGAGAGTGATACGGCTTGGAAAAAAGGAGCAGAGATAGAAAGGTTTGTCAAACAACATGTAGAAGGTACAAGACAAGGACTGCCTGTCTAGTTATCTGCAGAAGAAAACAGTCAGTCTTGAAGATTTATAAATCATGAAGAAGAAAAAGAAAAGTATGCAAAAGCAAAAGAAGTGGGTTAAAGAATTCTTCAGCAGGGGAAAAGGAATAATTTTGACCCAAGATCTGGAAATGTCTCATAACTTCAAGTAGATAGGAGCATTTTGTGTCTCACATTTGAGAGTGGCACACTAGTAGTATAAGAAACTGAATGAAAAAAACTTAAAGAGCTTTTGTAATGTTAAAGAAGTTGGCTGCCAGAGATCTGGTATGGTGCGGTGCAAACCAGTCTTTATATGTGCTGGGAATAGCAGCTGGTAAATTTCTTATGGAGGAAGGCAAACATAGTGATTACCGCAGTCCAGAGTCAAAGTGTTCCAGATCATTGGATCTTTCCCATTTTGGGGGATGAAGTTGAGAGAAAAGCAAACAAAGGCAATTAATACAATGGGCTGATTAGTAAGGGTGCTATTGTAGGACCTGTCTGTTGTGATCCTGGCACGTAGTGACTGGCTCAGATCATAGATTTATTTTAGGTACTAAATATAATTATGATGGATGCATGTTTCTTCTCTAGAATGCCACAATTTTATGGATTTACTGTATTTCAGAGCAATAGCACAAGGTGATGGGTTGGTAAAATGATTAAGGTTTTTAACTCACAAATACAAATTACTGGGTTTGGTTCTGACTTCTGGTTATTACCTAGAACTGTAATACTCTGCAGATTAGTAGTCTAATTTCTACCTGGGAAGTGTAATAAAGCCTGTGTGTGTGTGTGTGTGTGTGTGTGTGTGTGTGTGTGTGTGTGTGTGTGTGTGTGTGTGTGTGTGTGTATCATTCAGGAATGCATTTTTCTTACAATTTCTGATTGACTCATAACTGATGTATCTTAAGATTGTTGTGAGGTGCAATAGTATTCATGGTGGTGGTGGGGGGTGATGTCTCACACCCTTAAGGAAAAACATTATACCACAGGGAAAACTAACCCTTTGGGATCATTGGAATTGCTGGTTGATCCTCCTTAAAATCAAGAAAAAAAAAAAGAAAAAATGAACTGTAGCCAGTCTCATTTCAGTCTTTAAAGTAATCATGCACTTATAACTTGTTTAGAAATTGATACTTTTTTATTGAAAGACAAAAGATATTATATAGATGAGCATTTTAACGCTCAACACAATATCAGATCTAACTCCAGTTTACATGACATGCATTATTTATGTGCTTTAACACATAGCTCATTGTCGATTCACTTGAGCTGGGGTCATAAGTGTTTGCCATAGGCTGTTTGGATTAGCTAAGGTAGGATAGGTTTCTTCTTCAACCTTGTTCTGCATATGTATTCCTAATGGTAGCTAAGAGGTTATAGCGTATAAGTTATTTTCCCATCCTATTTAGCTAGTGCCTGACTGATACATGCACTTTGCATACCTATTGCCACTGGCTATACACATCCATTAATAATAAATTAACTTATTTGTGAGTGATAAGTATGGGTAATAAGTAGGTGTCGTTTGCCCTACAGAGGCAACAAGTACTAACAAATACATAGGAATCAGTGAACTCACCGTCACCCACCCAAGGATACCCATGTTTTTGGCCTCCCTAAGCCACAGAAAAAGCTTGCTGACCCCCCATATGGTCCATTGGTAGTGGAAGATGGGTCTGCTACTGATCAACTATCAATTTATTTGGAATTTAAAATAAAGAAAATTGCCACAAATGCTCCATTTTACATCATGGACACACTGAACTTCCTGTAAAAGGTGAGAGAAGTTAGGATCAAGCCAGAAACTATATTAGTCACCACTGATATGGAAACACTTTACACTCAAAGAATTCTTGCCCACAAAAAACGTCTACCACACCCATGGAAATATATGCAACAGGTGAGCTTTTGGACACATTACTTAAAAATGACACCTTTCATTTTAAACAGAAATGGTGCAAGCAAACGAGAAAAAACAGCTATGGGAGAAGCAACGGCCCAAGACTGGCAAACATAGCCTTAGCAAAGTGGGAAGAAAATACAATTTACAACTCTGAGTACTTCACATATACAAAATGGTATTGTCCCATGCCCTTTAATAATGCACACAGACACTAAAAGACATTTGATGACCTTTATTAAATTCAACAGAAACCAATAGCTTCATTCCAAAACTGCAACTGAATCATGACATTCTTCTTAGACCAGAGCAGCATACCCACTCACCCTGTCTGAATAAGCAGTGTCCATATACCAGTTGTTTATTCTTATCAAGCAGCATCCTGCAGATCACTTGATCCCACAACTCAGAAACATCAACACCATCACCAAGAGGGGGAAAGAAGAGGACAATCCTCTCCTTCTTCGCTGCCAACCAGCCTGACCCCAGGTTGTTCTCCCTATTCTATCCAAAAACTTTCATCATACCCTCTAAAAATAATGTAAAGTGTACATTAAATAAATCCAGGCCAATGTCATTCAAATGCACAAAATCAACTCTAAACCAAAGCAAATGCCTGTCATCAAAATCCTGATGTTCTGTTCATGCCCAAAGCTCCCAACTGTATAGCCAACCTTGTCATTCACAAACCTCTGCATCTGCTCCAAAGCCTGAAAACTAACATTATTCCTCCAACTCAAGCATGGCAGTATCTCCAACCATACTATACATGTGCCTGGATATAGTGCTTGCAATATACACAAATCATCTTTTATCCTTTCTACCAGCTGGTTCTTAGGAATAATTCACAAGTCATTCCCACCTAGGTGTACCACCAATATTAGAGGAAAACCTAACCACAACTTTACCACTTCAACTTCATGCATAAGCAAACTCCACCTAAGACCTTGAACCCCTTGCCAACTAACTGACCACCCAAATCAAGATAATCCCAAATTCTTTCCAACTGTCCTGCCACCTTTTTCTCTGCCCTATAGGAATGTCCCAAGATGACAATCTGATTTCCTGAAAGGCACACACACAAAATAAATAAATAAATGAGTGCAATTGAATCCATTATCTAATATAAGATAAATAGGCATTAGAAGACCAGCTCCTCCCTCTTCTAATAACCTCAATAGCTCTGCCTTCCTTTGCCAAATCTGAAGCCCTACTGATATGAAAAGAATGCACTGTAAGCCTCTCGGCTGGAAATCCCATACACTGAAGAGCCTTACTTATGACCTGTACAAACCGACTACTCATTACCATCCTCCCAGTTCTCAAACAAAATAACAAATAGTGAGGGCCCCCACTTGAGTCTACCTGAGTCCTGTAGCCCAACCTACTGGACAAATCCCTGCATTCATATCTTTTCTCAAGACTATCGATATGCCTTTCCCCAACTGATCTGATTTAGATCTCCATAACCCAATGACAAATGCCCCTGAACATATCATTACATCCCTCCAGAGTAATGACCCCAACAATTCTGACACCTGAAATGCACTGAAATATAGTCACATACTCAAAGTAACCCACATAGCATAATCAAGTCCATCCCTCTCCACTAATGTCAAACCTTTTACTAGCTTTTTCAGAATCTATCTCGTCAACGGCCAATACATAGGTTCATATCCATATTCCATCCAGACACTCTATCCCATCCTCTCAACATATGTCCCACCGTCCAAGACTTTGTGAAATCCCACAACCCAGCCACCTGTTCAAAGATACAAATAGCCGCCAAATCAACTTTAACTGCTTGCACTGCCTTACCTTGTCCCCAAAGTCAAACCAAGTAGTGAAGCAACAGCTCCTCTGACCAAAGCCCTTCTTTCTCAGGTAATTGAAAAACAAATTTATCAAAATCATAAAGTGTCCTACCATATGCCCTCCTGGTGGACACTGCCCATGACTGCTGCACCAATCTCCTGCTTATGTCAACCCAAGATGACACACTTGCTCTGGCAAAGTCACCAGCCTCTCTTCTTCCCCTGGAGCCAAATGTCAAAATCTGAAAAACTGAAATCGAGACAAATTGTCAGCAATTGCATTTCCACACCCCAGCCACATGCACCCCTGTAAACGAAAAATTAATTTTCAAACTCTGCAAGACTAACTTATGTAAAACTAACAACAGTGTTACAAATCTAGCAGTCTTTGTCTGCAGAACCTGTACTATTGCCATGTTGTCTGAATGGAAAATTACCCCCTTTCCCCTCAATTTCTCCTGCCAGACTACTGATGCTACATAAATTGGCATTAACTCCATAAATGCCATGTCTTTTTCTACTCCTCCTTCCAATCCTGAGGCCATTGAGCAGCAAACCATTCACCTCCAGAAAATGCCCTCATCCCAATACCTCCTGCTACATACATGAACAGCTGCAGTTCCTCCTGCCCAACTCAATCTGTCTGCCACAAGGAAACCCCATTAAACTGCTCCAAAAAAGATAACCACAGAGCCAAATCAGCCCATACCAACTTGCTAATCTTAAACCTATGGTCTTTACTCTTCCACCCTTTAAATAAAAAGGTCACTGACCTGCAAAAAGTATGCCCTGGATGAAGAGCCCGACATGCAAAATTTAGAAACCCTAAAAGTTCCATGACTATCCAAATGCACACCTTAACCTTATCGACCACTGCCCCGATCTGCACTTTCAATTTGTCTGTCTTATCCATAGGCAAGCAAAACAGCCCACATCCTGCGTCCACTAACAGCTCCAAAAATTCCGAAGCTTTGGCTGGGCCTTCCAACTTATGCCAGGCCAATGGAACCCCAACTCATCACACATCCCCAAGAATTCCTGGAAACCTTAATACGCTCTCTCAAATCCCTCCCCCACTAACAAGAAATTACCTAAATAATATGCAGCCCTCTGTGTACCCACCCACTGCTGCCATATCTAATGAAGAATCATGCTGAATTTCTCAAATGTAGCACAAGCCACAGAACAATCCGTTGGCATAACCTTATTGAAATAAAATTTTCTCCCTATTACCATGCCCAGTAATGGGCACTCCTCCTCTCTCACTGGCAGCAAGCGAAAGCAGATTCAATATCCATCTTCACTAAGAACAGATCGGTAAATCTCCATATAACCTTCACAGCATCATCCAAAGATGCAGTACTGACTTTAACATCCTCAACCAAAATGAAATCATTCACTGAACTTCCTACCAGGTATGGCAAATAATGATCATTCAACCTGAATTCACCATCCACGTTCTTCGGAACCAAACTCAATGGAGAGACCTTAAAACTCTGAAAGGGACAGCTGTCAAAGGGACCCAGCAACCTACCTGACTGCTACTCTTTCTCTAGTAAACACAGCAGAATATCCTACTTACTCCTTATGGACCACAAATTCTAACAAATACCCCATCCCCCACCACCCTTGATTTAATAGAAAATCCCTTAGAAAAACCTTCAATTATTTCTTCTGTAAGAGAAGTATCGGGAAATTGCTGGAGGATACTCCACCATACGTCCACCTTAATAGGTGAATGCGACACCAGCCCTTCCTATAGCCTCCCCTAAAGAACACCCAACCCTGTAACACTCAAAAATTGCCCCTACCTCTAGTTTTCTGAAACCTTTAGGATAGAGGAAATCCCCTTTCAGCTAAAAATGAGCTTGAAGTCATTGGATGAACCTCTCGCCACCCACATTGAACCACTGAATGATCCCCCCCCCACACTTCGAACAAACATGGGAAAACTTACAGTCCATCCATGAACAGCTTCCACATTAAAAGCCCAATAAACTCCTCCGCTTTCACCCCTTACCTTTCCCCGTCTAGTATTCCCCACAAAACTATCCATCATCGTAGCCAGCCAGATATCTGGATGACAAACTTCCCAGTGAAGAGAGTGATCCACTGCTTTATGTTTACAAAACCTCTGGTCATACCATAACCAAGCAGTTCCAGGCCTCAATTGCTGATCCTCCCATATTGTAAGAAAGTAACTCAATAGTGGCAATACCAAAGACGTATCCTTCTCCAACAAAACTGCCATATAATAAACAAATCCTACTACCTAGTTATCCCATGACCTAGGTCACAGTCTACCTTCCCTCCTCCTCTCTAGAGCAACTAAGGCAGCCAAAATATCTTTGATGTTTGCCGACTACAACTCCACCAGCTGATGAACCCCTTCTGCATCTATCAGTTCATAAACATTGATATACTCCCCTTTCCAAATCTTCTCTTTAACTGTAGACAGAATGTGAGGAGTCAGAAAAAACATCCCTGGCCCTTGCCCCAATGTCTGGGTAGCTAACCAGTTGCCTGGCTGTATATCAAAATCAGAACCCACTTCCAAAAACAAAGCCATACTGCCAACTGACTCAATGATGTCAGCCTTAAACCCATCTTTACTTGTATCCTGTCTTCCCTGTGCCTCCCACCGTAATCTTACCCATAACCTCCTGCTCACAACAGCCATCATCTGATATCTCACCCTCATCCCCAAACACCCCAAAGCTGCCCTGCCTAACTGAATACCCAATGCCAGATTATTACCTGTTGCTCCATATGGAGTTGCTCCAGCCACTTTTGAATCAACTGCAGCCACCTCTCTTGACAGTCGTTGCCTCTTCCCCTGTGTCACTGACCTGGTCCTCACCCCTGAACATTATTTCTTCCAGCTGGTCTCCACTGCCTGGTCCACAGTCTCAGTGCCAGAGCTGGGCACCTCTTGGAACAACTCTTCATCCTGCACCACAATGGCCAACCACCATCACAGTAGACTCTGTATGCTCGCCATCTGTAACAAAAGGAAAGTTCATTAAGCAGTGATGACATATATACATATATCTATTGAGAATGAAAGGGAGTGGGAGAAACAAAACAAAGACAGGGCAGCATTTTAAGTTTCCATGAAGCTATACATGTTTGCCCACTACCTTTATAATGACCAACAAGGAAAAAAAAACATAAACTCCTCTCTGAAAAACACCACCCCAACACATGCACCAGTGTATCCACCCACAACAGTTCACCAGGCAATAACATGTTTACTTCTGGACAGAAGAAAATCTTCTAAACCTTCTTGTATCCTTGTACAGCATCAAACCTGGATTTGAACTCAATGCTATCCAATCTGTTCCCTCTACCTGAAACCACTTGGCACCGGACATACAGTTAGAGAGACAACATACATAAGTGAATGGCATATAAACAGGTGTCCCATGCCACTAAGTAGAGATGCTTCAATCCCATGATCCACTCCCTCAAAGAAATGACTGGTTAAAGGCCAGCCGCAACACAACTAGCCCCAAGGCTGTGAAGTGGCCCAATCACATAGCAACAAAAACAACTGGTTTGGTCACTGAGTTCAGGAGAAGGGGCCAGTGATGTATAAACAGAGAACCTCTCATTCCCCCCTCCCCACTCCTCTTCCCCTTTCCCTCATTATCTCTTAAACCCCTTCTGCCTCAGCCATGCAAACTAACTGCCACCGACCTAACTAATTCCTGCCTACCATGCAACTCGGTGACAGGAGAAGGGAAAGACAGAAAAAAAACACAGACACACGTGTATCATACCTCTAAACCTCATAGACCAAGAAATCTGGACAAAGGGTAAACAAAAGTGGGACAAAGGCCCAAACATAGGAACCATTTGTAAATATTGCTTTTACAACATAGAAAGCTGATAGCATAACAGATTTTGCATTAGCATGAATTTCTGAAGGGTTTAATGTCTATAAGTCAAATGCCTGGCAATATTTCTAACTTCACTCATCGATGTTTCACCACTAATTTGTTAGAAAAGCACCAGTTTTATGAAAAACAAACCAAAAATATGAGGCAAAATCTGAACACACTGCAAAAATCTGAACAGCTGAGTGGTACAACTCGTATCCCAGCATTAAACCAGCATGCTTCATGACCATTAACCAATAACTTCTCCTAGCCGCACTGCACATGCTCTGCATTAAACTTACAGCATGATGTTCTCAAGCCTGTGAACAGCACAGAACCTCCCCACTGACCCATCACTCACCACCAAAGAACTGAAAACAAAACATGACACTGCTCCTTATAATTGACTCCTCTAACTACCTTACCATTGGAACCGGTACATCCACACTCCACTAATAACTGGAATGACGCCATCTACTCACCCTCCAGCATATGCACCATTAAAGGGGGATGAACCGGCTACATTTAATCTGAAAATTAACCACTCCACAAGGCAAAACAAATTCAAACACTGAGAAGATAATTACCGCACTGTACCACACCAGAGGGGAAATGAACAATTGAACTACACCACTTCCCAGCCCACGGACAACCTGGGAAACTGCTATCCAACCCAAATGCATAACACTGATGAATGAAACTGGAAACTGGCAGGCCCCTACACATTGAAGAAAGTAACCAGTGGCGACTACTATCTAATATGGTAAGACAAAAAAAGGCTCCCAAAATCACCTATTCAGGCACAAAAAACAACCACTATTACTAAACCAGCCATACAAAATAATGATTCCAGACTAAAAGGAGTCTAAGGCCTACTTGCCCCCTTGTACCTACAGTTTGTCATGGACATGGTCCTTGCAGTTTCAAGATTACACCAAAAATGTGATACTACTTCCCCCACTACAGTATTATAAAACCTAAACTCCTCCCTAAATCTACCTCACTTCCTCTGAGTCCCACACTATTAGCCCATTACCATCCATGGCCTAACTAGCCTAGCCCTATCACTACACTTAACCATCTATCTATCCCTACCCCCTCACCCTCATTACCTTTATACTAACCCCCTAAGATGGTTCTGAACAAATTAGTTTGTCACCAACTTCAATTATCACTTTATCAAGAATATTTTCATTTCATGGAACAGCTCAGTGGAGAAGCTTACGCAGTTTTTTGATTACATTAAAAATTCCATAGACTTCCTGCATTTTACTAACTGCTGCAGCTTTGAAAAGGTAAAATTTCTGGATCTCACTGTTTACAAAAAGAAAATGATTCCATGTTAAACATAGATGTTTTAGAAAAACCATATGGGTAAACCTGTTACTACATGTGACAATATACATCACACAATTACAAAGAAAAATGTATATGTATTAGTACAATTTAACCAAGGGTGATGCAGGTGCAGAGACATTCATTAATCAGGTGTTACTTCAGTTGGTGTTTAAAGTCTTTCAGGTTGCAGACTGCTCTTAATTTGAGAAGGATAGTATTCCAGCTGTTAGCAGTGCAGTGCGAATACAGGGAATATCCTGCATTGTTGTTAGGTATAGTTATGGAGGGTAAGGATTTGTCAGTAGAGTGCAGAGTTCTCTTAGTAGTGTAAGGGTGAATGATGCAATGAAGAGAAGTTTTTTGCATTCTGCACTATGACAGTTTAATTATGAATACAACAGAGAATTAATTAATTCTAGACAGTCTGCTTGTTTTAATGAGAGGCAGTGATGTGATCTATATTATTGGTTGGTTGTGAATTTGGCTACTTTATTGTAATATTTTTCTAGTTTGCCTGATGTAAAGGAGTTGAGATTGGTTAGGTTAGGATAGGAGAGACATTAAATAAGGTGGGAAGCAGAAATGAAGTGACCACGCTTTGTCTAGCAGTAAAGTAGTGTTTAGGCAGCCTAGCTTTTGGTTTGTCTGTGTTATGGCTTGCTGAAGGTGGAGATCAAATTTCAGGTGATCATCCATAATCAAACCTAGTAGTTTGCCGTGGGATAGCAGTTCTATAGTGGTCTTGTTGGATGACTGGATATTAAAGGTAGTTTTTTGGGAGGAGAGAGAGATTTGTGGTTGATCAGTAGTATTTTTTTTCCTTTCTTTTGTAGTGTCTTAGCAGGAAATATTAGAGTGGAGTTATCAGTGTATTGCACTATGTTGGCCTCTTTGGCTGCTGTGTTTAGGTTATTGATAAATAACTTGACAGCAGTGGTCCTAGGATGGAGCCTTGTGGGACTCCAATGGATATAGGAAGGAAAGAAGAGAAATCATGTTGCCATTTCACTACTTGGGCCTGTTAAAGAGGTAACTAAGAAACAGTTAAGCGACAGTGATGATATTCCATAGGAAAAGAGTTTAGTTAGGAGAATTTGATGAGTGACTGTTTTGAATGCCTTGGATAGATCCAGAAACATGGCTAAGGTTAGAAGACCTGAATTTCTATTGAGATTTATTATAAATATGAATCTTAGTAAGGCAGTGGTTGTACTATGATTGTATATGAAACCATGCTGTGATGAAGCTAGGAAGTTATGAAAAGCAATATATATATAGTAAGTTGAGAGAGAATACATCTTTCCAAGTTATTGGATTAGGGTGAGGGAATTTCGATTGGTCGTTAGTTTGTGAGCTTGACTGATGAGCTGCTTTTAAGGAGTGGTATTATACAGGATTTCTTCCATAAGGTGAATGCATATTTTTCTTGGACAGAACAGTTTGACTGAACTGAAAGAGTATATGCAAGGGTATCTGCAGTGAGGTATTCATTTGGAGGTTAGTCGGGGCAATGGTTGTTGTCTTAAAGCAGTGCAGTTATTTTTTAATTGTAGATGTTGGTACTGAATTGACTGTGAAGGTCTGTTATGGCTTCAGTGATTGCAGTTGAATCTTTTGATTTGTAGTAGTTTTGTTTTACAGGGGGAAGTTACTATTTATAAAATGTGAGTTAAACTATGAAGCAATGTGTTGGTACTTATTGGCTGAGGATAGACTGGGTTGATATGATTTTCCAGAATTGAGTAATGTATTCACAGATTTTCAGAAGTTTCTTGGATTGCTTAACAAATAATTTTGGGTGTTGCTATAATAATTTTTTGGGCATATTTTGCCATCTGTTGTCATTTGGCAATCATAAAAAGGGTATATTACCTTGAAACATATATTAGACAAGCACATGTATATTCATATATATCTTAAACAGTATTATAGTAACACTCAATATACAGAAGTGACAAATGACAACATAGATCTGATGACATTGCAGTAGTTCCTGGTCTCCATTCATAAAAGGAGCGCATCTACTGCATAATAACACTGGGCATGCTCACAAGAAATGACAGCAAACACTGCCATAATAGCATGTAAACAACACAAACATACAAGAAAGCATCCTAACACAGGCCACATCATACTTTAACATGATCATACATCAGGCCATGCAAGAACAAAGGTTATATGAGTCCTCAGATCCTATAAAGCTGCACAGTGTGAAGAAAACTATTACACTAATATGTAAATGTTTGGAGGAAGACATGCAATATAGATAATTACTATTTGGAAGTTAGGTAATGCCTGTGAACAATCAATGGCATACTCAATGTCTGCATCTTGTCAGACCTGATATCAACAAGCTGTCTATCAATCTTTGATGCCACAGAAATAAGCATTCTGTGTGTGTCAGAATGAATACACTTAAAGGGCTTCCATACAACTGTAGACAATTTTAATGTAGTATTTCTTAATATCCTCGCACAGCAAGTACCACAAAGAACCAAGGAAGTTAAAAAAAAACAGCCCCTTGGTTAACTTAAAAAAACAAAGCAATGCATGCAACCTGGAGATAAAGCCTGGAAGTCATGGCTACAAACCAAGTCTCAAACATCCTTGCAGCAATATAGGCAGTTAAACCACGACAACCGATGCATAAATCAGGAAATTCACAATTCTTGACCCATGCACATTAACTGAAAATGGGCATGCTAATAAAGGGTGTGATAACTCTTAAACCAACACCATGAAAAAATGGGAGTAAATGTGATATTAATGTTGATAACATGCTGAGTTGAGATAACAGCCAGGTCAATGGATACGTTATGAGCTATTCTCATAGAGTGAAATAATTGAATACAAGTATATACAGGGGAACATATGTGTAACAACTGACAGTATGGCTTTATTCACCACTTCACATCATTCATGTCTAAACATGAAGAAATGAGCCCTTCATCTGTTGTGTCATGCTCATCAGAAAGGGGCGTACTTTGCCATCTGTCGTCATTTGGCAACCATAAAAAGGGGTACATTACCTCAAAACATGTATTCGACAAGCATATGTTGTATATTCATATAAATCTTAAACAGTATCATAATAACACGCAATATACAGCAGTGACAAATGACAACACAGATCTGATGACATTGCAGTAGTTCACGGTCTCCGTTCATAAAAGGAGCACATCTACTGCATAATAACACTGGGTATGCTCACAAGAAATTACAGCAAGCACTGCCATAATAGTATGTAAACAACACAAACATACAAGAAAGCATCCTAACACAGGCCCCATCATACTTTAAGATGATCATACATCAGACCATACAATAACAAATGTTATATAAGTCCTCACGTCCTTTAAAGCTGCATTGTGTAAAGAAAGCTATTACACTAATACATAAATACAATAAAAAACACCTCACTGGTAGAACAATAAAGGAAGTAGGAAACACTAGTATTAGCAAAAATAAATTGTGGTGTTCACTAATACTAGTGTTTCCTCCTTCCTTTATTGTTTTACCAGTGAAGTGTTTTTTATTGTGTTGGTGTTATTTTTGCCATTCCATCTCCTTGGACTAATACATAAATGTTTGGAGGAAGATATGCAATATAGAGCATTATTATTTGGAAGTTAGGTAATGCCTGTGAACAATCAATGGCATAAACAATGTGTGCATCTTATCAGGCCTGGTATCAACAAGCTGTGTATCAACCTTTGATGCTACAGCAATTGGCTTTCTGTGTGTGTCAGACTGAACACACTTAAAGGACTTACAGCACTGCCCTATTGTAATGAGTATGGATGTCCTACCTTGTAGGGTGATACCTTAAAAATATGGACCTCTGACAGTGACATAAATGCTTTATTTGTCTAAGCTACTCCTATCATAGCTATCTATCAGACATATGTTACCAGATTCGAACCCCTGCCTATCATACTACACTGTACAGAGTGGTGTACTGACTGCTTCTGCACATAGCATTACAATGCAGCTTCTCACAAATAACTGACATAAGAAAGGACATTCTGTGATAATTTGTACAGTAATATGTCAGAAGGATGACAAGGAGATAACTATATTAATGTCACACAAGTGTGAGCACTGCAATATCAATGTGTTTTGTCCAAGGAAGCTGTTCCTGTTGTTTTATACAGCAGCATTGTCCCAGAATTGAACTGCACTCTATCAGTGTAGATATGCTGCACAAATCATTACTAAATGCAAGTGCTGCAGGAACGCTCACACCATGACATTCACACAACAAACATTTCATTGGCAGGATGTTACAAACTTCTTCAAAGTAAACATTGATAATAACTTCATGCAGTGGTGTATGTGCAGCATCATTTCATTCACATTATCTTTCCTTTTGCTTAAATTAAACAGCAAACTGTATAGGGTCACCAACTAATGATGTGTATGAATGACAAGCGACACAGCTGAAGTCTTAACAGACCTCTTAGATTGCACTTATGTATAGTAACTGCATCATATGATTGTGAGGCAAATGATTTGTATGTGATAAGAGGGATGGGGAGATTTATCCCACTGTAATAGTACATTTTTTAACAATTGTGGATGTCATTCATGCACAACAGCATAAGGACACAATGCTTCCGGTCAGTCAACCTGGGTTTTGAACACCTGACTATGTGACAACAGGAGCTACATGACATTGTAAAGATTGAATGTGCCACAATGGATATGCCACAATGAAACTGTTGACAAAATTCTGAGATATTTCATTACTTGAAGCTGTGACATCATGTTATTGTTGCAAGGGATATGTGTGCCTGTGATTTCTGTAAAATACTGTTGCCATATGTCTATTACTTAGTATTTCCTGCTGTTAGGCATATGCAAACACAAGTGATGCGTAATAAAGTTGCCACTGTGATGGGAGAATGGAAATAATGCACAATGTGCTGATAATCACAGATTTGAATACATGCCTTACTAAGGCAACAGCATACAGAACACTGTCTCATTTCATCACACCACAGCTAAAGTAGTTAACCTGGGAAAGCCACCTTTCATCCAACAACATCGTTATCTAATAAAACATTTCTGTATGAAAAATGAATAGATATTCATATAATTGGAATCCTTAGCTATACGTGTACAAAGCAGATAGCTGGGTGGCAACACTGTTACCTATATGCACAGTCACAGTCATACTAACATAAGTGCCTCTAAGGAGTAATGGCTGATTTGAATGGAGTACCTCAGATCCTGAAGTATAGAACACTGCCTGAATCAAACAAGCCACTTGAGACATTGGCTTACAATTGTGACAGTACACATTTGAGTAGATGACATCACCATTATTCAATATGTTTATTTTCTTCTAAAATGGAAAAAAAGGTGGTTGAAGTGCACAGTAAAAATACACAGCTACACATGCAATATAAGCATTAGAAGCCTTCTCTATACAACAAGATAGGCAAACAAAGTCACAACAGACAATCATTACTGGATTCACACGACCTACATATTAAGTTATGTAGTCTAGAAAGCACAGTATCAACAGACAGTAAGGCAGGCTAAGTCATAGTGCAAGTGTGATGTAGTTCGTTTTTAAAGCATGATGTAATCATTGCGTTTCCAAAACTGGTTATTGCCTGGTGGTAATAGAATTTTATTCGGTAGCCCTCTACGAGTAAAAGTATGTCTTCTAAGTAGAACTTTGTATATTTTCGTCCCAAAGATGACTGTACCTGACAGTATACACTGTCTAATCATTTAACCAATGTTGGATTTGAGCCCCCTACCTATCTAATCACACAATCTATAGAATACATTATTAGCTGCAAACACCAAGGGAAGCCTGTCTTTTATAATGAGAGACTGCACTAAGAAAGAATGACCTCATCAGTGTGTTGCAGAGAGATTGTTTGTAGTAAAAGAAGGATAAGGGGATGAGGGAGTCCTCTCCCAGGTTAAATTATTTCCCTGAGTGGGAGTTGATAAAACACATCTGTTTGGGAAGCTATACATACCTAAAATTGAAGCCACACACACACAAGTTTTCCACTATGAGATTTAAACCTCCTACCTATTGATTTGGCACAGTATTAGCCACAAGGGCCACATGTAAAGTCTGACTTTTATAGTGACATACTGCACTTATGAAAGGATGACCTCATTAGTGTGTTGCAGAGAAGATGTATGTAGTACAATTGGGATAAGTGGATGGGCCAGTCCTCTCCCAGGTTAAACTCTTCCCCTGAGTGGGTGTCAGTAAAGCACAGCTGTTCAGGAAGCTATATGTACCTGACATTGAAGCCACACACACAAGTTTGCCAAAGTGAGATATGAACCTTCTACCTATGTATTTACATATTATAGAGAGCACAGTGTTGGCTGCAAGCACCACAGGAGAAGTCTGATTTGTATAGTGAGAGAGTGCACTTATGAAATGATGACCTCATCAGTGTGTTGCAGAATGTGTTAAAAGTGAGATTACGTGCAGAAGAAGCTATGTTCAAAGTTAAAGTTTTGAGGTTTATTTGCCTCTTACTAGGGCCACACACACACACACACACACACACACACACACACACACACACACACACACACACACACACACACACGTGCGCATTCACCACTGTGAGGTATGAACCAACTACCTAACTAGTTACACAATCTAACGAACATAGTATGAGTAAAAGTACCTTGGGAGAAATCTGACTTTTAATTATATGAACATGCACATAAACCCATATCTATGTGATCACTGTAGAAGTAAAAAGAAAGGAAATAGTATGATCACTGACAGGTTTGAACAATGTTTTATGGTAATTCAGGAGAGATAGTCGAGTAAAGGGATACTGGTATGGGTAGGGGGCTCAGTCCATTACCCTGCCTCGGGCCCCATTTGTCCATGATCAGGTTCGGCACATGTAGACAAATTAAGAGATTTATTTTATGGTTCATTTCTGCACACATTTGGGTTGTGTTACTGTTTGGTTTATCATCATAATTAGTCAGGCAAGATCTGTGCAAGACAGTGTTCCCAACAGAGAGTAGGCATATTAACACAGCAGCAGGATGATAAGAAAATATGTGGTCAACGCTTACCACAAAGCAGTCATAGAATACACTGAAGAACACTTTGTCATTCATCGGGATTTGAGCCTTGACACTATTAAAAAAAAATCTACAAACCTGAGTATCCATGAACCACACCACATATGAACTAGGCTTCACAAAGTTCAAAACAGACAACAGACTGAGGAAAAGGAGAATGTATGTATGTATTAATCTTCATTGTAATCTCAACAATTGCAAAGTCACATAATGTCTATATTACATCTAGTAATACAATAAATTTAACACAGTAAAACCTTTGGACAAACATACTTGGCACTGTTAGGATTGGATTTGTTCTTTCCACACATTAGGCTGATGCTGGTGTAGTTAAAAGAAAAAAGTAAGGTGAACTTGAGGACAGACTATAAGAGTAAAAAAAGGAAAGGGGTATAATAGAATGCAGAGTAAAAAGGAGGCTGGTACAGGAGAATGGGTGACTGCTACATGGGGAGGGGGGCAGGCCATATTTCATACACATTTTGGACTCCAGCATGGTGGGTGAAAGATTTGAGATAAGTTGGTTAATGAAAGAGCACTATGTCAGATCATTCCACTTGTTTAGGGATGGAGGAGTTGATTCCTCCTATGATGGCATGATGACAAACAGGCCTATATGGTGAAGACCCATGTGGTATTAAGTTAGCTGACACTGACTACTGTAGGCCCAAACATAATTTACTGGTTAGCTGAACTTCCTTTATATGTTAGGGAAAGCCTTGCTTACAGCTTTCCCCAATGCTGTGATGACAAACCTATAACACGTGTGTCAAAGGTGAGACATGCCACAATGTTTTGGGTGACATGTCAGCGATCACCAACACCTGATTTACCAAAGACATTGCTTTTGTGTTCATTGCTCATGTGACGTGCACCAAATTATTTTCTGCCAGAAGCTTTTGACATGCCAAATGCAAAAGGTTCGCCATCACTGCCCTAATGTATGGTTGGTGGTTATAGTTAGGTCTAAGGAAAGGGAAGAAGGACAATGACCCATAACTAATAGGGGATTAAAAGTTCAACTCTCTGTATATGTATGGATGAAAGCAATGTTCCCTATCTAGTAGAAGGTAGCAGGTGATATGCTGGATGAAGTGGAATTGAGCAAGTGAACGCTGGGATCCTCTAGTAATAAATAAGGCGGTCTTAGTCAGCATTGGGCACAACTGGTTATGGTTTGGGAGGATTAGAAGAGTTCATTCTTATTCTGTGTAGAATCTGCAAATCATATGGCTGTGGGGGACCCACACAGTGTCTTCCAAGAAATAGTAAAATTGTCTACAAATTGTTGCTGAGTATGACAGAGAGAACTGTTTTATGGTTAGTAATATATTTCACAGGATCTCCATCTATTCATCCATCCTCAACCCCTTTTCCCATTTTGCACATGGGGTTGTGGTGTCAATTTCAGCAGTGACAATCATCTTGAGCCAAGGTTTACACCCCAGGGTGGCTAGCCCTGCCATGGTAGTTGATTTGTACCACTCACTTGCACCCACACTTTTACCTACAGCCAATTTAGAGTGACCAATCCACCTACTGCATATCTTTGGAATGTGGGAGAAAACTAGAGCACCTGGAGGAATCCCATGTGACTGCCGGGAGAACATGCAGGCTCTGCAAAGAGGGTACCCCATCTGAGAATCAAACCAGTGAACCTCTTGCTGTGAGGTGACAACGCTAACAGCTGCACCGCCGTGGCTACCCAGTTTCACAGGATCTGTAAGATGGAAATTAAATGGAATTTATGAAGAATGGGAAACATAAAAATATTTATAAAGATGTCTTCAAATCAATTTGCTGTGATTAATAAAATATGTTCAGAAATGCATTTGGACAGGGGAGCTCAGGACAAAGACTGATTAGCTTCTGTTGGTGTAAACAGCAGGAAACTAAAACAAAAAAAAAATGCAGATTTGTGCTTTACACTTTTGTACACAAAGACTGTAAGCATGTTTTAGTTGTTTGGGAGTCTTAGACTTCCAGGAACTATATATCAAAAAAAACAAAATCAATGTAGCAGATCATGAGATGGTTGAGCCACATTCTCAGATGAGCTGTAGTCTAGAACTGAGGCTTGGCTGAGCAGCAGAGAATTGCTATTTGAAACATTCATTTTAGGAATCTTGAATATGGTAGAAGGTATTAAATGTGCTAGCTGTTCCTTTTTTCTTGAAGTAAATTTTCTTACTCTGCCACTGACCATCCATGACAGTATTAATAGTTCATCTCAGTAGGTTAAATCATATTTTTTTAACATTTAAACAAATACCCCATTGAAAAATGCTGTGTAAATTCTTAGTCTGGATTCTTTCACTTATATTTATTATTCGATATGCAGTCCGAAAGCCAGCAGATGAGAGATGAATACATCTCAGGAGGAATGGTTTAATAAGAAAAAAAAAAAAAAAAAAACAAGAACATGCACTGAAGTCAGTCTCTATGACCCAGCATTTGCAGATGCTGAAGGGAATAGTCATAGTCATGTTTGCTTTGGGATTTTTTCCCTAAACATTAGCATAAAATGAAAAACTTAAAAGCTTATTTAAAGAGCTTACTCATGTCCTACATACATTTAAGGTAGCTTATCTGCAGTCGTCTTTGCCACTATTAAAATTAATAAATATCCTCTCAACAAACCATTCAGTAATTCACTTAGAAAGTTTTTCTTCTGGAACAAAGCTAAAAATATCCACCCATATTTCCCAATATTACATAAAAGAGTTAAACTGCAAATTATATAATATATAAAACTTGCTAGTAATTATTTACTTAAGAATGCATTGTATTTTAGTCTAAAGTATATTTATTGCTCTACATTTTCAGTGGATGACTTAGAGAAAATGTACTGTTTCTCAAATGTAGACCAGTTTATTTTCAGTTGTCACATTACTGCTTATCTTCTGTCCTGCATGTTCGGCTATGAATCCAGACTGCTGAATTTGAAAACATAGTTACTTCCATTTGTTTGCAGAGAATGTTCAAATGGATCACAAATTACCCTTTTCAATCTTACATTATATTGTTACATTGTTAAAATGCTGATTTAAACAGTCCTGTTTGTTCTGCATGTAGCAAAACTGTGAGAGAGTAATAATTACCTAATAATAAATTACAACAAAAAAGATTAACATAAGGCAAGACAAGTTCTGTTTCAAAAATGGACAGCTGTAACTAATGCAGAAAGACTGGAACAAAATCAAGTTGCAATATCTAACAAGTCATGTTGAGTGAAGAAGAAACAATATAAGAAAAAAACAAATCAAACTAAAGGTTAATACAAAATTTGTAGAGTTAGGTGCACAAATACGTTTTATGCTTGTGGAGAAAAGGTCCTGAGGGTATTAGAGTTTAGAAAGAGTGTATACATACCAGAAGTTTAAAATAGACCGTGCCAGTGGGGAAGAAGGGAGGGTAGATTTTGTGTGGTGATGATCCTGTTGTCTCAGGTGTGTAGATATTAACATGGCTGGAGGGTGAAGAAGAGGAGATCGAAAAGGCTGTGACTGGTTGTTTTCCAGAATGGCTACTTGCATAGCTTACCTGACATGTCTTTAGCAGATTAGTGTCTACTTAATCTGAAGCTGTTAGTGTCATTTCGGATGTCCACAAAATGTTCATGCTTTGTATATACTTCTTATTTATTACATTTAACTGGACTTTTCCGTCCTTCATGACTCCATTTGAATGTGGATTACTTTGTCCTTCCCATGGCTGGGTATTGGTTGAAGTACTACTCTCTGGCTTTAGAAGTCCCAAGAATAGTCTTGTATGCAAGATCTGTTGATTATCAATGAAAACCTATATTTTTTCCTCCTGAAAATGACTCACTGTTTTAACAAGTTTTTCATCTCTGATTGCACAAAGTAGCAGATGCAAAATGGATTCACAATGACCCGAATCAAGTTTCACAACAGAAACTCTCGATTACAAGAATAAAATTGACTATGTACTCATAAACTGTTGATCTAAAAAAAAACCCCAACAAATGTACTTCTGCATGGAGTGCATCTGATTCTATAAAAATATTAACTCTAAGCAAGTATGTATAACTTTGGGACAAAGGAGAATGTCATTATCCTCAAGATTCATTAATTTCAACAAAATTAAGGCACGGTATATCACTAAAATGAGTCACTTAAAACTATTTGCCATATCATATACAAGCCAACTCACTTGAAAACATGTATCCCATAAAAGACATTCTATAGTTTAAATACAATGGAGTCTGATTCAAACTGGTGTGCACTTTATTTCTGAGACAAAGTCATACATATAATATCGACATACTTCATATCTCCTTTTGGATTTATTCAAATTCCTTGATCTAAAGTAGGTTAGAACCTTACTGAAAAGTGCACTAGTCGCTAAAACTTACATTAATCATGTAGGCCAATACTTAGTAAAAAAAAAAAAATGTACATCTCAGTTAGTAGGCTGTACATATTTACATAGACTGAACACATCTTTTACAGTTTTAGGCAGAGGCATTACATTGTTAGTAGGGGTTGCATTTTTTGCCAGGTGGGGGACATGTGCATATCCATGTGTGCTTTAGGTGTTCTTTCCTGAGTCTTTAAATGTAATCTTTGATCCTGCTGCGGTAATAGCAGTAGGGAGGGTGTTCCAGATTTTGCCTATGTAGTTAGGGAAGAGGAAGTCCCCTGCTGTATTGTTGGTCTTGGTGACCTTGATTAATTTTTTGTCACTAGTGTGAAGTTGTCTAGTTTTAGCTTGTAGTTCTAGTAGATTGGCCAGAGCTGGAGTTTTGTCTGGGAGTAGTAGGAGATTATGTGAAAAGGAAAGATGATGATAGTTTAGGAGATTAGGGAACTCAAGCCAGCCAAACTGTTTTAGGGAATGGCAGCGATGGGCTTGGAAGGGGGCACTGGTAGCAAATTTTGCAATTTGATTGTAACCGGTGTTGAGCTTGGCAATTTCAGTTTTGGGTAAGTTGGTGAGAATGGGTGAGGCATAAAATAGTGTGGAAAGGAGGTGAGTTTGAATAATTTTTATCCTAGCTGGTTGTGTTAGAAATTGTTTATTTTCTATAGACTGCCCTGTTTTTTGTGAATATTTTTAATGGTTTGATTTATATGCTGATCAAATTTGAGGTTATTATCAATGGTCACTCCTAGCAATTTAGTGTGAGTGTCAGGGGAGATGACAGTCCCATCCCTGGATGGGATATTAAATGGGCTGGGTATTGTGGTAGAGTCATTAGGTGTAAATATCAACAGTTTTTTTTTTTTTTTTTTTTTTGTTATTTAGTATTAGGTTTTTGTTAAGAAACCAATTCTCAGTGGTATGGAAGGATTTTTGGGTTATAGAGAGGAGTTTCTGAGTATCATTGGCTGAACAGGCAAGTGTTGACTCATCAGCATATTGTATAACTGTTGCATCTTGACAGATGCTGTGGAGGTTATTGGTGAAAATGGAGAATAGGAGGGGACCTAAAATGGAACCTTGTGGGACTCCTGTAGTGATGAGTAGCAGTGTGGATAGGTGTTTGTCCCACAGAACTGCTTGTTGTCTTCCTTGTAAATAGTTCTGAAACCAAGTTAATGCTTGGTTACTAAGGCCAAGGTCAGTAAGGGCTTGTACTAGTTTAAGATGTTTAACATGTTTCAGTCCTTTTGAGTACCACTTTGAACTTCTAAATATATCAGATTATGCCACACAATATGAAACCACCGTAAATTCAGTATTGCAAAAATCTATCTTCCTTGAATTTTATCCAGCTCATTCAGCCTTAATGAGCCCCTGAATGCCTCTATGGGTTTGTTCTCAAAATAATGGAGGTGTAGTGCTTGTTGCATCTCAAGTGTGTCTCAAATCACTTCAATTATTGGAAAATACCTTTTAATAGTTTACTTCTAATGTCTAGGATTGCAAACCATCCATCATCATTACAAGTACTGGAAAACGTTTCTTTGTCATTATTCATTACTGACTACTTCTAAATGCAGTCCCAGTATAGTAACACCTCCAGCCTATCTCCTGTACTTACACCCTTTGTGAAATGCTTGTTAGTTGCTTCACCATATTTATTCTTAGCATAATTTACTTAATTTTGCATTTTTTTATCTGCTTTATCTTGAAGAATGTTATTACTGGTATATTTTCTTAATATACTTTAATTTTGGTCTTTTTGTATGTTGATTGTCTATAGCACATATTATTTCATACACTGATAATCTGTAAAGGTTGCACAATGTACAATGTTCAGTCCTGACCTCCGGCCAATGCCTGCATTGACTTTGTATGTTCTCGCTGTTTCTCTGTGGCGTTCCACCCACCTCTCAAAAACATGCTGAGTGTTTCCATCTTAAACACATTCAAGAAATGAAGTTGAGGGCAGCAGCACAGACTCTAGATTGAGCTCTATAGGGGAAAGAGTTGTATAGACCAACCACTTTGGGCATCTGCTGTAGTGGGCAACATCCTTAAGATAGGAGAACATGGATCACAGACTGCATGCCATGGCTGGGCTAGCCACTCAACAGTGCAAAATTTGACTCTAGGTGATTTGGTCATGTTGACTAACGTTGCCAAGTGGGCAAGCGTATTTAAATGCGATAAGTGGGATGAGAATCAAGGCTACCCAAAACTACGCTAGGGGCACAAGCTAATGATGGGAGAGGTGTATCTGCCCCTAATGGCCAGTGTGCGCCTACCATAAAGAACAGAATTCCTGGGTGAATAAACTGCTGGCCAACCAGTGTCTAGTTGCCCAGCTTGGTTACCTGAGGTAGCTTTGTTGAGAGAAAGTTGAATATAAAACCAATCAACCTGCCAAACATGAAGTGAGAACTGTTATATTCAGTGTAGGTTGACTGACAGGACACGGCTTGGAAGCGGATGACACAATGGTAAGGAGGAGACTGGACAACCTATGTATCCAGGAGATAAGATGAAAGGGCAGTTCAACAAAGCCACTTGGCTTGGGATCCAGAGTTTACTGTCAGGAGGAGGGCAGACTAGAAATGATGTGGGAATTGTGCAGAGGGAGAGACTTCAGAAGACAGTGAGGGATGTCATCAGAATTAGACTCATGGCAAGGAGACTCCAGTGTAATTAAAGAACATTATTCATATTCTTGGCCTATGCCCCACAGCAGGGTTGTGATAATGGGGAAAACAGGGCATTCAGGCAGCAGTTGCAGGACCTACTAGATAAAGCAGGTCACATGAGTTGGTGTTGATAATGGGTGACCTGAATCACACATCAGGCAGATAGAACAGATAGGAGGATTGCTACGGTCCATATGGGTGTGGCAACAGGAATAAAGAAGGATCTGCCATTCTAGACTTCTGCCTGGAAAATGGCTTGATGGTGGCTTACACATGGTTCAGTAAGATAGACTTTTACAAGATCATATACAAAAACACTGTTACAAGATCACATACAAAACTAGCCAACATGCAACTCAGCTAGACTTCCTCCTAGTAAGGAAAGGGCAGGTGGGGGGGGGGTAGAATCAGCAGCTACAAAGTCTCCCACAGTAAAACAGTTGACCAACAGTATAAACCACTGGTTGCCACAGTCAGTTGCAAGCAGTTATCAGAGAAGGCTCTAAGGTCAACAGAGACTATGCTGAAGACCTGGAAGCTGACTGGAGAGAAAGCACAACAGTTCATGGAATTAGTCTAGGCTCTAGTACCTCAGGAAGATGAAATATGTAGAGTTGTAAAAGAATGGCAACACATCAAAACAGCATGTGTGAGGACTAAAGAACAGATATGCAACTCAGCCAGGTATGGAAATAAGGTACATAAGGAAAGCTGGTGTTGAAATGAAGAAGTCATCGAAAAGAAAGAAGGAATTCAATAAAAGTGGGAGATGAAAAGACAGCGCAGGCTTCGAAGGAATACTTGTTGGCTAACAAAGAGGTTAAGAAAGGAATTGTAAAAGCAAAGAACAAGGTATCAGAGGTGCTCTATGAACTTCTGGAAAGTGACTCAGTAGATAGTTCAAAGAAACTCTATCAGGATGCAAGGCAAATACAGAAAGATAATGAAGACACTCACCCCTTCATAAGTGATGCCAGCAGCAACTTTCTCACCAGTCCACATCAAAGGCAGATCAAAGGAATACCTCTATCAGCTTATGAATGAAGAAAACCCCACAGAAGCTGTACTGCCTCAGATACAGCCTACAGTGTTACAAGAGAAGGAGCCCACCATATAAAAATAATAACTGCAGTAAGGAATATGAAGTCAGGGAAAGCAGCAGGCTCAGATGAGGTCACAGCAAATATGATATAGACGTTGGGTGAGATGAGGAGAAATGGCTACTGAGGGGACTAATAGCAGAATGGAGAGAAAGATGTATCCCAGGTGACTTGAGAATAAGCATACTAGAGCTAGTGTTCAGGAACAAAGAAGACATTTCAACTATGGGCAACATAGAGTTATCAAACTCCTATCACACTGCATGAAATTTCTGGAGAGAATGACTGACAAACAAATACACAGAGCAGCAGAAAATAAGATGGAAGATGAGCAGTTCTGATTCAGATCATTATGCAGCACATCTGACCAAATGTTTGCAGTGAGAAAGATAGTTGTGAAGAAACTAGAGATGAACAAAGAATCTAACTGGGAATTTCTAGACTTGGAGATATCATAAGACAATATCCTAAGAAAACTGATTTGGGCAGTCCTGTGGTGGTCTGAAGTCCCAGAAACATTAGTGCAGGCTATGTACAAGGACCCAATGACTCAAGTGCAAACTGTGTTTGATCTCACAGGAGGGTTCAAAGATGCAGTGGCATGCATCAGGGCTCACCTCTGAGCCCACTGCTGTTCATATTGGTGATAGACTACATTACCAAATAGATTAGAGGGGACAGATAAACAAATTTGCTCTATGCAGACAACATGGCATTGCAGGCAGACTCTGAAAAAAAAATTCAGCAAAGGATAGTGCAATGGATTATAGACTGTAGGCACATGGAATGAAACTGAGTAAAGATAAAACCGCTGTAATGGCAGCAAATGGAGAAAACCAGAAGAAGCTGAGAACTGAGACAGAAGGGAAGATAGTGGAACAGGTTAACAGTGTTAAATATCTGGGAGGGGTGATGAAGAGAAGGGAAGTCTGAATGAGGAGATGAAGGCTAAAATCAGAGGGGCTACAGCCAACTGGCACAGAGTGGCAGGGGAAGTGTATGACAGAAGAAAGCCAAAGAATCGGAAAAGGAAGATGTACAAACCAGTGGTGCAACCAGTACTTCTGTATGGTACCAAAACCTGGGCAGTTAATTCAGAGCAGCTGAGGAAGCAGGAGTTCATAGAGATGAAGTGGCAGAGAGATAGATGGTAGGATGCACATTGTGGGACAGATGAAGACATGAGGACATCTGAGCAGAAGTCAAAGCAGTTCCAATTGCAGAAAAAGGTCAAAGGAAAGAGATTATGGTGCTTCAGGCTCATATGCAGAAAAGCAAAAGGCAATCTGATGAAGAAGATTTGGGACAGACAGGAAGAAGATAAGAGGAAATGAGGGCATCCAGCAAAGAGGTCGATGGATTCTGTGAGAGAAGACCTGTGATGGTCAGGCATGAATGTCAAAGAAGGTAGGAGAATGGCAGTGAATAGCGAGAGATGGCGACTTGTGACACAACACTCTGACCCCAAGGTAGAATACAGAAAAAAGGGAGTTGATGAGGGTGATAAACTGAAAAGGTACTGTTCTATAGCTGCCCTATAAGAATTCTTTGGAGGCCCCAGATGTATACTTTTGCTGGTTCTAGGAGTACTTAGCTGCAGCTATCTTAATCACTGGGGCATTCTTATAGGATTTGTTTCATCCTTTTGCAGCACATCCTGATGAATATTAGTTGACTTGAATGGCACTTGTAAAACTCTCAGTTTTTTCATTTGTCAAATCTAGAAATAGCAGACTTCTTCACTACTAAAAGTAAACAAATTTTGCCTAAGGTCAGTTGGCAGCACTCCCACCCACTTACTCTTATGTGATAAATACATGGTCACCTAAACTTGTAGAAGGGGAATATATATATATAAAGTCCATCCTGTCCAATTTAAAACATCATTGAAGCTGGAATATTGTATTAAGTGAATCTGGAGGTACTGTACTGCTTACTCCCTAAAAAAAACAAATTGCTGTGACATTATTTCAAAAGCTGATATTCTGGATGATGAGACAACATTGTATTGAACTATGGCAGCGTAAAGTAAATTTTAATTCTGCCATTCAATGCCTTAATTTTCATTTAAGTTCTATTGAGCTTTTATGGCATACATTATGCCCTAATGTCCTTTCTTTTTATTATTTTGAGCTATTTGTTATGCTACATTTTGTTCTATTTGGCTTGAGACATGGCAGAAATGGATTTCTTGTTTACTGACTTACCCTTTTACTAAATACATCAATTATCTATACAGAATCATTGAATAATTAGATGATACATTGAAATACATTTGCTTTGGATGTTTATATCCTGTCTGGCTTACTGAAGCTAGTTGCATTATTTTCTAGAAATAAACCACAAGATTACTTTATGGCATTTTATTTGAAGCAGAAGTTCGGTATTCGTGGAAGACTGCTTATAATGTTAGGCAAGCATCATGAATGTAAGTAACCTGCTTATTTATAACAAAATGGTGCAATTAGCAATTGTAAGTACTAAGTCCAAACCTTAACAGTTTAGCTATACATTTTTTCTTTGTATCTAGATTTTACCATAGTGTCTCCACTTGAAAGAAACTGTACCATGCTTGTATGAATAGTATAATAATGTCTGCTTAGTGAAGAGCCATAATATCTATCTGCTTCAGTTAAAGTTGAGTCACTAACATTTATATGAATAAGAACTTGTACACCATGTCTGAATCCAATATAAAAATCAGGGTCTACACTTTACAGTCACCCCCCTCTTAGAAAATGGCATCAGATAGGGAATAGCAGAGATGTAGAAGCTTTCATTTCTAATTTGGATTTGGCATCAGGGTCCAGTGATGTAATGGATAAGGCATTGGTCTCCAAGGCCAAGGATTTGGGTTTTGAGTTCCATCTGGTTTTGGTATTTTTCTCTTATAGCTTGTCAGTTAAAACAGAGCATTAAGGCAATGACCTCTTAATGTGCTACTTTCTGTGACACTGGGTTCTTTTTCCGAGCATACTGTGTTAGTTTTAGCAAATCACTTAACCTGGCATTGCTTTGGGCCACTTATGAATTTAGGCTGAGATGCTTAGTGGTCTCCAGGTCTGCATGCCTTGTAACTATCTATGAGCAGACAATCATCCATTGAAAAGTTAAACATTTATACCAAATGCTTTCACCAGATCAAACATGGTTCAATTAGTGCCTTATCTTATATTTTTTACATTGAGTCCAATATTAAATTGGAAGGTTTTTAATAATCTTAGTTTATATAAGCAAGGACAGCCCTAGTTTTGACAGGTCCAAGGAGAAGAAGATATTTTACTTCTTATCATAACTGCAGTGGTCAGAAAGAGTCAGTCAATGAATATAATAGGAATGTATAACATCTTGCCTTAAATGATATGTGAGAGTCTCAGGGTATGTTCAGTTCATTGGGTATAATTTATAAGTCATTGGACACTGCAGAAAATCTCAAGTAATTGTATTACACTTTGGAACATAATTTCTATAGATGACATATGAGTAGTTGCCACTTCATACAAATTCTCCACATATTACAGGATAGACACATTTACTAGAAACAGAACTCATTGGTTATTATTTATTTACAGATGTTTTGTTTCAGTTCCATTAAAGGTTGTGATGTAAGTAATAACTCAGGCATAAAAATGCCTTAACAATTATTTTATTTTCTGTTTAATACTTGTTGATAGAAGCAAACACAAGTAAGATGTAACTGTTTTTTAATGTTCCCCATGATAGCAGATTGCAGATCATGGATTTCTCAGAATATGATGATATTTTCCCATATTTATTTTCCTTTTTTAACTATTAGCTAGCATATCTGCTGTAATCTGCTTGTATGTTGCTGTTCATGATGGAAATTATGATAAACAATGTGTTCATGATTTTAAAGATCTGGTGATTATTCTTCATATACAAAATCACGTTAATGATAGAAGTCAGTCTGGTCTAGGACATGAAAAGGCAGATGGACTTTCAGAAAAAAGAAAAAAAAAAAAAACCCTGAGTGCAATGACAATGTGGTGTGGGTCAGCTGTAAGATCCTCTGATATTGTCTATCTACAGACTGCATCAAACATATGTTATTTCGAGGTAGGGGCTTCTTGCTCCCCACCATTTTCTGATCATCATCCTCTCCCAGCCGATTGACCTATTCGCTTCTCATCACCTATATATGGATCAGACATGAGGAGGTCATCATTTAGATAGCCATCAGGGGTGGTTTGAGGTTTTCCTATAGCCTTGTCCCCACAAATAATCAACTAAGAGGCAGTCAAGAGTATGCCCTTGGCTGACTGCAGAGGATGTCCCCTCACTTCTGCATGAAGTACTGTCACGAAGCAGCACTGACCCTCACATATAGCAGGAGCGGTGGTTTCTCCAGTCTCCACTAGGAAAATCACACTGCCTCTGTATATCCAAGAGTGCATGCTGCCCCTTTACACTGCTCCAGTGCTGGGTGTGCTAGTCAGCTTCAGTCACCTGGATTGCAATAATGGCTCCATCTCTCTGTTTCACAGAGAAAGACTTTATACAAATATTATTTTGTTGCACAATAAATTGAGTTAAATGCCCTACTGATTAAGAACTCCTGTACAATATAATTTTATTGGTTGCTATCACTGTTCAAACTTATTAAATACAGTTGTATTTTGTCATGCATGATGCAGAACACCTGTCTGGTTAAATTGCTTCAACATATCAAATAGTATATAAACAAATGTTGTGCTAATTAAATTCAGATACTTTTTTTTGTCTTAAGGTACATGACCATACTCCCAGACAAAACAGTCACGTAGGATATCAGTAATGGTGTATGCTTATTAGTCAAATGATATACTTATTGAATGGCTGTTATTCGAACACTAAATATCGAACATACTTTTCATCATATACTCATATCATCGTAAATCACGTCATTGAATTGGCATAGCTGGCTACCAGCAAGGAAGCAGCACATAGTACGTGTATACCACACAGTAAACGTGCTGCTATAATTAATGTACTTTTGCTGTAATATGTTAAGTATAAAATTGCATAATGTATTCAAATACTAAGTTGCTGCAGTACATTTAACTTGTTTTGTTGAGCACAAAGACCCTGCTCATGTGGATGCCTGTTCCCCCCTCACCCCCCGCTAATTACATATATGAGCTTTGAGATTGCACTACAGTGGGGAAAGGACAAATTTCCACTAAGTGGCATTTTGTTTCTCTGGGAAAATTATGATATTTGCCCTTTCACCATTGTAGTGTGATCTCAGAGTTGGTATGTATAATTAGCGAGGGCTGTGGGGGGTGAAGCCCCCGACATGAGAAGCATTCTTGCATTCTACAAAACAAGTTAAATGTACTGCATCAGCTTAGTATTTGAATAGACTATTTAATTTTATACTTAACATATCACAGAAAAAGTACATTCATTATAGCAGCACGTTTACTGTGAGGTTTACATGCACTACGTGCTGCTTGCTTGCTTCTGGCCAGGGATGCCAATTTTTATGACATGATTTATGATGATATGGCTATACAATGAAAAGCTCATTCGATGTATACTGTTTGACTAATAGCCATTTGATAAGTACACCAATCAAAGAATAACCATAAAACCCATCAGTACATGACCATAGTCCCAGACAAAGCAGTCATGTAGTATATCAGTGCATGAAACTAAAAACATTATCTAAAAAATACTGGCATTCGAAATGTTTTCACATCTCTTTATCTAAAAAATACTGGCATTCGAAATGTTTTCACATCTCTTTGTAAAATATGCATCAATACTACAAATTTCTCAGCATTTACCACCATAATGTTAATGATCATTAATTTAAATACGTTATCTTTTTATTACTACCTGCCTTAATAAATAGGTTCTTTGGTAAGTATGGGACAATCAGTCTGCAGACCATTACAAGTCTATACAAAAACCTATATTCAAAATTTTCCTTCAGTCTCAAGCAGGGAAACACAAGACAGATTATGGTAGTATTTGAGGCTGCCCAGCAAATTATCAATGTTTACATTTAAGTTAACAATGGTGTTGCTCTGCTTGACATGTAGAGGAAGTTCCTTCCAGAGTTGATAGATATTTTGGGAGAGGACTCTATCATGCCAATTTGTCTTACCTATTTGTTGATGAAGATTAATTCTTTAACCAGTTAATTGAGGAACCTTTTGTTCTAAGCTGGAACAAGAGGATAAAGAAGGTTGGATTTTTCATGGCTTGAAAATCTAGACACCGATCTCCATGAAGGAGTTAAGAAGAAACTTAATACAGCAACAGAGCTCTGAGTCTGTCCTTATAACAGAGATTTCTGATGCCATTGATATTTACAGTTATGAATCTGTGACGTCGATAAGGAATGATCAACAAGTGTGCCTAGATCTCTTACACCAGGGTCTGATTGGAGGGTGTTGTCACTTATATGCTATGTAAAAATGTTTTGTTTACTGAACTGAACTATGTTACATTTTTTTCACATTTAATTTGAGACTGATGTCCTTGCTCCAATGCCTAACACGGTCTAATCCGTGTTAGTGCAATTGTGAGTCAGTGGATATCAGATAACAAAACCTAATTTACAGCTGTCTGCACAGTAAAGGAGAACTCCTCAGGAATGCGCTACAGGGTAATTAATGAAAAATCAATTCTTTACACCATGAAACATGATCCATAATAATAATTTGGGTATTGAAGCCACATTCTTCAGACTTTCTGGTGCCAAATATCCAGAAGCAACTGCTACTGTGTCTTTTTTTCTTTTTCAGAAGTATAAAGATTTTGCATCTGTATTTGTACTTGAAATGATAATTTTGCAACTGCATTTGTTGATATACCTGAGACCTGAGTAACTTATAGAGGCAATGTCCTGCATTAGTGCTTTCACCAGGCATTTTATTTAACTTCTGATATGCTATCTATACTGATACACATATTTTAATACTATGTTATATGGGTCCGTAATGATTGCATACATATAAAAGTATGGCTTTGTGCAGAAGCCTATGAAGGAATTGTTGGACAGAAATGTGCATATAGACCCCAAAGTACATTTGAAGACCTGATTCTCACTGAAATAAATTTCTGAAACAGTGATATTTATGAATCATGCAATATAACAGCCATTCCATCTTAGCACTACAGATTTTCTGAGGATGTGCAATGTCTCACTTTCCTTGACAAATATTACAGATGCTGCCATCACTAAAGGAATGGTCCTTTTAAATGAAGCTGCAACATCTAAAGGTGATGTGGGCAAGAGAAGAAGTAAGTTGTTTCATAATGTATTACAAGTTTAAATGCAAATTTACGGTGCTCATTGCATTTTAGAATGAGGCCAGAGTAAGAGAAATGTAAAGCTTTGTAGTTTAATTATATGTTCTTATAGATGCACACTTCAAATGTTATGGCAGTTCTACGTTTTGACAAGTAATTGTTGGATTTCCTTGAATGCCATTCTGTGCTACACTGTATTCAACAGAGTATGATCCGACTGTTACATGAAGAATCTGCACTGCAACTTATTTACATTGTTTTATGGCACTAAATAATACACAATATAATGCTTATTATTGAATGAGACTTTGTAGTGTGATGTTAAAAGAAAAAATAAGGTATTCATTATTATTATCTGTAGTGGTCCAGATACAACAGATTTTTCTTATTTTGTTATTATCTTATTATCTGTCTTAATGAAGACTGACTTGCCAACATTTTGATCTTAAGTATGTTCTGATAAGTTTCTAAGGCAGATATTATGTTTTGACTGATCATTGCAAATGTGGACAAGATAATTGTAACTTAACAATATATGCATATATTATAGATAAGAGAATATACAAGAAAAAATGTACCTTTCTTCTGTAGACCATTCTGAATTCAGAAGTATTATAATTCATTTTCAGTTGAGAGGATGTATCACAATGAATATCCTATTGAAACTGATTGCATATGTCCAATTGTTAATGCACAGGGTTTGTGAGAGGTCATAGTATCTTGGGAACTATTGAAATAAGTCTCCAAAATGATATAGTTGAGGCTGTAGAGTTAATGTATTTAGTTCATTGATTCACTTTCTGAGTTGATGTTTGCTTTCAATGTCAAAGGTACAAACACCTTTGTTTCTCATTTTAGAGCTGAATGCTTGTTTGCAACAAGAGCTCAAACTGTATGGTTTGCACTATAAGACAAAGTTCATCACAACTCTGTGTCAGTTTTTAGGCATTTGTGAAAATAGATATACTATAAGTATGACATGCAGAGTCCATACATCTTAATGGAATATTGCAATAAGGACATTGCACTCACCCCCACATTTGTACCAATCTATCTGCATTTTACCATTTTGACCAGGTTACTCCCATTAGGCTAGCAACCTCTTTTCAGGAGAGACCTAATGTGGTATTTATACCACCAAGGGAAATTTGTACAGGGCATTGGGAAACTTCCTTTATTCTGTTTGATAGGTACCATGGGATCTGATAGGATTATAGGATCATAGCAGGTTACTAGGCTATAGACCCAGAGTACAGTTCAAGTCAGTATCCAGGATTGTATTTAGTAATAACTGTCCATTTCTAGGAGGGTTGTTTGCACTATCCCTGGTATGAATTTATGGTGGCCTATCCACTCATCTAGATTCTTTTTGAACAGTGTCATAGATGTGCTCTGCTTTACATGAATTGGTAGCCTATTCCAAAGATGGAGCAGTCAATGGGAGACAAATCTGTCCCTCTAGTATGTCCTATTCAAGTCACCGGCCATATTTAGGTCCCTGGAATTGGTAGCTCTAGTCCTGTTTGATTTACGGATGTGCAGCAAATTCATTAGGTTTGGGTTGGAGATTGCTCTGTTAGCCTGGCATAAGTCTCCACTAACAAGTCCATATGATACTGAGTACAGTGACAGGGACTTTGGTGGGTCTGTGTAAGGCACATGCTGGAGTCCCTTGATCTTCTTAGAAACCTCTGAGGTCTCTCCAATAGCTATTTTGTATGGTACATGCTAAAATAGGCATTATACTCAATTATGGGCTTAATTAATGATGGTTATAGTGGGGTTATAACCTCCTTTGCTCTAGATGTGATGCCTTTTTGCTAATCAAGTGTGCTACATAGAAAGCCTTCCTTACTACAATAGACAAATGGTGGTCAAAGTTAAGGTTGCAGTCTACTTGTGATCCCAAATCTATTGCCACTTCATAGGTGCATAGGCTATTGTTGTTAATTTGTCAGTGTGAAGGGAAATTGTTTTTAAAGAATGGAATAATGATGCATTTCTTTGCATTCAGTTTGGGACCATGACTAATATACAAGTGACTGGCTTGCATAAGAGTCCCTCCTGTAGTATAGTGACATCATTTGGGGCTTCAGTAATTGCACCCAGTTTGCAATCATCCACAAACTTGGTCAACCACAGCCCCTTAGTTTTGGCCTGAGCTTCTGAGAAGTATATACCAAACAGTAGGGGAGCCCAGCACTGACGCTTGTGGCATACAGCTGAGCTATTATCAACTCAGGCAGATGGAGCCACATTTTAATGTCTTAACTGAAGGACAACACATACCTTATGCTGTGCTCTAGGGTCAGCAATCTGTCTATCTGGTGTGGGGATAGAACCCACAGCCTTTTGCATCAAAGGCATGTGTACTATCTGTTCAGATACTGAAACTGTCTACATTTTACTGTTACAAAAAGTACTTTTTTAATTGTACTGCTACATATTTACAGTTGCTATTTATTGCATTGCTGTGTTTCTGGTATCTGATTCAGTGTTGCCATGAGATTTGTCTTAATTCTGCTGTTGTTTTATACGTTTCCACTAGTTTTGGTCAAAGTGTTAGCTAGCTCAGTGGTGGTTGCTCTATGGCAGAGAGGATTTACCCTTGCCATTTTTCTATTGGTTCTTCCATTTTCTCTGCTTAGATGAAGTAAGCTGGGTGTGTGCCCCTTGTTGTCTTAATTTAAAGACTTCAGATAGCCCGCACAGAGCATGTGTGCTGAATCTATGGGTGTCTGTTTTGAATTATTTCTAATGTAAAGCACAGAAAAGTATTTGATTTCAGCTGCACTTAAAATTGTCTAGTGATTTCTACAGTTTAAGTGATGTATTCAAGTTTCATTTTGCTTTGTTACTGCTTGGCTAAAAGTTAACTTTTCTGCTATATTTTTACAGTTGTCTGACTGTTACTGTATTGCTAAGTGTTTCTCAGTATTTAATTTAGTATTATAATCTGTTTTCACTAAATTTTAGTGATGCCGATATGTTTCCAGCTAGATTTTGTCAAAGTGTTCGCCATCTAAGAGACAGTGGTGGTTGTTCTGCAGCAGGGAATAAATTGCTACTGTATCTGGAAGCAGACATTATTGGCTAAAGCTCTAACTAATTTTCTATTTGATCTTTTGTTTCCTCCGCTTGGATAAGTTGTACTGTGCTGTTTGCCCTACAGACACTTCCAGATTAAAATTCTCTGTAGACAACCTTTGTCAGTCTCTCATTCAGTGCAAGACAAAGGTTGTTTTCTCACACTATCTAGAAATAGACTTACAAGCAGTACTAACTGTAGATAATTAGGAACCTTTTTATTTAGCTTAACTTTATCTAATATTTCCAAACTAATCTACACTGCAGCTGTGAACAATCTCTTAATATATTCTTAAAACCATATTATCATATGTTTAGGAACTACATTAAATTATTTTATTGGAATTACTAAATATTATTTTTTTAAATCAGATAAATATCCAAATATTTCCCTGTACTCAAACTAAAATGGAAAGCCAGCCATGTACCCCCACCATTCACCCCTCCCCCCACACACACATACACACACACACACACACACAGCTGCCAGCCACGTAGAACTTGGTATGTTCAGGCTGTATAAAAATTGCATGATGCTCACAGATAATGAATGCAAATGCACACAACCACAGCTTGTGAACAAAATACCCCATCACAGTGCACCACATAAATATATGGCAAATGAACATATGCTTATGCTATAAAAAGTCTTATCAAACCCACCAAGACAGATTAAAACTAGTGTTCAGCATATAGCACAACCATAATAAAAATTCACCAGACAGCAAATCACTCCATATATAGTAAAGCAAAACACCCTTATAAAAAAGTGTAGTAGTGATTGTTAATGATTGGTAAGTCCTTTGTCAGGCATACTGACTCATCTTTCATGAGCCTAATGAAAGACAGGGTGGTAGTGAGTAGTCTTTCAGGAGCAAAGATTTTTGACGTCTAAAGGGTCCTAAAGATCCTTAAAACAAATAAGTGAAATTATGACGTAGTGTTGGTCCATGTGGTAGTACATGAATTGGCATGCAGAACACTGATGGATAAGCAGAGAGCCAAAACAGAGCTCCCTGTGCATGTAATAAATGCAGGAAAGACCCTGGTATTGAACAGAAACCTTCCCTCTCCATTAATGATGCTAAAGTTTATAAAATATGATTATTTTCAACAATTGTCTACATTGTTGTTGTCATTTTAGAGGATCCAGTTTGTGTCACTATGGGAAGGAATAGTAGGCAATCATACTTGCTTTGCAAAGGATACTTCCACCTGTTGTTGCATACTGGTTTATCTATGTAAATCTATGACAGATGTTCATATATCACAACTTCAAATGCATGCTATACCACTTGAAAAGTTTGAATCACAAAGATTGAATAAACAAAGAAGTCCCCCTGCATCCCCAACCCCATGCTAATTATAGATACCAGTCCAAGATCATACCACAGTAGAGAGAGGGCAAATTCCCTGATTCCCACTGTACCATGATCTCACACCAAAAAAGTCTGATACATGCAATCAGCTGATTTTCAACCACCTGTACTGGCTCTTATTCCATTCAGAAAGTTGCCACTTTGATTGTCTTTGATATTCTGAGTATTAATATATATATATATATATATATATATATATATATATATATATATATAGACAGAGAGAGAGAGAGAGTTACACTTTATAATCTCGAAATACTGAAATGTCAAATTTCAGTATTTTGAGACTATAAATTCAAAAGTGCAGTTACACGAAACTGCGTAATCGCGAATGCGGAAATGTTGCATTCACCATTATGTATTCACATATGTGATGTGCGATGCAGTTTGTGGATTTAGCTGGGGTTTGAGGTAAGTGGTGTTTTTGTAACATTATTGGGTAGGGATTTTAATGTGTGTGAGTGTGTGTAGTGGTAAGTTTTTTGTGTTTGTGTGCTTAGTGCGACCTCGGATTTTATTTTATAATGATATGTATATATAATCATATAATATGTATTGATATGCATAATGTTTATAGAGAGAGAACTTTAATTATAGATAAGGTTTTAGTAATGACTAAAGCTTTTATAAACTGTTAAGATACTTGATTTTGTTTTATGAAGTATATATAATTTGCACAAAATGTCACAAGATGGTGCTATTGAGTTAGATTAATCCACAGATTCCTTGTATTCAATTTTATGTGAATTTTATGTGAATATATTTCTTTATAAATGAATGAGTATGATGTCCCTAATAAATACTTTCTTTTTTAAACATTTCCTTACTTGCATGGTTTAATGTACTGTTTTTTTATATATGATATTTTATCTAATATGGTTTTAAATTAAGAGAGGATAAAAATATTAGGATTTCTAGGCCTGATAAGGGAGGGGGAATAGTAATAATGGATAACATTACATATAATGCTAAAATGGAAGAATTATTAAGGAATGAAGATAGATATGATGAAGTATCCATAAATGAAATAAATATAGCTTATTCTAAAATGGATTTAGCCCTGAAAGAACTTATGAGAGATGGGTTAATTAATAAGCAGACATTTGAATATCTCTATGAGGAAAAACCCCTAATACCAGTTATTTTTGGCACTATGAAAGTACATAAGGATACTAATAACCCACCAATCAGGCCTATAGTCTCAGCTAATGGATCTAAAACATATCCACTCGCTAGATTTGTAGATGAGAAGATTAAGAAAGTAGGGATAGACAAAGAAGGATATCTTAAAGATTCATGGGACTTATTAAAAAACGTAAATGATCAGCTATATATTAAAGATATCACATTTCTAACAGTGGATATTATAGATTTATTTTCTGTTATTACACATCAAAAAGGAATGGATTGGTTCCTAGAGGCTTTATTAGACAACAATACATTTAATTGGAAGGAACTAAGAGTAATTATGGACATTCTAGAATTGATACTGTTATATAACTTTGTAGTATTTGAAGGAGAATTTTTTAGACAAATAAAAGGAGTAGCTATGGGGGCCTGCTGTGCCCCCCAGATTCGCAAATATAGTATTAAATATATGGGAAAAGACATTTTTTACTGCATCACCATATATGAATTATTATAATTTCTATAAGCGATACCTAGATGAGTTGTGCTTATTTTGGTTGGAATCAGATGCTAAAATAGAAGTATTTATGGAATATTAATAACACAACAGATTTTCTAAAATTCACTCATAAAACTAACAAAGATAAGCTAGAATATTTGGATATCATAATATATAAGAACCCGCAAGAAAATAAGTTGGAGTCAAAATTTTTTAGAAAGGAGATGTTCTCTAACTCCTATTTATATTATACTAGTGCCCGCCCCTTTAAACAAAAAAAGAATTTAGTGAAAGGACAGTTTATTAGAGTATCAAGAATGACTACGGTACAAAAAGAGTTTGAGGACAAATGTAATAAAGTAAAAGTAATCTTTTAAGATATGAAGTATCCAGTAAAACTAATAGTTGAAGTTATGGATGAGGTAAAAACTAGAAGGGTAGGCGATTTTAGTCCATTGTTAGGAAAGGGGTTTCAAATGAATATGCAAAATATGACAAATATGGAAGAAAATGATAAACTAGACATCGATAATAGGGATTTTAATAGTGCTTATATTATGAATTTTAATTATGAATCAGGGCTTATAAAATAGATAGTGAATAAAAATTGGAAAATGTTTTCAGAATTTTCAGACTTTACTACAATATTCAAACAACCTATCACATTTAGTTATAGAAGAGATAGGAATATAAAAAATATGTTAGAAAATAGGTCTGGACATAAGGAAACAAGTCTTAGGAGAAAAGGCATTTTTAAATGTGGCAGATGTAAACAATGTAAATATGTGCTGAACAAAGATAGCCATTACTTAAAGGCTAGAAAGAGATTATTTACTAGTAAGACTTATGCTAACTGCGATACAAAAGGAATATTATACCTGGCAGAATGTCAACAATGCACCTCCTTCCATGTGAGTAAAACTGAAAGGACATTTAAAAGACAAATATATAAACATATATATGACATAAGTAAAAATGACGCTAATAATGCCCTTTACAAACATACTATAGCTTGTAAACAGGCTGAATTTTTGTTTTATGTACTAGACGTTATCCCACAAGACATTAGAGGGGGTGACTGGGAGAATAGAATAGAAGTAAGGGAATTGTATTGGCAACTGGTACTAGAAGCTAGTAAAAAGCCAGGATTAAATGAACATGTTTCTATGGTTCCTATTTTAAAACTAAGAGCAGCTAGATTATGAATAGGATTTTATTTTATAATGATATGTATATATAATCATATAATATGTATTGATATGCATAATATTTATAGAGAGAGAACTTTAATTATAGATAAGGTTTTAGTAATTGACTAAAGCTTTTATAAAGTGTTAAGATACTTGATTTTATAAGTTTTATGAAGTATATGTAATTTGCAGAAAATTTATGGTACTATTGAGTTAGATTAATTCACAGATTCCTTGTATTCATTTTTATGTGAATTTTATGTGAATATATTTCTTTATAAATGAATAAATATGATGTCCCTAATACATACTTTCTTTTTTAAACATTTCCTTACTTGCATGGTTTAATGTATTGTTTTTTTATATATGATATTTTATCTAATATGGTTTTAAAATCTATGGTTATATATAGGACTTTTATGAAGGTTTTTTTAAGATGTAATTTATCATGAATACTAATCCTGTTAATGCAGTGTATTTATTGGCCGGATAATTAATGTCACAAGACTGTATACAATAAGAGTCTGCAAGTTATGAGCATGCTGATGAAGTTACATTGTTAACGAAAAATGCGGAGAAGAAGTTCAGCGTTTCTCAGTGTTTTTGTGTGGTTTTTTTTGGAATAAAGTCTGATCGAGTGACTCGTGGCTCCAAGTGCTTCTGTTCTTACAGACTGTGGTCGAGTTTTGGTGTAGAGGCACTTACTCTTCTATTATTTGTTGGTATTGGGTAGGGATTTTAGTGTGTGTGAATGTGTCTAGTGGTGAGTTTTATGTGTTTGTGTGTTTAGTGCGACCTCGGATTTAGTATATATAAGTAGGGGTGGTGTGAGGGGAGCAGCCCCCTCCCGCTTTTAGAAAGATTGTTTGCCTGTTAGTTTTGTTGTGTTTGTGTGTGTTGGTTTGTTTTTGTAGTGTCAACAGGTAGGTGTATTTGTGTTTGTGTGGTGTAGTGTTTTGTTTGTGTTACGTTCGTGGTTTGAAAGTTCGCGGTTTTAAATTTTCAGGTTTTTGAATTTTCGGCTTTATAGTCTCGAGCTACTGAAATTCTATATTTTAGTATTTTAAAATTATAAGGTGAATCTATATATATATATATATATATATATATATATATATATATATATATATATATATATATATTTATAGCTATACACAAACTCTTCTAGAGCACCCAATATACCCAAAATTTCAATCAACAAATGCTTAAACAAAAAACATTGATCCAGAAAGGACTGAAAAAAATCATTAAAGAGAAATTTTATGCAGGGACTCAATCCCCCCCCCCCCAACACACACCAAACTCCATGCTAATTCACCATCTCCAAGATCACACTGTAGTGGAGAAAAGCCATATTCCCCAAAGCCGACTGCCTGTGATCTCATATTGAAAAAGTTGATAAGTTTGATTAAATGATTTTCAATCAGTTGTTCTGATAATTTCACTAGTGAATGAAAAGCCACATGCTCAAAAAATAGTATATATATATATATATATATATGTGTGTGTGTGTGTGTGTGTGTGTGTGTGTGTGTGTGTGTGTGTGTGTGTGTGTGTTATTGAATTAACTCACACCCATGTGTGTACAGAGTAGAAAGTCAAAGATCTTGATGACATAAAATAATCCAACAGTAAATTTTCTTTTTTAAAAGCTACATATTCCTAAAGGAGTATAGATAAGCTGATTAATTTCATTAAGACAGATGAAACATTCACCTTGCACTTTGAGTAAAAATATCAGAAGCATTGTCTTTTTACTCTGGACTGACCTTTTCAGCAGGATAAACCTAGAGTTCAACTTTTAAGTATACTTCTCAACTCTACCATTAAATATAAGAATGCACACAGAAAAGGCAAGCTTATAGAAGTCTCATTGCATTAGGTTTTGGATTCAGTGGACTAATCAAATATTTCCTTGGACTGTGGAGTTAATAATCGATTTCTTCATTTTTCATAATTGTAGGATGACTTTTCTGATTTGAAATTCTAATGCTTTTTTTACTAACTGTTATAATTTTGTCTTTGTGGTGATTTAGGTTGCTTTGTCCCCCACTGGCAAATTTTATAGTTCTATGTGTACATAGTAGATGCGCTGCATGTGAAAATAAAAATAAAAATCCAGTAAGTGCATTTTAAAATAAGAATTTAGCATTAGTTACTTTTGTCTTGGGAACTTTGTATTTTAAGAAATAAGTCTATTTGCATTTTTTGATGACATTTTTATTTTATGGAAGAAACATGATGCTGAAATGCACACAAGTTTGTATCCTACTTAAACACCACCACCTCCTTTTTTGTCTTTTACAGACCAATATACCACGGATTCCATAGATTATTTGGATGTAACATTTTTAAGGATATTACTAGAGAGTGTTTTGGATAAAAGATTTATAGGAAACCCACTTTCTCTAATGGTTACCTTGATTCCCATAGCTGTCATCTGAAACATGTTAAACATTTTCAAGGGTCAGCTTGTTAGAGCAATTCAGATGTTCTCTGACATCCATCATTTCAAACAGGAAGTTGATTTTATGACTAAAATGCTTTTTGAAAGGGGTTATCCACCTGAGTTGTTGAAAGATATTGTACTAGAACCTTCCCAACAGTGGGGTACTAAATACATATCATTGTTAGTACAAAATAACCATATACAACTAGGGATAAATGATAGGTCACTTACACACTGAAACCTAATTTTTCACACTCTTTAATTGTTACTTACAGTGGATATGTAAAAAACATAAAGGATATTATCATAAAAAAATTGGAGGATTTTCCCAAGTATATCAATAACTATATAAAGCCCTGGGTACAGCTCCATCCTTTGTATCCAAAATAGATAAAAACTTAAAGCAGTTATTTGAACACCAAAATTTTTTTCCCTCTAAAGGAGTGCAAAACGGTACAGGGAGTGTGGCTCATGCCATCAATGTAGTTACATTTAGGAGAAGACTGAAGTTGTAATAGGAAATATATCTATTAGTTTAACTTTGGGTGATGGTAATTGTGCCACAAAGGTGGTGGTTTATGTTGTAGTATGTCAAAGATGTGGGAAAAAAACTGAGTGGATGTTACTCAAAAGAATCTATAGGCTTTATATGCTATCAGTAAGGGTAACACAAATAACTCATTATGTAGGCATGCTCAGACTTGTCATAGATTTGAAAAGTTGCTTTTTGGCATCATTGAAACAGTACCAGTGGATAATAGATGAGGTATTTGGGAAACAAAATTTTCAATGATGGCGTTATTATGGCATTTAAAACTGAATGCTTCTAATGCCAAAGGTTTAAATGAATATGTTTCAGTTGCCCCATTTTAAAACACAAAGCTGCTCAACTTTAAATATTTTCAGATGCTTTGGTTTTAAATATTTTTTTTAAGTAAAAAAATGTTTCTATCAAATTTTCAATAGAAATTATATGTATATAAAAGTATTTTTATGCCACTTCTTAGCTGAAGCCAGTTTTAGAGATAAATGCAGTCATGTGATTTTAATTTATTTTTACTGTGCCTTTTATCTAATTGATTTGGTTTTAATCATGTGACTTTTTGTAATTATTTAATGGATGGTAGTGGACTACTGAAACAGTTCTGATGAAGTTCTGAGTCTGAAGGATGATAGTGTTCAACCATTTTTTTTTTATTTTTGCATTTGTTTAATACATTTTCTATTAAACAGCTCTAAAGGTTTTTCTGGTTGTTTGATGATGATATCCTTTATGTTATTTATACTACATTTGACATTTGAATCCATTGAGATTTGAGGGTTTGGATCCCTGGTGCAGTTCGGCACAATGTGAGCCTGGTTTGATTTTTTTGAATGCGCAAGTATAAGTATGCTTATTGAAATGTCACAAGTATAGCATAATGATATTACCAGTGTGATAAAATAATCTTTATAATCAAATACACATACATACATGCATATATGTATATATATATATATATATATATATATATATATATATATATATATATATCTATATCTATATATATATATATATATATATATATATATAGAGAGAGAGAGAGAGATAGATATATATGCATATATTAGGTTATTTTTAATTGCTTTTATTTTTGCTTTTTTATTTTTATGGCCATCATCAATAGCGCATTTTCACACCACTGAGTGATTCCATATTACTGTGATAAAAAATGTAGCCTGAAATATTAGAATCAAAAATAGTTCCTCAGCTGAAAAATCAATAAGGGGTATGGGGTAGAAAAGCTCAGATGGGACTTTGTTGCAGCTACAATTAGGGCCTGAGCAAGGCCTCAAACCTAGATTTTTTTGTTACTGCAATTTGCTAAAATGCTTTGTGGAATCAATTTTTTGAAGGGCCATCTCAAACTTCTCATACTTCCAGAACAAATCACTTTTATATCAAATGCTATTTTGGAAGAAGAAGATGACGATGTAGAGATACTAGAAACAAGTTTGCTAGAGCCGAAGAGAAAGTCATTGGTTGAAGAAGATGATTTTTTTCTGCTACTACACACAGTTATTTCCTGTATTAACATATGTAAAACATCAGAGATGCTTCAACTTTCTTGGAAACAGATATTCCAAAACCTGGTAAGAACAGCATTGAAACTAGAAATTACTGCCACATTTGAGTCATTAGCACTGAAGATAAATAAGTAAGATAAGAACTGTGACCTATGGGTTCTATCTGCTTCTCCTTGTAATCATAAACTTGGCAAAAACTGGAGTAATCAGCAGGAATTTTACTGCAGACGATCTTGCAGTATTGATCCTTTGCTAACTTGCACAGTAATCTCCTGACTAGGAAGCACTTACTATTTTAAACTTCAAAAATAAAAAAAATATTCACCTCCCTAAGATGAAGGTTGGGCTTGGGATTTTCATTTGTTAATGCAAACCAATCTCTGTACAGTCAGTGTTCTTGTACTTATAAAATCTCTAGTATTTGCTCAAGTCGTGCTGGAGAAGAGTATCTTTTAGAATGATATCTTTCTCTACCCATTTTCTTTGACTATTCACAAATGAAGGATTGTCTTATTACTTTTATAGACTGGTCCAGTTCAGCAAAGAGGTTTGTACCTTGCTATTTGTGGATGACTGTCTTATTCTGATGGTAAGCCCAATAAAGTATTTTGTCTCCCTCCTGCAACTTTTTAAAGATTTCTATGTATGCTTATATCTTCATGAAATATTAACAAAGGTTACTAGTTCCAGTTAAATGAGTTGCAAAATATCTATCTTAAAAAAAAAAAAAAAAAAAAAAAAATATATATATATATATATATATATATATATATATATATACATTTTATTTTATTTATTTATTTTATTTATTTTACATTTGTTGACTGGGCTAGTCTAACTAGATATATGTCCATTTTCAGTAGAGGCCTGAGGAGAAATGCTCCGAGACAATAAAAAGAAAAAAAGTTTATACAAGTAGTCCACAAGAACAGTAGAAATATGAAATAATTACATAGTCCACAAGAAAAGTGGAAATAAAAATAATTACATAAGTATACAATTGATTGGCAGAAATAATTATAGCAAAAGCAATTTTTTTTTTACTACCATTTAGGAAAATAAACAAAAAAAATTGTTCTTGTTCAGTTTATATAAATAAACAAATATATACAAATGTATATATATATATATATATATATATATATATATATATATAAACAAAAATATATTTAATGTGCATAAAAATTCACACAGCACAGTAGGGAGTTACAACAATAAAACAGAAAAAATGTTTAATCACGTCATATATAGAAGGTAGAGAAGTCTCAGCAAAAAGAATTCAGTTAGGGAGTCAGAATAGAAAAAAGGAGAAAAGTATCAGTCAGGCTTGGAGCAGGGGCAAAGCCATTGGGTTTTAATGATGTTTTTCAATTGTTTCTTGAAAAGGTTGGTGGAAGTAAGGGATGTTATTTCAGTTCATAGGTTCATAGGTTCATAGGTTTATACTAGGCTATCTGCCCTAAGGCCCAGTGTTTTTGTGGCTTACGCCACCCCTTATGTTAAAAAATACTGTGCCCATTAGTTTGTTGTTCCTCTGTCCAGCACTGACACAGAGATGATTCCCGGGGTAAACCTACGATCTCCCATCCACCGGTCAAGATTTCTCTTGAACAGAGCCAGCAAGGTGCTCTCCCTCACATGGACCGGGATTTTATTCCACAACATAGGGAGTCTCTGGGTGACAAATCTATCCCTCCAGCATGTCCTATTTATATCCGTGCTAAGGTTTAAGTCACTTGCTCTAGTGGATCTGGTAGATTTGGATTTTTTGAGGTGGAGCATGTCCATTAATTCCGGGTGGGACATGGCCTTGTATGTCAGGCACAGGTCACCTCTGAGCAGACGGTATACGACTGAATAGAGCTGGAGTTTCTTCAGTCTGGCAGCATATGACAGATTTTGGAGTCCCTTTATCCTTTTGGTGAGGAACTTTTGGGGTCTCTCCAATTGCTGAAGGTGTCGGGTGAGATACATCCCGAATGGGGCATTGTACTCGATCATTGGTCTGATAAGTGAGGAGTACAGGGGAACAATGACCTCACTTGATCTGGATGTGAATCCCTTCATGATCAGGTGGGCAAAGTAGAAGGTTTTTCTAACCACTTTAGCAATGTGAGTGTCAAAAGAAAGGCCACTGTCAACCTGGGTCCCCAGGTCCCTCATAACCTCTTCTGTGCTTAGTGGATTGCCACCTATATGGTAGCTTGGGGTTACCTTGTTTTTCCCGAAGGGTATGACTATACATTTTTTGGCATTTAACTTCAGGCCATGGCTCTGGCACCAGCTATCAGTTTCCATGAGACCCCTCTGAAGGATATCTGTGTCCAATGTACTTCCCACTATGGCTCCCAGTTTGCAGTCATCTGCAAATTTTGTCAGCCATAGTCCTCCTATGTTAGCCTGTACTTCTGAGAAGTAGATGCTGAACAACAGGGGGCCAAGGACTGAGCCCTGTGGGACACCACTTGTGACCGGCTTGGAGTCTGACATGGCGCCAGCTACTCTAACCCTGTGGGTTCTGTCCTTTAGCCAGTTTGCAACCCATCTTGTGACATATGGGTTTACATTTAAGCTGGTAAGTTTCTCTATAATACCAGAGTGGGGTATTGTGTCGAAAGCTTTTGCAAGGTCAAGGTAGGCTGTATGGACTGCCTTTCCCTCATCAATGGCCTTGGTCACTGTTTTGAAGAAGTCGACCAAGTTCAAAAGGCATGATCTGCCCTTGACAAAGCCAAACTGGGTTGGGTCCAATGTCTGCAAGTCCCCTATGTCTTTGTTTATGAATTCCATTATGATCCTCTCCATAGCTTTGCAGACCAGGCTTGTTAAGCTTATGGGGCGGTAATTACCAGGGTCCGTAGAGGCACCGCCTTTGTGGAGTGGGACCACAGTTGCCGTATGCCACTCCTTGGGCACGTATCCTGTGGTAAGGCTAAGATTAAACAGCTGCCTTATGTGCGGGTTTAGTTCCTCATTGAGTTCGTGTAGCACACAGCCAGGGACACCATCCGGTCCCATTCATGCTGTGTTTTTAGCTTTAGAGAGAGCAGCTTTCACCTGCGCATTGGGGATGTCTGGGAGGCTGCACTCCGCTGGGATAGTTATCTCTCCTTTTGGGGGGGGGGTGAAGTTTGCACTGAACCTGTCTGCCAGTATGTTGGCAATGTCTGTGGGTTCAGTGATTTTTGTATCATTTTGGACTAATTCTGAGCATATCTGGGAGTTTCCACCCAGGTTTCTAACATAGCTGAAGAAGGCCTTATGATTGTCTTTTGAATCTATGGCAATTTTTCTCTCAAAGTTGGCCTTGGATAATTTTATGAGTGCTCGTATTTTTTACTAATAATGATCAAAGGTGTCTTTTCTTTTATGGATTTTGCTCTATCATGTAACAGCTTTCTCCTCTTATTGCAAAGTTTGTTTATGGCTGGGGTCCACCAGACTGGACGTTTGCCCTTGGTGGAAAGAGTCTTGGTTTTATTAGGGATTGCCTGATCCATGCAGTCCTGAAGGTGTTCGTAGAAGGCATTTGTAAGGGCTTCCGCAGCTTGGGTTGTGGTTTCCACTGGCTCAGGGGCCTTGAAGGATACCACACCAGTCTTGAGTAGTGTGAAGATTGCTTTAGAGAAGTTCTTCACTGTGGTCTTTTTTTGTTTGGGATGGGGGGCGGGATGTGGATATCCAGTGAGATTAGTTTATGATCTGATCTCACCAATGAGGGATATACTTCCGGTGTGGAGCATTTTGTCCCCATGTTTGTGATGATGAGATCTAGTATATTTTCTCCTCTTGTGGGAATGGCGGCTAGTTGTTCCATGGCATTTGAATTTATGAACTCCAGGAACCTTTGTGCTAGAAAGTTTGGTCTTGAGTAATGTTCCCAGTCTATATTCGGGTAGTTGAAGTCACCCAATATAATGGTGTTTGGAGATACATTTATACCCTCCAGTGTCTTCAGGAAGGCTGTGTGGGGTTCCTGAGTTTGAGAGGGTGGCCTGTAGCATGCTACAAATTGTAGAGCAGTTTTGCCTATGGTTAATTGCACCTGGATGGTTTCCGATGCTTCGTGCGTTGCCACCAACCTGGAGGTGTGGGTATCCTTGATGAATATGGATACACCCCCCTCCTTTTGTGGTGTGGTCCGGGTTTTGGGGCCGGAACGCATGATATGAGGTAAAACCTGATAGTGCCGGGGTGCTCTCAGGAGCCTTGAACCAGGTTTCAGTCACAGCACAGACATCAATGTTCTCCATACTGAGAAGGGCCTCGAGTGCGTGCATTTTGAGATTTAGACTTCTGGCATTGAGCAGCATGACCCTTAGTTTCTTCCCATTTTTGTTTTCTAGGGTGGTAGGTTTAGAATTTGAGCCTTGCCTAAAAAAGGCACTATGGGGGTGGCAAGAGCCTTAGCCAATATCCGGAATCCCAGGGGTGACAGGTGCAAGCCGTCTCTTGCGAAGCAGCGTGGCTTGTCAAGCATGTCATCCCAGGCAGACAGACACTGGATCCCCTTTGAATGACACCAGAAATTAAGCCAATTGTTAAAGCTGATCATCTTGTCTCTATGTTGTGGCATCATTCTTGGTGAAGGAAGGATGCTGCTCAGGGTCAGGGTCATACCTGCCTGGGCTACATAATCAGAGAGCTCCTCTATGTCTCTTTTCATGTAGTCCAGGGAGGTACGTCTCAGGTTGTTCACACCAGCATGGACAACGACTGTGTCATATTTGTATTTGCTGTGGAGTGACCCAAGTGCTTGTGTTATGTGGTGGATTCTAGTGCCCGATAGGCAGCTTACTGTGACCCTCTCCTTGTTCAGCCTGGTGAGTGGGACGTCAGTGTGTCTGACTATGGAGTCACCTATGACAAGTATGTTTGGTGTTGTATTTGGCCTTAAGGGCTGTGACTGCTTTGCACACTGATTTTGTGTTTTATGTGTTGCCTGTGGTGTGTCATGAGGTGGCGGTTGCTTGGCTGTCTGCTTTGGAGGCCTCTGCTGTTTAGGTAAATTTTTGCTCAGAGCCTCAGTATGTCTTTGTGTGTTTATGTGTTTGATTCATTGTTGTGATAGCTTTATGTGAGACTGGTTTTGTGGTGTGTGTAGTTGCCTTCTCCTCCTGTCTGGTCTTGCCAGTCCTGAGTTGAGAGAGCTCAGCCTCCAGTTTGGCTAAATAGCTGCATCTCTCGCAAGTATTTGTGTTATGTGGGAGGAGGAGAGGGTTGTCTGTGTACATGAGGCAATTGTAACATTGCCTCAATATTCCCAGATTCACCAACTGGACAGGAGAGGATGCCAGCATCTGGCCCTTCGATATGCTAGAGAAATTAAGAAGTTTGGGGTGTAACTGAATGAGAGAGGACTTAGTAAGGAAGTGGGTACTCCAGGGGGGGGGGTTCGCTAGTGAGGGACTTTGTATAATACAGAAGTGCTAAGCTAGGAATAAGTGCTGCGCTTTTTAGTTAAGGGATATACTGTTTAGATTACTAGTAGAGCAGTTCTAAGGGAAAAAAATGAAGAACAGACTTTATGGAGCCAGAAAAAGTTTAACCTTGTTAAACCGGCGCTGCGCGATGCTTCTCTAGTGTCAACTCCGTGCTAAATAGCGCTAAAGCACGCTAAAGCATGCTTGATAGCAGGGGCTGGAAAGAGCCAGGAATTGACCCAATACGGCCAATAAAACTACAGTTTCAAGTCAGTAACCACTCCCACGGGGGGCAGGGGAGCTGCTCAATGTTTTTCACTGCCACTGATCAACAGAGAGACTTTCCTTTAGCCCAAGCAAAAATGGCCTCACAGAAACTTACAAACAGTTCAGGAACGGCAAGCCTGTAACTGAACTTTTTAAAATCTCAGAAAAGTGGGAAAAAAGCAAGATTTTTTTTATTGTTTTTGTTTTTTCAGAGATAGCAGAGGTTCACAAGTAATATCAAGTTATAACAGTGCAGTAAATGACCCCACACATGAGTGCTAGGTCAAAGACAGAAAATATGCAAGTTTTGAGAAAAAAACGATTTTAAAATTAAGTGCAAACAGGAAATTCAGTAAACAGCTTTGGAAGTTTGTTCCAAGTATTGCCAGCTGCATTTGAGAATAGGCAGTCCCCGATTTGTTAATGGATTTAGTGGTGGCAACTTGTAGCTTTTTAGCAGATCTTAGGTTAGGAAGGTTTTTATAAGAATTAACTAAGCTACATAGTATGGAAGTATTTGTAGGATGATGTAAAATCTTGTGAATAAAAATGAGTTGCTGGTAAATTAGTTGGCTTTGTACTTCCAGCCATCCGAGAAGTTTAAGATTAAGGCAGTGGTGAGTACGGAAAGGGGCGCCAGTGGCAAATTTGGCTATGTTGTTGTAGGCAGTTGCTAGTTTATTTAGGTTGCTTTTGGATAGATTCGTATAGATAGAGGAGGCGTAGAGTAGGGTGGAAATGAGGTGGGTTTGGGCAATAGAGATCTTCATAGGTTCATAGGTTGGTACTAGGCTATCAGCCCTAGGGCCTATACAAGCCTAGCCATAACAATTCCCTGGCTATTTCTTCCCACATTATTTACTTTCCTGGACCCCTGTCTAGCAGGGCGACTGACGTGATCCCTGGGGTGAATTTCCTTTCTCCCATCCAATCGTCAAGGTTCCTATTGAAGAGGTCCAAAGAGGCACTCTGCTTGACATGTATGGGCAATCTATTCCAGAGTCTGGGGAGTCTCTGGGTCAGGAACCTATCCCTCCAACATGTTTTGTTTATTGTGATGACAAGGTTTAGATCCCTGGAGCGTGTAGCTCTGAGGGATTGGGATTTCTTTAAGTGTAGCATGTCCAGCAGCTCTGGGTTTGACATGGCCTTGTATGTTAAGCAGAGATCGCCTCTGAGTAGAAGATATGCGACAGAGTATAGCTGGAGTTTTTTAAGGCGGTCAGCGTGGGCATCTGCTTTAGGCCTGTGATTCTTTTAGTGAGGTATTTCTGAGGCCTTTCCAGTTGTTGCAGATGTCTTGAGAGGTACATACCAAATGGGGCGTTGTATTCTATAATGGGTCTAATGAGGGATGAGTACAGTGGGACAATGACCTCCTTTTTTCTGGATGAAAAGCCCTTCATGATGAGGTGTGCTACATAGAAGGATTTCCTGACTGTTGTGGCGATGTGGTTATCGAAGGTGAGACCACTGTCCACCTGTGTCCCTAAGTCTCTTATCACACTTTCTGTGTTTAGTGTACTGCCACCTATATGGTAATTCATGGATACATGTTTTTTCCCAAAGGGGATAACAATACATTTCTTGGCATTGAGCTTGAGCCCATGGCTCTGGCACCAAGCATCTGTTTCTGTAAGGCCCTTTTGTAGAGTATCCACATCATTTGGGGATTCAATAATGGCTCCCAGTTTGCAGTCATCTGCAAACTTTGTTAGCCAGAGTCCCTTAGTGTTGACCTGTACTTCAGAGAAGTAGATGCCAAACAAGACTGAACCCTGAGGTACTCCACTTGTCACTTGTCTGGAGCTGGATTTGGAGTCGGCTACTTTTACAGTGTGGGTTCTATCAGTAAGCCATTTAGCAACCCATTGGGTGACATAGGGATTTATGCCCAACTTAGTAAGTTTATCTATGATTCCAGAGTGGGGGATGGTGTCAAAGGCCTTGGCAAGGTCTAGATAGGCTGTGTGGACCACCTTACCCTTGTCCATGGCTCTGGAGACTGATTCAAAGAAGTCAATCAGGTTCAGGAGACAAGATCGGCCCTTCACAAACCCAAACTGGGTGGGGTCCAGTGTTTGAAGGTTGCCAATGTCTTTGTTTATAAGTTCCATGATAATACGCTCCATGGCCTTGCAGATAAGGCTTGTCAGACTGATGGGACGGTAGTTTCTGGGATCCAAGGTGGATCCCCTTGTGGATTGGGATAACTGTAGCTCTGCGCCACTCAGTGGGCATGAAACCTGAGGTGAGGCTATGATTAAACATGACACTTAGGTGAGGTGCCAGTTCATATTGTAGTTCATGTAGTACACAGCCCGGGATGTCATCTGGTCCCATGGATGCTGTATTCTTGGCTTTAGAGAGTGCGTTTTGTACCTGTGTGGCCGTTATTACTGGAATTTGGCAATCTTCCGGTATTGAGATGGGCCATTTAGGGGGTGAGAGTGGGGTGAAGTTGGCACTGAATCGATCTGCCAGGATATTGGCAATATCCTTCGGATCAGTATATTTAATGCCATTCTGTTTTAGCTCAGAGCAGATCTGAGCATTGCCATTTAGATTCTTGACATAATTATAGTATGCTTTGTGGTTGTCTTTGGAATCTTTGGCAATTTTAACTAGCTTTGGAGGATTTTATGAGGCATCTCAGTTTCTTACTGAGGCTAGTAAGGGAGTTTTTTGCATCCTGGGATTTTCCTCTTTTCTGCAAAAGTTTCTTCCTTTTGTTGTAAAGTTTGTTTATGGCAGGGGACCACCAGATTGGCTTCCTTTTTTTGGATGAGAGCATTTTGGTTCTATTTGGGATGGCACGATTTATGCATGAGTGGATGTGCTCGTACAGTGCCATAGTGTAGGATTCAGCAGTTGAACTTTCAGTTCCCGTCTGCATGGGTGTCATGAAGTTTGTCACTTCTGACTTGAGTAGCATGAAGTTGGCTTTGGAGAAGTTTTTTTTGGTGGTTTCTTTACTGGGGGTGGGGTGGGATGTGGATGTTAAGGGTGATTAGCTTATGGTCAGACCTGACTAACGAAGGGGTGACCATAGGTATGGAGCATTGATTTCCCATGTTGGTAATGACCAGGTCTAGGATATTGGAGCCCTGGTGGGACTATGGATTAGTTGATCCAGGGCGTTGGAATTTATGAATTCCAAGAACCGTTGCGCAAAGGTGTTGGGACATGAGTAGTTTTCCCAGTTAATGGCAGGGTAGTTAAAATCACCCAGTATTAGGGTGTTTGGTTCTATATTAATATTTTCCAGTATGTTTAGAAAGGTGTAGTGAGAATCTTGGGGTATGGTGGGGTATCTGTAGCAAGCTACAATTTGGATTGCAGTCTTACCTAGTGTTAGTTGCACTTGGAGAATTTCAGACACATTGTGTTGGGCAACTAGCCTGGTGGTGTGAATATCCTTGGTGAATATTGACACTCCTCCACCTTTAGTGTTTCGGTCCTGGTTTGGTGGCCGAAAAGTGTGGTAAGAGTTGTAGCCTGGTATTGCAGGGGTGCTCTCTGGAGCCTTGAACCAGGTCTCAGTTACTGCACAGATATCGATGTTCTCCATTTTTAGGAGTGCCTCGAGAGAGTGCATTTTGAGGTTTAGACTTCTAGCATTGAGTAGCATTACCTTCAGATTTTGCATGCTTGTACCTGTTATGGTGGTGGTTTTGTCCTTTGAAGTTTGCCTAAAAAAGGCACTATAGTGGTGGCAAGAGCCTTAGCCAGTAACCTGAATCCCAGGGGCGACAGGTGCAGACCATCTCTGGCAAAGCATCGTGGTCTGTCAATCATGTCATCCCAGGCAGACAGATACTGGATCCCCTTTGAATGACACCATAAGCTTAGCCAATTGTTGAAGTCAATCATTTTATCCTTATATTGTGGTATCATTCTGGGTGAAGGCAGGATGCTACTCAGGGCTAGTGTCATACCTGCCTGGGCCACATGATCAGAGAGCTCTTCCATGTCTCTTTTCATGTAGTCCAGGGAGGTACGTCTCAAGTCATTCACTCCAACATGGACAATGACAGAGTCATATTTGTACTTGTTGTGGAGTGACTTGAGTGCATGCGTTATGTGGCGGATCCTGGCACTCGACAGGCAGCTGACTGTAATTTTCTCCTTATTCAACCTGGTGAGAGGGACATCAGTGTGCCGGACTATAGAGTCACCTATGACTAAAGTGTTAGGTACATTGTCTTGCCTTAGGGGCTGTTGCTGGGTGGCACACTGGTGTTGTGAACTATGTGACACATTGGTTGTGATTGGTGTTTGTTTGCGTTTCAGCTTCAGAGGTCTTTGTTGCTTGGGCAGTTTACAGTTAAGGGCCTCTGCATATGTGGATTTAGTGTTGCTATATGTGGGTGTTGGTGGTGCGGGTTTAGAAGGGCTATGTGTTGCTTGAGGTGTAGTGTGGGTGTTAACCTTCTCCTCTTGACTGTTTAGCACAGTCTTGGGTGGAGAGAGCTTTGCTTCCATTTTGGCTATGTAAGTGCATCTCTCACAGGTTGTAGTGTTGGGTGGTAGGAGGAGAGGGTTGTCTGTGTACATGAGGCAATTGCTGCATTGCCCCAGTATGCCCAGATTCACCAGGTGGACAGGAGAAATCACCGGAAGCTGACCCTTGGACATGCCTGGTTTGGGGCTTTTTTTTCTTTGTAAAGTATAGGAGCTGTTTCCTTAGCAAGGTACTTTGCAATTATAGGCTGTTTAGTGCCTACTATTAATTTCTCCTTGTTAATAAGGAGAGTTCAGTGTTTGTATGAGTTTAAGGCTTCCTGGTGCTTTCCAGCAGGTATTAGAGAAAGTGCTAGTCACAGGGATGCTTACAGGTAAGATTGAAAAGAATGCACTCTGCAGTGTGCACTAGAGAAGTTAGATGTGAAAGTAGGTAACTTGAGTTTTACCTGTTTAAAAAGTTAAGGTTTAGTGGAGAGTTACTATTTTTAAAACAGCAAGATGGACTGAAAGGGGTGGTCACTTTTGTATTTTGGTACTAAGAAATACTGTAGGATGGCCAATAAATTTAAATAATTGAAGGGGTGGGATTTCAAAAGTGATGATTTTGTGATTACTCACATAAGCCAGTGAAAGTAGAGAGAAATGAGATATATGGTCAGATTAACATAAGAGGCGGGCAAATAGAAAGACAGTGCCTGACTCAGAACAGAGAGAGCTGTGGTCTCTTTTGAAGTTTTAATATGCTGTAAAACAGAATGCAAGCAAAACACAAGGTAAAGAAGACAGACTACAGTATTTAAAATATAGAAAGGCAATACAGTAATAGAAAAATAACAGCAAACTAACCTTTCCTTCACAGCAAAGTGTAGCAGAGTCTGGATGAGCCTTTCTGGTAAAGCTCTGAAATGTTTTAGTTTACTCCTTAAATAGAAATTTTAGTTCCTAGCTCCACCCCCTCTGTTAACAAGTGATTAACCTTAAGTGACCTCTTCTGTCTTATGAATGAGTCCTTAATTAATCAGTTCTTATTTCTGCCTGACTCAGAACAGAGAGAGCTGTGGTCTCTTTTGAAGTTTTAATATGCTGTAAACAGAATGCAAGCAAAACACAAGGTAAAGAAGACAAACTACAGTATTCAAAATATAGAAAGGCAATACAGTAATACAAAAAATAACAGCAAACTAACCTTTCCTTCACAGCAAAGTGTAGCAGAGTCTGGATGAGCCTTTCTGGTAAAGCTGACTCTGTAAGAAATGGTCTGATTCTATAGAGGAATCCAAGTTTTCTATTTACTGATTTAATAGTTGAGTTAATGTGTGTGTCAAAGTTGAGATGGTTGTCTATTATTACACTGAGGAGTTTAGGGGTGGTTTCAGGGGCTATTTCTGTGCCATTGTTTGATTTCACTATGACATTGATAGAGGGGGACTTCTGTGTGGGAGTAAATAGTAATCTAGTTTTTTCGGATTCAGGAGGAGACATCTTTGATGGAACCAGTTTTCAACTAAAGTAAAGACTGTTTGTGTGTTAGTATGTAATTTTGCAGGGGAAGATGTGGCACATATCAGAGTCGACTCATCTGCATATTGTATGCATGTAGTTTGGGGAAGGGAGGTTTTTAGATCATTAATGAAAATTGTTTAAAGGAAAGGTCCAAGAATGGATCCTTGACGGACACCAAGGGTGATAGGAAGCTGAGAAGATAGATTGTTTTCCCACAGGAAAGCTTGTTTTCTGTTTTCAAGGTAGGATTGGAACCATTTTACTAGTTGATGATAAAGGGAGAGTGATTCAAGTATACCTATCAATAGTTGGTGGTTAACCGTATCAAAGGCCTTTGAGAGGTCTAAGAAGAGTGCAGAAGATAGAAGGTTAGGATTCCTGTTTTTATTAATGCAGTCTGTAAAGGACAGAAGAGCTGCTGTAGTACTATGGTGTGGCCTGAAACTGTGTTGGCAGTAAACTAGTAGGTTGTTTTTTAAGAGGTACTGAAGTAATTGCCAGTGGATACATCTCTCCATAATGTTTGCAAGGGGAGAGAGAAGGGCTATTGGGCGGAAGTTTGATAATTCATTTGAGGTACCTCAATTATGCAGAGAGAT
>NC_056729.1:807559978-807584978 GCF_019279795.1 Protopterus annectens
ACTAATACATCCTGTTATATCCCTTTGATCTTTGGCATTCCTAAGTTCCAGAGGAACCTCAAAAATTTGAGACCTATTGTTTCTGCTGAAAGTGTCAAGACATATCCGTTGGGAGTCTTTCAAGATAGATTACTGAAATCTTTTCTTCAGCAGGCCACACCCATACTTAAACACCCTTAAGGATTTTTGGGGGATACTTTTCATCAGTTCTGTGGGAAGAAAACGTATATTTTCTCACCATAAATGTGGTGGACTTGTTGACATGTATACACAAAGAGGAGGGTTTGAACATGCTTAATAATGCATTTATTTAGTTAAATCATTAAACATTGAAGAGATATCATTAGTGCAGAATCTGATGGATGTAGTATTGCCAAATAATTGTATCTATGTTGAAAATGAAACATATAACCAGGTCCCGGGATTTGTGATGGGAACATCATTTTCTCCCATATATGCTAATTTAGATACTTGGGCCTGGTTTTTCCTCCAATTGCAAACTGTATTTGAGGTTCCTGGATGATATTTTTATTCTCTGGAATGGTACTGTTAGACTTATTTATGATTTTATATATTATATTAATGGCTCAACTACTTTTTTAAAGTGTACCTGTTATTTTCATTCATAACAAATTAATTATTTGGACACCACTCTTTCCTAGATTGATGGAGACTTTGAATCAGTTATTTGCAGGAAACCTTCCTTTTCTAATATGAATTTGCAGTTTAGTAATTATCACCCATTTTATTATGATGCATTTAATAAAAGGACAGTTTGTGAGAATTGCCAGATTGACATCCAACACGGACAGATTTTTTTAGTGAGGATAACATTTTAGAGCAGATGTTTTTTGAGAGAGGTTACCCACATTAAATAGTGAGGACAATCAAAAAAGAGGTCCTTGAAGGATCGGGAGATAAATATAGGCAACTAATGGGACATGGACTCATTAAACATCCTTCAGGTAGTGGCAATATGACTGATATTAGTGCAAGGTATCCAGAATTTTAAAGACCCTTTGTCCTACCTTACAGTACAGGTATGGACAAGGTTCATGATGTGGTTAGTAAAAATTGGACCATCTTCAAGTCTAATGATCACCTTTATAATCTATTGACAATTCCCCAAATTTTGTATATAAAACTACTGACAATTAGAAAAAAGTAATAGAGAAACCAGCTAAATTATGATATTGAAAATGGTTTTGTTACAAGGTTGGGTATGTGTAATCAGTGTAAATATATTTGTGAAGATCAAGAAATTCAGTTAGAAGATTTCAATAAAACAATAATATCCATTAGATATGGAAATTGTAACAATAAGGGGTTGGTATATATTACAAGATGTGTCTCCTGTCTGGCTTTTTACAAAAGTAAACTAAAAGGTGTTTGAGAAAGCAAATATATGAACATTGTTATGATATTCAAAAAGGGAGCCTTAACAGTGCTCCATATCTATATATCAGAAGCAGTGGCAATTTTAAGAGGTTTAATTTTATAATTATTGATATTATTCCCTATAATTCTAGAGGTGGGGCATGGGAAACCAGGATTGAATTCAGGGAGTTATACTGTATTAAAACTTAGGGCAGCTAAATTATGATTAGTGGTAGGTAGAGTTTTTCTCTGATTTCCTTTACAGGATTTTTTTTTTATATTTGCATTTTTTAAATCTTATACAGGTTTTATTTTTAGATTCCTAGAAATTAATTTAAGCTTCTCTGATTGTTTTTTGGTCATGTCCTATTTAATAATTGCACATACTATTTGATATATATATATATATATATATATATATATATATATATATATATATATATCTATATCTATATATATATATATATATATATATATATATATATATATATATATATATATATATATATATATATATATATTTGAGTGTGTATAATTTTTTTACTTACATGTATTTTAGCTCATTCATAGGAGGGGTATATTGCATTTCTATTTTTAAATATATTTTGTACGTCCATTTATACACACAAATGCACATTGTTTTCAATGTATACCTTACTGCATATGTGTATTTGCATACCAAATATGATACATTCAAAATAGTTGTCCTTTATTTTAGCATTTGTTCATTATGCAATATATAATAGATTAACTGCTGTGTTTTATATGGGACATTGCTTTACTTTAAGGGCTATTGAATATAATTTCATCTATTTATGCACTTTTAAATGAAGACATCTGTTTTAATTGCATTTTTTGTGGTTGGATATTTTACATCATGTGTATATATATTTGCTGTAATTAATCAATTAACATTGTTTTAATTGTCTCAATTATATCAGGGATGAAAGCACAATGTACTTTTTATTTCTGTGCACAACCTGTATTTTGGCAGTTACTACATAGTTTTTTACCCAATTTCTATCTATTTAGATCTGAGTTGTACTTTTGTCTTGCTGCAGAGTGTATTCCTTTTGAATTCCCTTTAGTTTTGTTCATGTTATGAGATTCACTAATACTACCTGAAATAACTTTTTTCATAAGACAGAACTGACATTTCAATGGTATATTCCTGAATCAGTACATCCATTTTGATAGAAAGTAAAGTAGGTTTTTCAATATGCTGGAACCCAAGAAGGATGAATGGGATTTGAATTAAGCACATTGTAGCTTTTAAATACAGTACAGACTGCAGATGTTTTTTAACTCCATAGAAATAGCAAGACATTCTCTTTGACCTCAGTAATATATATATTTATATGAATTAGTTTAATAAGCTAAATGATTTTTACATATTTTTTATATTTATCATATCAACAGTGTTATACAATTTTGAGGTATAGACACTTATACTTTTAAAATTAATCCAGGGATTTTGCTAGATCTAAAAAATGTGTATAAAAATTTGGAATGTTAATATAGTGCTGGAGGAATGCAGTATAATCTTATATACAATTAAATTAATGTGGTAGATAAATGTGACATACTATCTTTTAAAAGAAATCTTTTAAATACACCATATGGATTGTTTTAAAATGCTATATTTTAATGTAATTGGATTAAATATGGGCAACAAAAATAAATAATTGATGAGATATCTAAAATTAAGTAGAGGAGACATTATATCCTTGCAAGAGACTCACTTGATACATAAAGATATGCAATATTTAGAAAACTTAGGTTTCAAAATGTTATCATCTGCTTATTTTAAGAAAAAGAGGAGAGGAACTGCTATACTTTGGAGAAATCTATTGTAATTCCTAAGGTTATGGGATCCATTAATGATCTCAAAGGAATATATGCTTTTGCAATAATTAAATATAATGTCAAACTCTATGCACTACCTAATTTTTTATTGGATCCCTGGAAAGGGTATAAGAGTTGCTAAAGATTATTCAAACTTACTACAAACTCATTGGAAGGATAGTTTAATTCTAAAAGGGGATTTTAGCTGCATATCTGGTATAGAAGATACAAGAGAACAGAATGCAACTAAAATTCTGGCATCAGCTAAAGCACAGAACAGATGGATTAGTAATAGTAATTTGGTTGATTTAATAGTAAAAGCAGAAGATAAGTTATTGTTCTTCACTCATTCTTAGGTTCATAGGTTCATAGATTGGTACTAAGCTAACTGTCCTTGTGAGCCATTTTAAGCCTAGCCAATTATCCTTTGTAAGACTCAAACCCTGCACCTTGAGTTTGTAAGGCAAATACCTTAACCATTAGGACACCCTCCCACCCACTTATGTGCACAGGATGCTATATAAGATGAAGTACGCAAAGCGAAGTTTGAAGAACAAACAAAGAAATTTGACAATATTGAAGTCATTAAAATTAATTACAAGATATCAAACAGTTTGAATTCATAAAGTGGAGATAGTTTTAGAAGAAATAAAATTATGTTATGCAATTAAATCTAAAAAGTCTAGATATATTAGCTAATATAAGTAAGATGTTAAGCAAAAAAGGCACAAATCCACAATATACAAAATCCTCACATAAATAAGATTACTTTGGATATAGATGAAATGCTTAATATTTTTAAAAATTACATGAGGATCTTAACAAAGGTAAAAAATAAAAATCCCATTGATTGCAAAATTGGCAAGCATTTAAAGAAAAATGTTACTAATAAACTTAATGACCAACAACTATCTATGTTGAATAAGGCTATTACCCTAATACAAGTTAAATAAGTTTTAAAAAAGGGAAAATGGTAAACATCCAGGGTTAGATAATTTAAGTATACCATTATATAGTCTTCTTCCACTGAATATTTTAGAACTACTGAGTGATGTTTTCAGGATAAATCAAAGTGACAAAATTATTTCACCCCCATGGAAATCTCACCTATACTTATACAAGGAAAGGATGATAAGTTAATTTCCTTATATAGATCTATTTTTATTATTAAATGTAGTCTATAAAATATTTACTTCCGTCTTTACCATGAGATTAAGGGATATAGTAGATAAATTAATTAGTAAAGATCAAACCAGATTTATAATCAATAGATTAATGTATGACAATATAAAAATGGTAATGAATATCTTAGATTTAGCAAAAGGCATGAACAAAAAAATGGCCCTAATTAGCTTAGATAGTGAGAGAGCATTTGATTCTGTAGATGGGAACTACCTGTTTAACTCTTTAGAAGCTTTTGCATTTCCAGTACAATTTATTACAATTTTTAAAAACCTGTATAAAGACTCCAGAGTATAAGTTACCATTAGATCTTACAGTTCCCAAGAACTCATTTTAAAAGAAAGACACAAAGCAAGGGTGTCCCTTATCACTTTGACTATTTGCAGTATTATCTAACCCATACGTAATAAGAAGCAGTGAAAAAAATGATGGATTCTCAATTAAAAAGGATTGTCAACCTAAAATGCAGATTTTTGTGGATGATATTTTACTAACTACAGGAGATTTCAATTATTCAATTGAAGAACTAGATGTGGAAAATGAAAAGTTTCAAAAAGAATCGCTGCTGACGTAATAATAAAACTGAAACTTTAATATTAACTCAATTAATATATAGTATTTTTAAAGATACATATAAATATAATTTGGAAGGAAAATAACTAAACAGGAATAAAAATCTATCAAGATGTAAGCATGATTATTAATAATTTTGAAAAAATAATTCACTAAGTGTTACTTCTTTTTAAAACATGGAAGGAGTGTTTTTTTCTATTTTTTTACTTTTGAGAGTAGGTTAGTACATATTAAAATGATTATATTAGTCAAGATGATTGATATATATATATATTTATATATATATATATATATATATATATATATATATATATATATATATATATATATATATAAACCCAATCCTCGCTGTACTGTGATCTCCATTCAAAATGGTCAAAGTCTCAAAACATTCCAGACCATATGACTTTTGAAGTTTTGAAACTTCAATAATCTGAATCTGATAGGGGCCCATATATTCTGTGTGTGTGTGTGTGTGTGTGTGTGTGTGTGTGTGTGTGTGTGTGTGAGCGTGTGTGTGTTTGTGTAAATATATATATATATATATATATATATATATATATATATATATATATATATATATAAAACTTGTGTGTGTGTGTGTGTGTGTGTGTGTGTGTGTGTGTGTGTGTGTGTGTGTGTGTGTGTATGTGTGTTTAATACCCAATAAAAAATATTTAAAAAAAAAGCTGAGAATTGCTTATCGAAATCCTATAAGATTATGGGAGTATGGCGGTATTAGCTTCCCAGATGTAGAATCTTGTTCTGTTACTGCAGATTTTAACTCAGTTTTACTCTGGATAGATTCAACTTACATTAGTCACTGGAAAACTATTTAGGAGCAAATTTTACAAAATCCTTATAAGTTTATCAAATATTAAATATGATAAATTAGAAATATGTAACAGTCCTTTCATCTGGTTAATAATATTTACCTTGGAAGGAAATTCATTTTAATCTTGAGAGTCTGCATATATGAAATCAGTTCACAAAACAATTAAAAACTATGTTTTAAAAAACTCCATTAGTATAAAAAAGTATTTTTTGTGCTTTTTCATTGCACGCACCTCTAGATTTGAAGAAACTCAAAACAATGTTAAAATGAATTTACGAAAAAGTAATACATTATTATTATGGTCTGACTGCTTTGAAAAAGGAAAAACTAAATCACCAACATATTTAACTAAAGATTATACGTTGGTTGAGTCTATAAACCAGTTAATGTTATCCATCAGCAAGAAATTAAATGAATCTGTAAATAATATGAGTAAAGAGGAACAGAACATTATTCCTCCATTATATGAAAATATGAATGCTATAATCAATGGTAAATTGACCTACAAAGGTAGCTTGTCCAAGTTACAAATAAGAATAACAATTCTGATGCAGAATTCTAAAACGTTTTAGATAGTACTGAACTGAGTACCTCAATAGATCATAAGAGTAAAGCTTTGTTACTTAAATCAGTTAGTCAAACTTCTTCAATTTTATACTAGAAAGTTTATATGTGGGAAATATATACCTATGAACCTATATAATGGATGTTACTCCCTATGAAATCTCTATGTTTAGTAAAATGATCTCTTCAGTCTGTTGGAGATTTAGTAAAGATGTAAAAGCTGATTGGGCACACATGTTTATAGATTGTGAAAAATTAAATGTATATTGGGAAGAGATAAGTATGTTTTTAAGGGGTAATGGTCTGATAATTGTTCTTTAACTAGATTGAGAATGCTAATAAATGTTCTACTTCCTTTATCTGTAAAAGCAAAACAGCAACAACTGTCTTGGCATCTCTTTGTCATATCTAGAAAAGTTATTACAAAAATTGGAAACTTAATTCAATTCCTACTTTCAAAGAATTGTTAAATTTAACAGCAATACTATGTAAAACTGAAACTGAAGTGATCAGAACAAAATCTATAAATCATACTAAAACTTTAAGCTGTTGGCATAGCCTTGACATGTTGGTATTGAAATACCAAGAATCTTAATATGTTAGTTGTGTAAGATTACTGCTATATTGTTTCAGTATACACCTCCAAAGTCAATACAGCTGGATTGTGGACAAATAAGGTCCTATGGAGAATAATGAATCAGACCCCTGCCGGCCATACCAATATACTATTACTTGGTTGTTCTTCCCCAGTTACCATAAACACTGTTAAAACCTATCAGTGTACATAATATTTTCTTCTTTACTTTTACAATTACTTTTAGTTTTATTATGGGTATTTGGATTTCGTTTCAATTTTTTATTTAAAGTTTACAGAAAAAATGACAGCCATTTTCTATTTTCTAAAAAAACTCACTCATGATGAAAACAGACATAATATGATAAACAGTAAACTTTTCTTCCCTTCAAACTCACATTTAGTAAAAATATATCTGGCTATCCATGAAATTACAAGAGACGTGTGGGGATTCATATTCAAATAGCATCTAGTGAAGGAACAATTATCACCTATGTCAAGGGTGCAGGTTTTTATTTATCTATTTATTTATTTTTGTAGTTTAGTTTGTTTACCAGATAGTTCACTGAATACTATAGACTATTTGCAAGCACAGCCTGGGTGGAAAAAAAAAAGAAAATAGAACAAATTCACCAACGCAAATTAATCACAAAAGGTGGATAATCCCATAGGCAATTCACATGATATGTAAATGATATTAGCAGAGTAGAACACCAAATGTGAATTAATTTTAGTAGTAACTATGGAAGGGAAGCAGTAGCTGAGAAGAATAGAATCAAAGTAGAAGTGATGCAGGTGAGGAGGGTGTTAGGTTATGTATCAAGTGAAAAAGTACTTGCAATGAGATTTTTGATGAAGGGTTATTTTGAGTTGAGATCTGAAGGTTGGGAAGGAGGACATTTATTTAAGGTGAAGGTGGAGGAATTGCCAAAGTTTGTGTGCAAGAATGGAGAAGGACTGGTTGACACAGTGTAGTTTTTTTGGGGAGGGGTGTCTGGAGTGAAAGAGTAAGTGGGAGAGGTTGCAGAGGTTGTATCAGTTGGTTTTATTACTGGCTGCAAGAGGTGGAAATCACCTGGCTGAAGTAGCTTTAAAACAAGAAACCCTAGGAGTACCTCAACTCTGTATGACATGGGTAGCCATTTGGTCTTGGAGAGGGTGATTGCAGTGGTGCTCCTGAGGGGAAGAATTGGAAATGAATTGGCAGATTTTGTGTTCAGTGGACTGTAGAGTGGATGAGATCTTTTTTTAGAGACTGTGGTTATGGCAGGTAACCCATATTCAAGTGGAGCAAGGAGGATTCCTTTGCCTACCACAGCTCTGTTCCAAAGACAAATGTGTAATACATTTGTTAAAACCATAGAACATCCACTGGACGCAAGTGTTCCTTTTCAAGAGAAACCCAGGAGTACCGCCAGGTGAAGTAACATGGAAGAGTTAAAAAGAAGACCCATGTATTACAGAAAACAGCTCTTTAACTGCTCATAGCTTTACTCATGTGCACTAAGTGCTACACACACAAATTGTTGTAGACCCAGCACAGTCCATTTCACATCTTTGTGTCTGCAAAAAAAAAACAATATAAATTAAGATGTATTCATAGTTAAAATATTAACATTAAACTCAAAGACTTCATGCTATCCAGTTTATTTACAGATAAATAAAAACATTGTCAATGTTCAATAGAACAAGGAAACCAAGGATCACATCTAAAGAACATAGCTTATATTATGATGCTCCTGTTTGCTGCAATCAATTTACTTACTTTATACCATAAGTACTCTGGTTCATGGGTAGTTACTAGGTTTGCATTTCTATAGACCAATAAGAAGCCTATCTTAAATTTCCAGTTGCCCCAATTCACTGTCTGGTTAAGTGATTTGCAAGGACATGGCATAAATATGAGTCAAAATCAGAGATCTTCTGCAATACCGGAGATGGATAAGAGCAGACATCTCTAAATCACATAAAAACTACAGAATATGGGTTTTGCATCAACATACGTTCTGTGAACACAAAAACTCTGAAACCCTAATGACTGACATTGGTTGACTGAAATCTTTAGTGATTTACCAAATGGGAAAACAAGTAAAAGTACAAGTTAATGGAGGTCTGGTAGTTGGTTTGGAGGTCTAAGGCTCTTGCCTCCAATTGTAAAGGTACATGGTTTGTGTCTGCATGACTTTCAGTGAGTCACTTAATTATTTGGTGCCCCTGGCTGGGACAAACACACACACATACATCTGGATCATAGATCAGCCCACTCCCCAGCCATTACACTGTGCCATTACTTGTCTATTTCTCCCCAGTTACCATAAGAACTGTTCAAGACTGTCAATGTACATGCTATTTTCTTCTTTCCATCTGCAATGATTAGAGATATTTGCATTTAATTAAAAAAATATTTCACATTTTATAGCATAAACACTGACAGGCATTTGCTAAGCAAAAAAATACAGTCTGACAATGAAAACAGAGTTGTCATGAACAGTAAACTTCTCTGCCATTGAAACTCACATTCATTTCAATGACATTAATCCCACATTCAAAGAAAATGCATCTGGCCAGTGACAGATTAAGTTTAGCTTTCAGCTGTTTTCAAATGATAGGCCCCTTGCACATATTTTTAGGTCAATGCATATATGCATATGTTCTTTGATGTACCTTCCTGAACATATTAAATTATATGTCTTGTATAATACAGCATCACTTGTTTTAGTGTGTTTTAAATTTGTACCACAGAATTTCACACAAGGTGAAATAGTGTCCAAACTAAAAAAGAAAAAAGTCACCATCACGTCAAATTCCAAGTGAAATGGATGTTCATTAAAAAACAATTCCCAGCAAGACTTTCCATACAAGCATCATCAGAGTCATTGCTATTGGCATTAGGTCTACTTAATATAGTAACAAGACACCAATCAGAACTAAGCAATTAAAAACAATAATTTTGAAGAAACATAATACAGGCTGCCTAACATCAAACTTGTAAAACTTAACCAGTTATAAAGGCTAATACTATCAAATCATAAAATACTCACAATGCATAGAGACACCAAAAATAATAAAATAATGATTAATAACAATACATATAAAACACTATATCAGATCAATGTTGCCCTTAGTTTCAATACACTGGCAATGGAACAGTTGTCCTTATTGCCTGGGGACACTGTGGCATTTAATCTTAGTTGCCATAGTGTCTCCTTAACCTCAAGTATAGTTTTCTCATCACCCCCCCATCATTGTGTTTAACTCTATCAATAACAAAAAAGAAAAAAAATATATTAAAATTATTACATATTTCACTGTGACAATATAATGCATTAGTGGTCTTTCTATTTCTCATATCACTAAGGTGTTCCACTATTCTATCCCGTAACCTATGGGTGGTTTTTCCTACATAAAATGCAGGACAAGTGCCACACAGCACTGTATACCACAATTTTAGTATTGCAGTTAGCCCATCCTGGACATTGTATTGTCCTACTATGATCTTCAATGGTCACATATGGACCCTCGTGTATAAATCTGCGGAACATACACATACCACATTTACTCATCTGGGAGCAATAAAATTTGTTGGAAACATTTTATTATTTTCCAAGATTTCTTTCAAATTTTTCCCTGTACTGTAGGTTACCATGGGACACTAACCTAACTTGCTTTTCAAGTCAATACTGATAGTTGCATCCCAGTAGTTACTGATAAGGATTTTAATGCTTCAGAATTCAGGTTAAAGGGCAGGACTAATTTTATTTGACGTACATTCAGTTTGTACCTCTATTCATTTATAAAAGTGGGGTGTACATGTCCTTCCATCTTAATTAATCTTAATTAATAGCTTAATTGGGTAGCCCCTATACAGAAAAAGTCCAATCAACTTGGATAGTTCAGTGTCAAACAAATGGTCATCACTCACTAGTCTCGAAAGGCATACCATCTGTCTCTTTACAGCCCCTTTCTTCTGATGAAAGGGGTGTTCTCTGTTGAAAGTAGAAGTATATTGGAGAAAGTTTCTTTCCAATAAATACTAGAACATAATTCACCGGTCTGGGTATGCTTATATAACAGTATATCTAAGTAATGTATTTCATTCTGGCCAACATTATAAGTAATTCTAAAAAGGTCAGTCGTGCCCGTTAGGTACAACACAAAATCATTAATTATTTCCTTCTTGTCATGCCACAAGATAAGGATATCATCAAGGAAATGTACCCATAGGGCTACATCTTTCATGTAGATAGAATCAAATACAAATTTCCTTTCCCAGTCGGCAAAAACTAGGTTGGCATATATGGGGGCACACCTTGCCTGTTTTAAGTTTGTAGTTTTGAATATTTCTTTCCAGTATGCAACAAAACATATGATCCAATAATGACAAAGCTATCCATTTCAGAACGTTTCAACCATAAAAGGCCACTCAAGCATCTGTCCTTGCAATCCTGCAATATCAGTCAATATGCACAATCTCTGCAAAAGTAAAAGTTTTCTGAATAGTCCACATTAAAGAGATCTGTACCTAATGAAAAGGCTACTGCTAGCAAAATAATTCCCACATCAATGATTCATGTACAAATTCAGAACCTGGTACCCTTGAAAAATAAATTGCTCAAGTTACATTAAACAATGGTAATCTGGTAATATTGCAATAAAGAATGCATGGCAAGCCGACAACAGTTTCCTAGTTATTAGGCATCTCATCCAAAGGAGGGCACACTCAGGAAAATAGCATCCCCATTCCACTTTAAAGTGGATCAAACCACAAGATATCTATATACATGGTACGGGTGTAGAACTCACAGCTTTCTGCATCAAAGGCAAGTATGCTGCCTGTTGTGCTACTAGCCAGTGGTAGCTCAAAGAATTTGCAAAGGGAAGGCACATTCTGGAAAGCAGGCAACCAACTGGGGAGGTCTGAAAAGTACAGAAATCAGGATGGTGGTGGAAAGTACATAACTGGTGGCAGGTGTAGCAGCAGATGTGATGACAAAGCATGTCACTGTGGCAAGGCTATGGCACTAGAAGTAGATAACTTCTAACCAACAGGTAGCAGATTTACAGACAGTACCAATCATTTCAAGGCAGACTTGGGACAGAAGTTTGGTCACCCATGTGAAGTCACACTCCATGTCCATAGTAGCACAGTTTGTGCATGTATTATGTTCGTAGGTTCATAGATTAGTACTAAGCTAACGGCCCTTGTGAGCCATTTTAAGCCTAGCCAATTATCCCTTGTGAGACTTATTTTGATTATTATCAGAATCAGGTAAAAATCTGATGAAGATGATGTAAGTACCATAACAAAAGTAAGCTATTTTATAAGTAAACAACTTATGTGCAAACAGAGAAACCCATCAACTAGTGGAAACCAACACAGAATTAAGCAACAGCTATAAGAATGAAAAAGTCACAAAAAGCAAACACATTATCAAAGCAAGTGTAACCACTGTAGCATCTCACAGGCAAATTTAACTCAAAGTCAAATTTACTGTCATGCAACAGTTCATTAAATATAAACCAAAGGCACAGATGTTTGGGTGAAAGATTTATTTTTATTTATGTGAGATGATTACTAAACAAGAAAAACAAAGCTTACTTCACCAGAATATAAAATCATCAATAATGTTATCTTAAACCAGTGTAGGAGCAGTGGACTGTAAGTTCACCAGTCATTTTGGGCTTGCCAAAATTGGTGAAATAGCCACAGTAATGTCATTGTAATTGTTGCCATAGGACACAGCACTCCTTACATCATAATAATTAAATAAAAAAAACAAATGCAAATATATGGTGCTGTGGGCATTGTGTACTGTTAGCAATACTCATAGATCTGTCTTGTTTCATGCTGAAAAGTGAAAAATAAATTATTTTAAATTGGAGCTTTCACTTAGTATGCATTGTAAGCACCCACCACAACAAAGATACAGAAATGATCCACAGTAGTGCATTTCAAGTTGATGCTGCAAGACTAAGCTTGCTGCTGTACAAACAACTCCCCCAACACACACACGCAAACACACACACACACACACACACACACACACACACACACACACACACACACACACACACACACACACACACACTGATAAAGCTAAAAGTAAATAAAATGTTTAAAAATGTCTGTTCTGCTATGAATAGTGTCTACTGCTAAGTACTCACAGTTCTATCTAGTTTCCCACCAGAAATTAAAATAAAAAAGAATACCTTGGCTTGAAGTTGTTGTTTGGGGTTCTAAACATACACATTTTTGTATGTCTTCTTATGATTACAGAGGCTGATCAGTGTTCTTGTAGGCACTGCTGAGTTCCTTGTCTCTCCTTATAACTTGACTCCTTTCTACTCAAGTGTGATCAGCACACTTACAGACACTGCTGAGTGGATTGTCGACAGTATTAAAAGTAAGACTACATTCATGACAAATTTCAGGGTAAACTGAATAAATCTTACCTTGTTATGATTTCCTACTTCCCATTTATCATGAGTACAGGCAGCACGCCATTTTCCTTTCTTCTAGGCAGTACTAATTGACTTTCTCATGGTAGAAACTCAACTCCTAGTAATTCTTCTATTGCTAGTGACCAGCTTTTAAATTTTACATATCTTTGCTTACAATTGTCAGCTTACCGGATTCCTAAAAAACAAGAAGCACTACAGGTAAATTCTACAGGGAGCTTACAACAACTCTAAAATATAACTTTAAACTAAAGGAGAAAGCCACAGCACTGTGTAAAACGAAGCATGCCTGTAAAGACTCAAGCTATTCAGAACCTTCGGGAAAATTTGTACAATTGAAGTAAACAGAGAAAAGCCCAGTTAATGTTTTCCACACTCCTTTTTTAAATGATATATAATCCATCTGGCAGCTTAACAACTTTCTGAATTGCTGCTTCATAAAAAAAGAAGAGCATGCCATGCTGAGATGGCACATTATGTAAAGGCAACTTAAATGAGCAAGTCTCAACCTCTTCACTTAAGAACCAAAAATAACCAGAGATAAATATTGTAAATAAGTAACTCTTACTAAAATGCTGAGAGTATTTCCATTAGGATTTGCACCAAAATGTATTTTTATAAATAAGATGCCTTGTCTGGTATAGTTAGCTTACTATAATCATATTCTACAAAAATTAAACAGATATTTTGAGGGACATATTAAAAACTTAGCCAAAATCATGTACATTTGAAAGGTGTGGTCTAACCAGAAACTCCAGCAGCTCCTGCATTTTGCTTACCTGGCACTATATTCCTGATCAGAACAAACGTAAGAAAAGGATTGGAGCTTTGGATGCAATAAGAAGAAAAAATTGCAAGGAAATAAATGGATAATTACATTTGTTACCCCAGACAGAGGAAAAAATGCATATGGACCTTCAAACCTCAACAAAAGTATCAATGAGCAAAAAACAGTGTTTTATTGTAAAATTGAATACTTTCCACCCATTATAATGAAGTCTTATACATAAAGCTAGGCTGTGGATATACATTCTCACTCCCTGATTTCTTTTACATGTCCATGTGTACAATTATTTTAAGTATCAGGCAGCAAGCAAGCCTCCTGTAAAAAAGCCACTCTACAAAATGTAGTTCACAATAATAATAAAAAAAAAAACACATCCATCCTGGTGCATTTGAATGCAAAAAGCTTGTTTATTAATCAAACTAAGTTCAGTAACTTAGTCAATGGAGGAAATAAAGGCACATCACAGTTCAATGTACAAATTCCTCCCTTAAAAAGAAAAAAGAAAAAAAAAAGAAACACCAGAAAATATAGCACAACAAGACCCAGAGAATTTTTGCCTGAAAAATTAAACTATATGTACAAAGACATGTCTTCACAGAAAGTAACAGAAATGTAATGTGCAACCTGCAAAAGTCATAAATTGGCCTTTTACATAGACAGTGTATCCCCCTTTTACTCACTCATTGATGTAATTGAGATCTTAAGAGCTTTGTTTAGCCACCTACTCCCTTTACATTAATTGGATGCACATACATGTTCACATGTTTGGAAGTGCAGACATATGCACTTTGGTGGGCCCTTCCTTCATTTCCCAGTTGAGAAGATGGGGATGATCTGAGCTCCAACCCTGAATATTCAAACTCTGCCCATCCCCAATGAGCACTATCTGGTTAAATTACACACACATTTCTCTACATTTTGTAGAGTGGCTTTTTTTACAGGAGGCTTGCTTGCTGCCTGATACTTAAAATAATTGTAGAAAGCAACTCATTAGCTGCTCAGTTCCTTAATCCCCTGTGTTAACTGAATGAATAATATGCTGGGAGGGTGGCCCAATGGTTAAGGTGTTTGCCTTACAAACACAAAGGGCAGGGTTTGAGCCTCACAATGGATAATTGGATAGGCTTAAAACAAATGGCTCACAAGGGCAGTTAACCTAGTACTAACCTATAAATGTGCACACAATAGGAAATGCCCAATTTAAAGGTAATAAATACAAGGCACACCTACTACATTGGTGTTGATGCTGTGCTTTTCATTCATCAGTCTTGCATGTTTTCTCAACTATTCTCTTCTTCCTTGGTGCTCACATCTCTTAAAGTACAAATGTTGAACATCTAGAGAAATGCATGTGAAAAGTAGGTACATCTAGTTAAAACTGTGGCCAGCTATTTACCATGAAATATGATTATCTAATAGCATAACTCCTTTTATTCATCAAGTGACTGTGAGATAACACCACTCAGAAACACAAGTTAAAAAACAGAATTGACAAAATTATGTAAAGTATAATCATAATAATCACATTGTATTTAGATTACATTTTGACTAAGTAGCACTCTGGTATAAAATAAAATATGAGTGGACAATAATTATATAAAGATTGAAAAAAATCCTATCCCCTACTCAACTACTTGTAGAGATGTACTTACTCATGCTAGTTCTCACTTCTTATTTAAATCTGTGTAAATATCACTGCGTGTATTTTTTTTTCTCATAGTTCACAATCAGCAAGCAGCAAGAAAGACTGGAAAGTTCTTTTCTCATTTGCATATAGTCACGATCACAACTTCAGTGATGTTATCACATTGTGTACATCTGTGATGCTGGAACGGAACACCATAAATGGTAATTTAAAGGGGTCCCTCAGAATTCTGTGGCACCATGTTATTTTAAGTTAGAAATTATTATTGGTTTAGAAAATGTCATACAATTGAGAGGTATGTTGGTGCCGAACTGGTTATAGTCAGTGAAACTATGTACCTAAAAAAAAAAGGAAAGAAAGAAAAAACTCTGCAGCCCATGGGAAAAGCACTTTTATGCAGTATGGCAGACTGACATCTACTGCCAAGCATCCTACGACTGAGACATTTCTGATCTCATTAGCAAAAGGGAGTCTGCAGAGACCCAAGCCAAAGCCTAAATCCACCACGACTAACATTGCTTTTAAATTCTACAGCATAAGCACTGTTGATGGCCATTTGCTAAACAAAATAGTTCCACATTGAAAACAGACTTAGCATGAGCAACAGTAAACTTTTCTTCCCTTAAAATCTCACAATTTCTTGAAAATGCACCCAAACTCAGTTCCTTGAAAATGCACTGAAACTCACAGTTCCTTGAAAATGCACCCCCAATGATAGTCTGCCAGGTGGTTTATAGGATTTAGGCTCTTGTCTCTCATAATCAATGTATAGGTTTTGAGCCTGAACAAGTTAATTAACCAGCCTGCCATCAACTACAGACACACAGTTCACTCATCATGTCTCTCACAACATTGCTCTATGTTTAAAATCCTGTGCAAAAGCAGGATGGTTCCAACATTTAAGTCTGCATTGTTGTGCATGCAGCTTTAGTACAATACATGTGCAGATGTGTATCCTGAAAGTAATTGCAGTGTATCCTTAAAGAAGAAATGTTTTTATTCTTTGATTGTTTAAATTAAATGTTGTGACAGCCCCACCACCCAGTGTACATCCCCAAAATCCAGTGGGTCTTAGGCAGCTACACTTGGCAGCTGTGGATGACATCGCTTCTGTAAAAGAGTTCCTAGACAGGCAGAGCATGCTAACGTGTGGAATTAAGGGCTGGCAGACATAAATGCCATGAGAGGGTAGAACTGGACTATGGCACACTGTAGGAAGAAAGCAAATGACATGATGTCCCATGCCAGAAGAAAAGCCTAACAGAAAGTCATTGCTCATATTGCCTGGTGGTCCTTTCACAGGGCAAAGCATGGCATTTGATGAGAAGCATCTGACATCATTTGTGGTAATGATTTTGATGTAATGAGAATGGCATAAGTAATATTCAAGATGTCATAAATGTTGTTAGTTTGGACCACTGAGCAGATATGTCCACAACTGCTAGAGCAAGTCACTATGTTCAATGGGTACTGGAAAATTGGTACAATTACCCAGTTTATGCTCAGATAACCATGCTACATACCTTCATGGATGTCCCTCCGACAAGTGTATCATGATTATCAACAGTGTTTGAATACAAAGAAACATCACATAACATATGTCACACACTTGATTTTTCTCTGAATTCACCTGTACTGCAGACACATATGGATGGGTAAAATACCACACAATGGCAAATGGTTTGTCATTTGGTCACACGTTTGCCAGCAGAAGTATCAGCAGCTGTAAAGTATGGGACAAGACAGGAAGTTGATGTTGGCAGGAATGTGGAAGATGCCATTACTTTCATTCTCTTGTCATAGACGGATGACAGTGGCACAAGGTCAGAAAGTGTATTAGCAGGGTCTCCACCCTCACATCATGGTGACAACTGCACCAATGACGATGCTGACCCACAGGTGTTACACCATGAGCACATGCTCTTACTAGATGTGGTGGAATCCCCATGAAGTCCAGCTCACTCTCTCTGTTGCACATGTGGAACATCAGAAGTAGTCCAGTACTGTGTTGGAGGTTGAAATATTAACTGTATAACATGTACCCAATGCTGCCAAATGAATTCCATGACCACATCTAGTTCCCAAGATACACAAGGCATTGTCTGCACAGCAGAAAATGTGTTGGGGCATTGTCAGGGTACAGGCTGCTGCCAGCGAGAGACAGGTAGAGGTGGTGGGACTGGTACAAGGTGTATGGAAGATATTCACCAGTACATAGAAATGGCGGATGCCAGGGGTAATGCCATGATGATTCTTCTTCAGAATATGATAGCTCCCACAATTCCATGTTGACCTCTGTCCATGCACTTCTGAAGACATACCAAAAATACATGGCAGAAACAGCTGAGTGAGATAGAGGTCAACTGTACATGTCTGGAGGCCATGTTACATGTGCAGCACAGTGGACAAGTGAGTTAAAGCATAACTGAATGTAGTACCTTCCGTGCATTATAGTACGTTGGACATCATTTGACTTCCACATCACATGGGAGGACCACAGAGCAAGGGTTAAAGTTACACAAAACTGGCCAGTCATTGTCAAGATTCTCAGCAGTGTCACATAGGTCACACCGCTGTCTCAACTGAAGATCATCTCTCATGCCACTCTTTCCCATTGCCATGATAGGTTCTTAAACGTATGATTAGGTGGAATTTGAATGACATAGTCCCAACACAAGCTGGAAACCTCATGTCCTATATATTTTAATCCCCCCCCAATACACATACCTTTTCCAGAATCATTAACAGGGAAAAATAATCTACTTGCCTATGGGGAGGAAGTGAAACATACTTAGTCACCTATAGGAATGACAAAAAAAAAAAAAGAGAAGGAAGAACAAATCTGCATATAACTGGAGACGACTAAAGGTAAATTGCTAAATACACTTCCTTCACATGCAGAGGCAGGACCACATAAAGTAACAACAAATAACACATCTTCACATCCATGGTGAGAGTGCTTCTGCATGTAAGGTTAATGTACATGTAGCCAAACATGTCCATTGCAGAATTTCATCCACAGCTCATCCACATGAGCTAGAATGAAATCAATGAACTGCTGCAATATCCTAGAGGCCAAAGCCTGAGAGATACCTAGTGCGTCCCCAGTCTTTCTGTGCAAGGGTTACATTGTAAGTATAGTGAATGCTATAAATACCTTGGTATCCATTTGAACAGGCAGGACATGCATTCCCCCAGTTCAGGCTTGTGGGATGCAAAAGTTTAACAAAATCCAAATGACGCCCCTGTCTAGACAGAAACAGTTTAGGACCTCCTGCTCTTCAGAACTGTAAAATGTTATACAGTACCAGTAATTTCTACTACTTTGAGGCCAAGTATCACAAGCTGTGAGGTATTACATTACTAAAGCAACAAGAATTGTTGAGCAGAAATAGTAAAGGTAGCTGCTACTGTGAGCATTGTCAGTTTTAGTGTGAGTGGGAATGGTGAGCTTTGCCTTTCTGTAAGTGTAATGCATACTTGCAAAGTATTCTGTGACTGAATCACAAAAGGTTTGAAAGGCATGCATTAGTATACCATTAGTGCACCATTTGCATACTGCCCCTCATCTATATGCAATTATATGCACATTGCACACAACTTTACCTTACTTTTTGGAGAACTGCACGTATGCATAATACTGCATTCTGAAATGCATTATGTTTGCATGTTTCTGCTAGATGCGCTTGTGTGCTCTACATATGTGAGTAACTGACTATGTATACCACCTGTACATATCGCAAGATCCAAACTGACACAAGAGGTGGAACATATATAAATATATAAGTTTGTTCAGTAGTTCAAAAGCCAAAATTTTAGTTCACTTGTCTTTTTAGTTGTACTTCAGATCAAAGCTTTCAGGTCTCTCCTGTAGGAACTTCAGCTTGCAAACATTCTGCAGAATCACAAAAGTGATTACATTACCACTGTCTTTCTCTTTCGATTAGCCATCCACATAGTTAAATGTATTTATTATTTGTATCACTATAAATGGTTATTGCCAGTTGGCCAGGAATTATTTAGCTTATCAGATTTCTTGGTAGCTCTTCAATACCTTCTTATATTACCAAGCAAAGCTATTTAAACCAGTCTCCTGCTAATCTCCTGTTAAAATGGCTAAGTTTCTTTTTTATTTATTTATTTTTTTTGCTATCACATTCGAGGCACAACTTTTAAATATGTTTAAGGCACGTATCTTTGCACTAGCCAGTAAACGTGGAGTTATGAATTGTTGTTGTGTGTACCTTAGTGTTTATAGCAGGCCTAACTGTTTGTTTTAAGTTTATCATAGTCCACGCAATCAGTTTCATCCAAATTCCATGTACAGTTTTAGGACTTTTACTGAGGGGACAGGATATTTACCCATTCAGCACAGATCCAGGTCTCCGGAGTGACACAGCATATTAAAGTTGAATAAGATTCAGGTAATCTTTATTTTCACTGGAGGCACCATCTTGAAGTGGTTAGGCATGCTGGTGAACAGTCAGCTGTTGTTCCAGTTAAACCAGTCTTTGATCAGTCTCTACTTATGATTGCAGTTTCTTCCAGCAATTTTTCTATGGCTGATGATACCAAATAATCGCAGCAGGATGACAATCGTCACAGTAAGATAGGAAGCTACACTTTGCAGTAGAGGTATAGCAATTAACTAAAACCGGCAAGTCTCTGGATGACTTCCCACATTTTCCGCCACTGTAAGTTGTAAAAAGGCACTGGAGCGAGTTCACATAGAAAATACACTAGTGGTTAGTCTCCGCAGATTAGCACTAAAAGAGCTGTCCTACTCAATACTGCCTGCTGATATTTCAAATGTAGGTCTTTCTAGTGAGGAACTAACTTAGGCATATAGGAGCAAAAGAACAATATTAGGCAAGCATTCATGAAGATCATAAGATGCTTAGCCATTTACACCTTTAAGTAAATGCACTTAAAATAAGTCTATGCCTTACTTTTCAAGCACATTATAATGCTTACCTATTAAATCAGGCTGTGCAGTGCATGACAAATCCTGGTGTAGGTTTGTGTCTACCTACCCGATCATCAATACTAGTGTTAAGGGTACTTCCTAAGTTTAGATCTTAGCTCTTCAGACTATCAGAGCAAATGGCAATTAAAACTTTTTGATTTAGCTAGTTGCAGAGAGAATAGTCCTGCCTGTCATTATTGTAGCATACATTCTGAATACACATTTAAACATAAATGTCTAGTTTCCATAACCGGTATGTTACAATGTCCTGATCCCAGAAAAACCTTTGCTATATTGGGTCAGTTACAAACTTATACTTCCTTCCATGTATTACATAATACTTCATGATGTTATTGGCATACTGGTTTCAGTGGTTTAAACTGGATTTCTCAGACTGTTATCTCTGTACATGCACAAACATTTATTGTATAGATGCATACCACATAATAAGTTGCATCTTATTCCCTTGACAGTCCCTGCTGTTTCTAGCTATTACACATTCGTTTTATGTGACAGTAGGTGAGGAGCTTTTTATCTTCTTCTGACTGTAATTAATCTTCTAGCACATCTCAGTTTATTGTGATTATGTCTCATAAAGTGCTATGCAAAACAATTTCAGCTAATACTGTCTGGTTTTGACACTCTTATTTTAACAATGCCTGATGTCTATTATCTGAAAAGGATACATACCTTTTTCTGGCAGGCAGTACATTTTGTCATCTGGGTACTCAAACACATTGGCATGACAGTATTTCACAGACACACAGATGCACACAGTCACATACAGCAGATACACATATACAGACACAGGCACAGACAGACACACACACACATGCAAAACATTAAACTATTTTTCCTAAGAGGTTATCTGACTGATATTTTACTGCGCATGTTGTCATGAGAAAGGAAACAATGTATTCTATTTTTCATAGATAAATATGAAACAAATGTATCAGTAATATTAATTTATGGCAAAATGATTATGAGGTCTGAAAGCTCAATAAGCTTTTTTATAAAACATTTTATTTAAATAAAATGTGTTATATAAGCTGTGTGTTTCTATTTCCAGAATCATACCTAATTTCTTTGTATGAATTATTACATAGTTCTCTTAATCTATGTTTCGACTGTGTCTATTGCTATAACTAGCCCTGTCCCAATAAAATGTAAAACTTTGGGGTGATCCTCATCCTGCATTGCATCACTTCTTTGGGTATCTTTATTCAGTGAATTATCTGTTATTATCTCAGTTGCAGACAAGAATATATAGTAAGACCAATTTATGAACCTCTTGTTCACTCTGTATCTTTTAGATATTAACTATGAATGCTTGTTTAATATTTTTGAAAATCAGTTCTGTATTCTGCCAAGATTACCTCCTCAGTGATATACAGTGATAGTTTTTTCTTTGTTTGCCTTTCTTCTGGTTTTACATATAACTTGAGATCTGTCTCCTTACTTAGCAAAGCTTACTGAATGACCTAAATTATACCTCCTTTGTTCTGCATAATATCTCTTCCTTTGATGCTATGACAGGTCTGTTCTTTCCATCTCTCCTGAAACATTTCTTTGATCAAGCATCTACCAGCCATGTTTCGAGGCTAAATATTTTCTTTATTTATATTAATCTTTGTTGATAACTTCATCTTTTCTTTCCCTGTTCTCCTATTCTATCTGATAGACATATTGTTAAACATGGGCAAATTCTGACACGTGATCCATCAAAATAACTACTTCTACACAGACACACAAATGGAGACATAGATAGACAGATAGACAGATAGATACATATGGGACATACTTTTCTAGCCGAACGTATTATATACAGCACAGCTTAGCAATTTGTTGGTTATTCCAATATATTTAAAAACGGTTTACCTTTATATTGTCAGAAATGGCAATATTGATCGTGCTTTTGTGCAAACCAAAAGTGCAAATTTTAAAATGCGAAAGTCTCCATAGTTCGAAAATCAGCAAATCAGACAGTAGATTAGCTGATTTTTGAACTATAATGTCGAAGACACATCGTAATGCAGAGGGGCTGCACCCCCCCACTTTAATATACTATCTCTGAGATCGCATTACAGTAGGAAAAGGGTTAATTTCCCGATCCCCTCTATAGTGCACTCTGCACCCACAATGTTGAATCTGCAATGAGCTAATGCCAATGAGCATTCACTCATTGCACATTCGGATAATTTTTGTTCGAGGTATTGCCAATTTGGAAAACCTCCTTTCGCACATAGTGGATTTGCCCAAGTGTATAACACACTTATTAAGGTAAACCTTTTAAAACTTGTACATCTGAGATGCTGTTCTCAAGTTTGTTCTTATATAACCTGTTTAACGCATGTGCAAAAATATATAGAAGGAAATAATATTATATTCTGAGTGACATAAATTCCAGATGATCTTTTTAACTGAAAAGAAATATATAGAGATCCACTCAGTTTAAATAAAATCACCAATGTTTGAAAAATACCAATAATAATAATAATAATAATAATAATAATAATACAATAATACCAATTATAGTAATATTTTGGCACTTAATCTGAAAAACTTGCTGATTAAGTTCATACATAGTTACATGACCCTGTGCGATCATTAAGAAGCTTAACCCCAAATCAGTGTCTGGTAAAGTGACTTGCTAAAGGTAACACAGAAGGCAAATTAAGGTAGAAAGATTCAAACCATGTGCCCTTGGCACAAAAATCATCTTATTAACAAGTCAGAGCTTTAATCCTATGCACTAACTGCCAGACTGGTATTATACTGATATTGTATCTTGATAGAAAACAGTGAACAGTGTCACTGCAAAGTCAGATTATAAATTGTATGTATAAAAACTTATTATGTTTCATGAAGTAACACAGATTACATCAGATACTGCAGGTTTTGATGCCTTTTCTTTTGTATATTCACTGAGCACCAGTTTCCTTTGTGGGTAAATTTCTATATATATATATATATATATATATATATATATATATATATATATATATATATATATGGGTCTACTTCAGAAGACTGAAAATTCAAAATACTGACAGCAGTTGTAATGCAGGGCCAAGCCCCCCCCCCCTGCTAAACCTCTCTCTTTATATATATCTACACACATATATATATATATATATATATATATATATATATATATATATATATATATATATATATATACCAACTATAAGATCGCACAATGGTGAAGAAGGGGCAAATACTATCATACAGGATTTTGAATTTTCAGTCTTTTGAGATTCAGTCTTTTGGTTTTTCAATATTCTGAAGTAGACCCATATATATATATATATATATATATATATATCTATATATATATCTATATATATATATATATATATATATATATACATATATATAGCTGTTATTGTCACGAAGTTCATTTCTTAGTTTATATATATATATATATATATATATATATATATATATATATATATATATATATATATCTATATATATGCATATTTTCTATATATATATATATATATTTATATATATATATATATATATATATATATATATATATATATATATATATATATATATATATATATATATATGTGTGTGTGTGTGTGTGTGTGTATATATATATATATATATATATATCTATATGGGTTCACTTTACAATGTCAAAATACTGAAATCACGAATTTCAGTATCTCGAGACGAAAGTGCCGAAAGTTCAGTTATTCAAATCTACATCTGATTGAATGTGTTATTGTTGAATCCGCAGTTGTGGTGTGCTATTTTAGATGTGGTTTATTTTGTCTTTAACGTGCAGTGTGGTCTGGGATATAGCAATGGATTCCGATGTCTGGTTATACTTGGAGATTCAGGTAAGTGCTTTTGTTTAAGGGTTTTGGGCAGGGATTTGGTATTATCTGAGTGTATTAGGAAGTTTTAGGTGTAGGTTAGGGTAGGTAGGTAAGAGTGTGAGTGTGTAAGTGTTGAAAGTGGTGATTTTTGTACATATGCAATGTATGTTTGTGCAACACAAGTGAAGAGTCTGTAGCAGTGGGCTTGTTGTGTTATTCTTTTTAGTGCAACCTCAGAGTTTGTATATATAAGTAGCAGGGGTGTGGGGGACACAGCCCCCCACATGGGGGGTACAGGGTGGCTTGCCCCTCTGCTTATACATAGATTAGGTGGGTTTGATTTGTGTATGTGTTTTGTTG
>NC_056729.1:807589978-807642478 GCF_019279795.1 Protopterus annectens
GAATACTAGCCACAGGTACCTTCCAAAGGCCGAGTGGGGATATCATGGGGATCTCACAGGCATCAGCATGCAGGGAACTCCACCAGTTCCTGGATGCCATGTCAGCACATGCCAGTGAGCACATATATTTCCTCAACATCTGTGTGGCGTTGACCAGCAATATGTGTCTGTTCCACCAAATAGCAGAATACCCTGAGGTAGTAGGTGCTATAGACTGCACGCACTTACACATCAAAGCACCACCTGGTGAGCAGGCTAGGGTCTACATAAACCGCAAGGAATTCCCCTTCATCAACTGCCAGGTTGTGTGCGATGCCCAGGGCATTATATTGAATGTGTGTGCTAGCAGCCCTGGAAGCTATCACGACTCCCACATCTGGCATATGACACAGCTGTACCAGACATTTGCCAGTGGGGACATCCTATATGGCCACCTAGTGAGGGATGCTGGTTATGCACTGGAGCTATGGCTGATGACACCCATCAGAAATGCACAAATAGCAGAACAAGAACTCCATAATGAAGCACACGCACAAACAAGAATCATAATAGAGCGTGTGTTTGGGATGCTTAAGTCACAGTTCCACTGCCTGGACATAACTGTTGGAGTCTTGCAGTACTCTCCAGCTACATGTACACAAATGTTCATAGCATGTGCCATGCTACACAATATGATCCTGTGGAAACAACTGCAGCAGGAACAGCATGGGACAAGGCAACACAGATCCCCAACCATTGCCAAGACCATCACAAGCAAAGAGGGACTCAGATTGCAAAGAGGCAATGCATAGTACATACACTGACACAGTAGGGACCCAGGGAATGATACCTCTCTCTGACTTGCACATACAGTAAAAGGGATGCCAAACATGACACTACCTGTGCTTTACCATGTATAGGGAGTGTACTATGTGCATCCAACATAGTCAGCCCTCCAGCACCATTCTCAATACTGGCATCGCCACAAGGTAAGTCACTCTTCCTATCAATTGCTGAAAGGAGTAGTATGCTCTGCTAGCTGTATCTATGGTATGGATGTGAACATGCAAGGGAATCGGGTAGCTGAATGGGATGGCAGCAGATAGTGGACACCTATATGGGCAGCATGAAATCCATTATAAATACTGGTGTCAGCATACTAGGCAGTACTAGACAAGGTGACAAATCCCACTGCAGTACATGTGGTGGCACAAATATGTGTCCATAGGACATGCACATGCATATCAGTAAGGCTCACATACCTAACATCAGCCTCAGCCAGCAGGACAGGTGTAGATAACCATAAAGAAAGGCTGGGCTAAGGCCTACAATTGATGGCAATGGTGAACAGCTCCCCTCCAGACCTACATAGACAGAGTACAACAGGTCTGGCAGTTGTATGTTAGTTCTGAAGGGGAAGACGTCTGAAACTGAACAGGCTCCTGGGACATGCATGAGCGCTCCTACACTATTCCTGCACAGACACCACTGCTGTATGATAATTACCCCATTTGCTGGTGAAATGCAGCATACAAGGTATATCTGTGAGTCAGCTGCAAGAAGCTTCCATATCACACATGCACTCAGCTCACCCCACCATCAGCCACAGGTTTATCACAGATCATATCCCTGCTGTTGGGAATGAGTACAGTATGGCCCCACTTCTTTATGGGAATACCCACAGCATGCAGCATGCTGAAGAAGTGTCCCATGCAGGTGTGTCCCTAGCTGCAAGCAGCACTCTGCCAGCATCCAGACCAGTGGATTAATATGGATAGAAGCTATTGCTATTATCACCTCTCGCACTTACCCTGTCACCCCAGGTGAATCCAGTGGCTCGTAACCTGGGAATGTAGAAGTGACAGAATGCACTGGCTTGCTACAGATGGCCTGCATCACTACCAAATGGCCTACAGTCCTCTGTCAAAGGCCTGTGCCTCACCCATAGTGTTGATGTATGATATCTCATGGTGTCCCAACTAACAACATAACACAGTCAACAAACCACAAATGCAAGGCCATGTTGACAAATCCCAGTAGCATGCCCATCATGTCCTACTGCATGAACTGTGGACCAACTCCTAAATACCACTGGAATGAAGGGACAACTATAGAGATACTTCTCAGATATTGCTCACATAATGTTTGGAAGAGGATAGAATAACAGAGTGGGGGCTGTAGAAGCATGGATGTCATGGAGTGTGTGAAGTCTGAAACGCTGATGTGCGCCCATACTACCCCTGCCTGCAAGCCCAGTAATGGGTGGCTACAAACCTGCTCGTAAACCACAATGTGAAGGGGAACTGACCAGATATATGAGCCCTGTCTCTGGGTAACCTGGGTGAATCTGTAGAGCTGAGAGGTATGGCCAGAGCAGGATATGGCCATTCTGTTACGTCGATATATGTACAAGCAAGGGGTCCTCAGCCACCACAGTACCAAGGTGCTGGACCATTTACACAGATCCATCAGCAAGTGTCTGTCGCTACCCCTCCAGAATGGAAATGTGCACACCTGCATGTAAAGCTGGGACTCTAACCACTACACTATCGCATCATTGAGGTTTTAGCTATACATTTTTTACTTAGCTGATATGAGATGTTTAAGCAATGCTGAGCAGAGGGCCCTAATGTGCAAACTCACTCAGCTACGCTTAAACATACCATAGAATGGAAACAAAAGGGAAATTAATAATCCAATTTATTTACATGTATCAATATTCCTTGTCAGTCACAGTGACATACCTCTCAACTGTACAGATATTTGCAGAATGTCCATATTTTTGCATCATACTTTTGGTTCATATTTGGTTCTCACATGATTGTGGTTTTCCAGCAAATCATTGGCAAGTCACTCTCAGGGTTTAAGTCAGACAATAATGGCAGAAGTTGAGTTTCAGACTTCATACCCTTCAGGAAATCCATGCTATCGCAAAACCTGTTATTCTGTCCACTTTCCGAGTTTGTATGAGCAATGTTTAAAGAGTATCCCTATTACATATGACTTTATCCAGATTTCTTGCTCTAAAAGCTTGAGAGGTATATGAGGCAGTCATCTGTACAGTCTGACGTAATCTGTACAGTTGAAGGGTATGGCCGTACAGCACTTTCGTAATGCAGGGGGTATGTGACAGTACCTGTCACACACCCACTGCATTGCTTCCTGTCTCAAAACACACAGACACTGAAAAGCATTTAAAGAGTGCTGTACAATACTTTGAGAGTGCAGGGGGTGTGTTAGATGTGCCTGCACTACTTAAACATGCCCCTGCTCTCAGTATTGTTTGTGTCTGCTTAGCCTTAGCAGTAGCGTACCTTCATGAATATGGAAGCCATGCTGCTGTTAAAGCTATGCAGAAACAGAATGGTTCACACCATACAGGAATAGCACTATTCCTGATCAGAGTTTATTGAATCCTGAGGAATGTCTGTGAGGTCAGATTTCTAATCGCAAAACATAACAACAAGCATAATCAGGCTAATGATTCTAATCCATTGTTTTGTTTTTTGCCTTTTTAACTCTAAAGAATTCAATTTCTAAATTAAGTAACCACATTTCCAGGTATTCAAGGGCCAGTAAGTCTTTCCTGATTGCCTATGAGGTAACTTAAGAGATAAAAGTCCAGATTTTACTGATTTTTTGACATTCCCCTACCTTATGAAAATAGTCTGTGTTAGTTACAGAGGATCTTGTTATACATACAATCTCTGTTATATAATCTAGAAGGGGAAATTTTTCATTTATGTAACAACTTATAGCAAAAGAATGACAGGTTATGGATGGCAGGAAATGGCCTCTACTGTCTTAGAGTTATGTTCGCAGGTATGCAATTGCAGTTCTATAGCTAGTTGTAAGTCCTACCTTATTTTGTAGTATAAACTAGTGTGTTCCTCTTTTTTGATCAAACATCAGTAAAGTGTGGCAATGGATCCTTTCCCAACCATTCCTTTACTCGACAACTTGGATGTAATTTTTCCTAGTAGGCTTAGTATACCTTTGGGATGTTACTGAATCTTTCTATCATAGCAAATGGATATGAGTTGCAGGAAGTGGCAAAATTCAGCATTTGAACATTTAAGATTCTATAAACATTGTTGATATTCTGGAAACTCACTCAAATTCCAATATCCTTCCAAATCCAACATATTTTGGACATCCACTCAAGCCAAAAAAAGATTACCATCAATCAGATATTGGTTCTGGTCCCATAACCTAAAGCAGTGGCCTTGCTTCTTGCTTCTTGCTTGACAGCCTCCTACCTATCTAGTTTTCAAGCCTACCTGGATTCCAGATTTTCCAACCATCATGTGTTCCAGGAATTTGAGGGAAAGAGAGAGTGAATAATAAAAATCTCAGGAATAAGCCAGATTTGTACTGGTGAGCTCCTCATCTATATTACTAGGCTTAGGGCTACTGCAGAAGAGTAAGTTAGTAGGTCGAGTAGCTACAAATCTCCTTGTGCAAAAGATCTAATGAGTTTTTTTTTAAATTCTGTGCTCTTCTAACTAGAGATAGCCCATCATCAGTTTTTTAAAATTTTACAGGTATTTGGCCGAAGATTTATTCGGCAAGTGTCAACATAAAAAATAAATCTGCGTAGGCAAAACATTTTAAGAGAGTAGTAATATCCCAGAATGCCTCCCAAATATCCTGAAATACAACTTGTCAGGCCCATTAGAATCTCTATGTATTTGTTTATTTATTTATTGACATTTGTTAACCGGGTTAGTCCAGCTGGGCTTGTGGCCTGTTTTCAGTGGAGACCCGAGGAGAAAAGCTCCAAGAAACATACAGTTTTCAGAAAAATGACAATATATACATTCATAGTATGATAAGAAATTGATTATATAATAATAATTGAAATTCAACAGAAAAATGCAACACTTGTAGTTATGTCTATCCTAAGTTTACAGAGTAGAGATTTATTAACATATTTACAAGAAGAGTTTGGTCCATCAGAAAGAGTATAAAGTAGAGAAATATCTCCTAATAGAGGGAATATATTGTTGAGAGGGGGGTTACAGACATAATTCCGAAGAGGAAGAGAGGAGTTAAGTTGAGGCTTGACAAGGACAGATTTTGGTGTTAAGCAGATGAAGTTTGAGTTTTTCTTTAAAGTGGGATGGGGGAATGGTGGAACATATGTATCTAGGAAGATTGTTACAAGTTTGGGCAATGGAGTGTTTATATAAGAGTTTGCCTACTGCTTTTGTCAGTTGGCAGGTGAGTAGTAGTTGCTGATTAGTGGTACAGAGAGTGCAAGAAGGTGTGTAGAAAGAGATGAAGGAAGAGAGAGTGGAGCAAGATGAAGGTTTGTAGAGAATGAAGTGATAGCAACAATAAATTGGGGAATTCAAGTCGGTGCAGGGATGGAAGGGCTAGGTAGCGATGTGTATTGTAAGTAGAGCTTGTGATGAATATGGCTATCTTATGGTAAGTTTGTTGGAGTTCATTAAAGGTTGCAGTTTCAATGTTGATGAACATAGGGGAAGCATAAAGAAGGGAGAGTAGTAGGAGAGCTTGTGCAAGGTAGAGTCTAGCATTTTGAGTTAGAAATTTTTTGTTACGATATAGTAAACCTAGTTTCTGGTTTGTCTTTTTTATACATTGGAGAAGGTGCATATTAAATGTTAGTTCATCATCAGTGATGACTCCAATGAGTTTTGTGTGAGCTTCAGGTTTAATAGTTGTGTTATTAGAGGAAGTGATAGAAAAGGAGGATTTGTTGTCAGAAAGAGAGTGGGGGAGAAATAGTAATAGTTTGGTCTTTTTGGGGCTGAGGATGTGTAGGTTACTGGTTAGCCACTGTTTGGTAAATAAAAAGGTATGTTGAGTGAGTGCATTGTGTTCAGAGATGCTGTCTGAGATGGAGATGAGAGTGGAATCATCAGCATATTGGATGAGGGACAATTGTTTACAAGATGTGTGGAGGTCATTGGTGAAAATATTGAACAGGAGGGGTCAAGGATTGACCCTTGGGGAACTCCAGTTGGGACAGGTAAGAATGGTGAAGAAGAAGAAGAGAGCCATTTAACAGACTGCTGTCTGCAGGATAAGTAGCTGGAGAACCAGACTAGGGAGGAGGAAGATAGATTGAGACTTGCATGTTTAGATAGCAGTAGAGGATGGGAGACAGTGTCAAATGCTTTGGAAAGGTCTAGGAAGAGACAAGAGATAAGTTTGTTGTTATCCAGGGCCTCAACAATGGTATGGTTAAAGGATAGGAGGGCAGTAGTTGTACTATGGTTGGGATGAAAACCATGTTGGGTGGGTGTGAGAAGACTGTGGTGAAGGAGGTGTTTTAGAAGTTGTGAGTGGGTGCATTTTTCTGGAATTTATAGAGGGGGCATAGGATAGCTATGGGACAATAGTTAGATGGGTCTGTGGAGTTACCACCTTTGTGCAGCGGTATAGTGGAAAAGGATTTCCAAAGGGTAGATACAGTGGATTCCTGAATGGATGTATTGATTAGTACAGAGACTGGGTGAGCTATTGAATCAGCAGCCAGTTTGAGGAAGGTAGGAGGGAGATTATCAGTGGAAGGAGAGCAGAGCATGAGCTTAAGAAGAAGAGATCAGATGTAGGAAGTAGGAACAGGGTGTAAGGAGAAAGTATTAGAGTTAGATGAGTTGGGAGGGGTAGGCTGAGGAGTAGTGTTACCACTGGATGGGAAGAGTGCTTGAAAAGTGTCAATAAAGTGTTTATTAAGTAGGGTAGCTGTTTCCAGAGGGATTCTATTTGGGTAGGGGGAGGGGTTTGAGGGGCAGCCCAGAGAAAGAATTTTATTCATGGCCGACCAGAACGTTCGAGGGCCAGATTTGTTATTTAGTTGGGCAGAGGTTAAGAAGGACTTTTTTATCAGCATTGATTTGTTTCTTAGTAAGATTTCTGAGATGTCTATAGCTGTGAAGTGAGGGCAATTTCTTAGTTTTGCTCCAGAAGTTCCAAGCTTTAGTTTTTTGGAGCATAAGGCATTTAGTTTCTTTGGAAAGCCAGGGAGCATAATTGGATTTTATTCTAATCGTTGTGGAGGGAGCAAGGGAGTTCATGGTATTCAGGAAGATGCTATTGAAACTATTTACTGCATCATTTAGAGAGCTGTGTTCAAGGAAAGACCAGTCAGTGAAAGATAGAATAGAGTTGAACTAGGTTATATTGAAGTTTGAAAGTTTGCGACAGTCTCTATAGAGGTTGGTTTGGCCGGTTGGCAGGTATATCTAAAGACAGAGGTGGGTAGGTGATCACTAAGTTGGTCTGCTAGAATAGTAGGGTTATGATAAAGGTTAGGGGTGTTGGTGAGTATCCAGTCAATTATAGAACCAGATGTTAAGTTTTTGTGGAGTCGAGTTGGGGAAGTTATTAGTTGATGTTAACCATGCAAATGTTTACTAATTTGAGGGGAGTCAATTTTGAGTTTGCAACAGTCTAGGTTGACATGTCCTAAGATGAGGGTTTCATAGGGTATATTATGGGAGAACCAGGATAGGATTTTCTCTAAGGTGGGCAGGTTGTTCTCAGGAGGGATATAGATGGAGGCAATAGCTATTTTTGTGTGGGATTAAGTGGCAGTTTACGATGATCAGTTCAGCTGCGTGAAAGTCAGGGATGGGTGGGGGGATGGGAGAGAGGTTGAGGCTATTAGAGTGAAGGATGGCTACACCACCACCTTTTTTGGGAATCTATCTGAGTGGTAGATATTATAGCTTGGTGGGAGAATTTCATTGTTAGAGATATGTGGCATAAGCCAAGTTTCTGATAAGCAAAGGATGTCAGAGTTTGTATGGGCTATCCAGTCATGGAATTCAGTTATTTTATTGGTTAACCTTCAAATATTTAGAGAGTATATGGCTAGGTGTTTACATATGAGTGAGCTTAGTGTAAGAGATTGAGGATGGAGAGAGGCAGTAGGAGAAGATGGAGAGGTAGAGGATAATGAAGGTTGGTGCTTAGGAGGAGAGGGAGAGGGGCCTGGGTTAGGGTGGATGTCCCCAGATATAAGTAAGGTATTAGTGGTTAGAGAGAGTAGGATGGGACATAGATGTAGTTTGTATAGTTTGGGTTAAGATTTGTTGGTAGGAGGAAGTATTTGCAGTCTAGATAGCTTACAAAGACATTGGTTGGGGAGGTTAAATAGGGCTGGGGAGATATCATAGAAGGATGGTCTAGAATGAGTATCAAAGGTATAGAAGGTAGGAGAGTGAAACAGTGGAGAAGGAAGGTGAAAGTGATATGAGGTTAGAGTAGTTAGAAAAAGGAGGAGTGAGGTGGTAATAATAAGCTATTGCATTGTTGAAAGAGGGTATGGGGATTAGAGGATGGGTATTGAAGGAGTTTAGGGATGGAAATGGAAGTATAAAAGTATGTAGGAAGTTCTTAGTTATGAGAAGATGAGGAAAGAGGGGTACATGAAGTGATGAAATTCAAAGTTTGACAGGAAGTTGGCTGCCAGTGGACAGTGGGGGAGGAAGTTGAGGGAGAGGATGGTATTAACGAAATTGTAATGGGGTGAGTGGGAATGGGGATAGGAGAGGGGTGTGAGCCCGAGCATAGTGAGGGTGAATGGAGTCGGGCTAGCACCCAGGTTGAGAAGAAGTCAGAGAAACAATCAAAAAAAAAAGAAAGTTAACTAGTTTGAGAGACAAGAATGTAAGGTTATTAAAAAAATAGTCACTAAATAATATGAGCAGAAAATGCTTACAAGAGAAAACTGGCCTCAGGCTGCACAGGTAGATATACTTGAAGAAAAGCCAGTGCTATATGGCTGAAATAAGTTAAACAGTGAGGCTTTACAGGGAGAGCGAGGTATTACTAGCAGCAAAATGCAGGGTAAAATAACCCATTAATAATGGCAATATGTAAGAGACTACAGACAGTAAAACAGGGCAGAAACGTTAGCAAAGGCAGTTATGAGTGAGACTAGAAATGATTCAGGGAAGAGTAAAGTAAGGAAAAGGGGAATAAGCACAGAAACAGTATGAGGAGTGAGGGTAGCCAAACAGAAAGATTTGGGACTGCTGACATCTGCTTTTCATAGCAACTAGCAAAAAAAACACTGTATCTACCTGTTATATTTATGGACTCTAACATTAATTAAAAAGACTAGCTTATCATGTAGTAGTTATTCACTAGGACACATAATTCAGTGGTATTATTATAAACTTATTTCGTGGCTCCTGGTCTGATGGTCAAAGTTGCAGAGTATCTGCTAAGGTCCACAAACCAGTGTTGCCTTTACCGTGGCCAGGAGAAAACCACAGGGAAAAGATCCACTGGGGTTCAGTGGCATTATTATAAATATTGAACTACAGCCTACAGACAGCCTTCATCCCTAGGGAATGGAGGACTGCAGCAGTATTTTCTCTACACAAAGATGGGCCATCAACAGACTCAAGGAACTACAGAACTGTAAGTTTCACTAGACTTATATACGCAAAACCATAAAAAGAATTACCATACACCTGATAAAGGCATATGAAATCTTTAAACACTGGACCCTTCTCAGTTTGGTTTCATTGAGGGCATGTCATGCCTTCTAAATCTGGTCAACTTCTTTGAGAAGGTCATTGGAGCTATGGATGAGGGCAAAATGGTGTATACTGCGCAATGCCTCACTCAGGTAATCATAGGATCATAGGAGTTTACTAGGCTGATGGCCCTGGGGCCCTTAAAAGTGTAGCCAAGAGTTTATGCCCAAAAAAAAACCTCAGTCTGCACCTGTCACTGCTGTCAATGAGGGACACAAGTGGAACCCCTGGGGTGAATTTGTGGTTACCCATCCACTCATCAAGGTTGCACTTGAAGAGGGTCAGTGAGGTGCTCTGTTTGACATGTATGGAGAGTCTATTCCAGAGACGGGGCAGCCTCTGGGAGACAAACCTGTTTCTCCAGCAGGTTTTGTTGATGTTGCATATTAGATTCAGGCCTTTTGAGTGGGTAGTGCATAAGGAGTTAGACTTATGGATATTGAGCATCTCTAGTAGGGCAGGGTCTGAAATTACCTTGTAGGTGAGACACAGATCACTCCAGAGCAATCGGTATGACACGAGTAGAGTGATAGTGATTTAAGCCTGTCTGAATAGGAAAGGTGTTGGAGGCCATGGATTCTTTTTGTGAGGTATTTCAGTGGCCTTTCCAGTTGACAGTATTATAGACAAAATGTAGGCATAAATCTGTATGTCACCCAGTTGATAACTTCATAGCTCACAGATAGGACAAGTGATGTTAGGGTGAGAGAATCCACCTCCACCAAGAGGCCTGTTACTAGTGGTGTCTACAGAGTTCAGAACTGGAACCTCTCCTGTTCAAAATATACTTCTCTGATGTCAAGGCCTTTGGTTAACCAAATATGCTGATGAGTGTGAGCTGGGTGCAATCACTGAATCCCCCAAAGATGTAGATATCCTTCAGGAAGGTCTGACACAGCCAAATAACTGCTGCCAGAGCCATGGCCTAAAACTCAATGCAATAATAAAAAAAAAAAAAAAAGCATAATTATATCCGTTGGGAGTACACTCACCCTTGTAAATTACAACACTGATAATACTTCCCAAAGAGTAGAGTCAGTCATAAGGGACTTGTGTACTTTGATCACCAGGTGTCCATGGAGGTGAGAAAACCCTTTTACATGGTACAACTTATAAGTAAGGGCATGACATCCAGATCCAAGGAGATCATAGTCATAGCCGGCCTTAGGCATAGGCCAACTAGGTGGCCGCCTAGGGCGCCGGTCTAGCAGGGGCGCTTTTCCAGTATTTATTTGTTGTAGGTAGACCAGGATGGGGGTACCATGTGGTGTGGTGTGGGCATCATGGAGCCCTTTTGCCTAGGGCACCAGTTGGCCTTAGGCCACTCCTGATCATAGTGGCACTATACTCAGCTCTTATTAGAACAATAATCAAGTATATTGCACCCTTTGGCATGTACCTGACCAGGCATTTCCTGGAGCACCACAGAGGTTCCTCATTAAAATAATACAGAGTGTAAATAACATGTAGTTTGAAGAGTGCTTCAAAGCCTGTACCTATATTCAGTCTCCTGCAGACTACAGAGGGCAATCTATGCCTAATCTTCAAGGCACTCTCCGATCCAGCCCTGATGGATCTGGTACACATTCACAAAACAAAAATCACTGAAATACCCAGTCTATGAATCTAAACCTTTTCTGTGTCAAACAAAACATGTTTGATGGACAAGGATGTAACTCAGTGACTACACCTTCTCTTGAACAGACTCCACATTCATGTGAAGCAGGACTGTTTCCTAAACGTATTAAAATGCAGTTTGGATCAATGTATAAGAAATGACAAATTTACCTCTTGCTTGTCACCTGTGTCCCTTATTGCGTTACCTTATAAATGTCCTATGGCACAGACATATACCAAAGCCATTATAGTCCATGGGTATTGATAATTGCAAAAATTGCAGCATGAATAGCTAGACTTAAAAAGGTTCTAGGATGCTATGAGTGGAAATACTAATCATTTTTTAGATGTTATGGTAATTCTGTACATGTTTGGGGAGGGGGGCAGTATGTGAAAAGTCATGGGAGAACGGATAATGTCCTAAATAAGGAGATATTGTAAGGAGATATTTATAAATGTTTAACAACAAATGTAATATTTCAAGACTTATATTAGGTGATTTGGTCATATTGACTAATATTAATGTGATACCCTGACCCTATGTAAAAATGGGAAAAGGGGGTTGATGATGATAATGATTTCTAAAGAAAAATGCAAGTTTTCAATATTTATATTAATACTTCCAAACAAAATTATCTCCTGACTAATGCATCGTGTAGCTGAATCTTTAGATGAGGCCAGGGAAAATATAATTGATATATGCACTGCACTTTGCATAGCTCAGAAGATACTGTATTTGCTGAAATTCATTGTCAAATGCTGTGTACATGCAGAGTACTGATCTTTGCAAATTTCACTGCATGATGCAAGTTGCAAGAGAAAATATATGTATCAACATTGTTTACGATTCTGATGGAGCCCCTTTGACTGTAGGAAAAAAAACACATCTATTTGTGGAGAGTAGAGAATACATTCTATATTATTCCTGCAACTGAGCTGGGCTGGATATATTTGGGTTATTGTTCGAGATTCTACCACTAGCATAGCCATTGCATGAGCTAATTACTGCTGCAGGATGCACTATATGTCTTATGAATCTCATATACTGAGTGCTGTTTGCGTTGTCAGTTATGCAAATAGCAATGTTTTTATATTCTGTAAACATGTCAAGATAAGCACACAGAAGGACATCAATTGTCATTATATAAAAGCTCAGTCTGGCTGACCAGCAGTAATACTGATTATTTCCCACTCTAAGGTATATTGCTTCCAAACTATGAAAAGTTCATTGTGAAAACAGAGGAAAAAAACTAATCTGAATGCAATACATCTTTATGTAATTGCCTTGAAAGTAATGACTACTACCATTACATAGAGAAATTTCTTGAAAAAAACATTCATCGTTCTACCTTTTCAATAAGATTTAATGTACACATTGTGTTCATGTATTTTAATGTTATATTTTTAACTGGATTTTTCTATTAAATGTTCAGGAATCTGAGCATGTATTTAGACTGCTAGGATATAACAGTCCATATCTGTTAAACAATACTCTGTGGTTATCTGCCAAAACAAACTATTGAATAAGTTGAATAAGTAAGCAAATAAATAAATATGTAAATTGTGCTTTGAAACTCACACAATTAAAAATTAATTAGTTAAAATAAGTATAAATACATCAAAGTCTTAGACACAAAATTAGCAGTATCATTATGCAAATTACACAAAGGAGGAAAAAAGTGAATGAGCAAAACAATTTGTCCAAACAAAATTGAGAAGTGAAGACACTAAAAATGAATCCATTATGCCAAAGTGAAGTAACACAGGACAAGACGTGGAAAGAACAAAACCTGAGCATGAGAATATATAATGAAAGAACATAAAGTAACGTCTGCTTAAACTAACCTCATAAACCCTCAGCTCTACTACTTTAGCCCTACTATAGCCCCCTCCCTTCTCTCCCCCTCTCATTCTCCATACTATTTATCCCCCCCACTTCCTATCAATGTCTATACGTTGCCCTTCTTTTGAACGATTATCTTTTTGTTTTTACTCTCATATGAAGTAAATTTTTAGATCACTGCTGTCAATGCAACCCTTAATGTTCATAATTGTTTTCTTTTGTTTTTCTCTTTATAATTAATTTCATACTGGCAGTGTTATTTGTAATAGTTTTTGTCCTGTATGTTTATATTTGCTTATGGTTGCTGGGGCTCTATCCCCTTCAGTCTCTCCTGAAAATGGGTTGCTTACTATCAATGCAATACAAACAGTTAATAACCTTTTCTTTTTTACAATTATTTTGTATTGTGATTGCTATCTAATATTTGTATATTGTCACTTTATCTTTACCTATGTTTGTTGGGGCTTTTCCCCACAGGTCTCCACTGAATATGGGTTTGTTTGCAAACTCACTTGGACTATCCTGGTTAACAAATGTGAAATAAATAAATATCATACAGGAAAAACACAAAAAATGGCAACGTATTCTACAGAAATAACAAAAACTGATATTTGTGGCAAAAAAAATATATATTTTATATAAATGGTTGATGATAAACATGTATGTGACAGAGAAGTAAATAAATGTGTGGCTACTGAAGGCTTTTACTGTAGAAACCACTCTCTGAGTGAAAACTGAAAAGTTAGAGATCAATCAGATAAGTAAGAGACAGAAGAAAAACTACTATACATTTAAAGGTGCTTATCACAATACTGAGGTCAACACTGTTAAAAGTTATACAGATCTCAAGGAGTACAAAGGCTGAACATAACCACTGATCTCTTATCTTTGACCGGTCACTATCAGCCCAGATAATGCCATAGACAATGCTGTATCATGATCTAAAAACAGATTGAAAAGGATCTATGAAATCATGGGGATGTTAAATAAATACATAGCTGCCTGTAGTCCACTATATCCACAAGTTGTAGAAAAACAGAAGGTTAACATCCCAGCAGCAATTTCAAAGCTTGCTTGAATACAGAGATAGTTTATTTTGGACATGATTAATCAGGGATTCTTCCAAGAATGCAGGCTAAACACCATTCTGAAGGAAGATCAAGTAATGTACTCAATAGTTTCATTGGTCTTACTACGCATGCAGTCCAAGAGACCATTAGTGATCCTAGCATTGCCTGGTTAAGTGACTTGCTCAAAGTCATACAGTAGAGAAATAAAGTTTGAGGGAGTCAAACCATGTTCCTCAAGAAGCAGCTTGTTAACAGCTCATAGCCTTAATCCTCTGCGCCAACTGCCAGACTTGATTAATAATGCAAATTAAGGGACCAGACAACATTAGTCAGCCAGCAGGTCCAGTGACAGTAGGAAGCAGATATAGATGGAACTATTTGACAAAAATGAAGGGTCACTAACTAATGATAACCACAGTGCACCATAGTTTGTTTGCTTGTTTTCTCAAAGCTACAGTGAGTTAGACATTTTACCCTTGCTCTCCTGTTTTCCAAAAACCTGCTGTAAGACTACAAAAGATAAGTGCTTATTTTCAACTGTTTTCTGCTCTTCTGCACTTCTGATTAACTAAAACAATATTTGCTGCATATCTGTTTAAACTGTGAAACTGTTTTTTAGGCTTAGTGAATTGAATCCTTACCTCTGTTCTGATCTTTGTCTCCTTTTTGTTTTCTCTACTTGTTTTATTTATTTTACTTGCTGCTGTACTTGAAAAACATCAGCATAGAGCTGAAACTAGTACTTGTTGTGACTTTTGGAATTTGTAGTGCACTTAATCTTTTGTCTAGTGAGGCCTATCTGTTGCTTCGTGGGAGGGAGTTTCAGTTTGGTCTGATCTGGCTAGAGTTACTGCTACAGTGCTGTGGTTTAAGGTGTTTTTGATTGGATAATTTGAACTTTGGCTGCTTCCTGTTTCTCTGCCTTAAATACCCAGTGTTTAAACCAGTTTGTGCTTGTTTCCTCAAAACTGCAGTGAGTTAGGCCTTCTATAATGCTCTGCTGTTTTCCATAAACTTGCTGTGAGACTACAAAGATAAGTGCTTATTTTCAACTGTTTTCTGTACTTCTGATTAACTAAAACAATATTTGCTGCATCCCTGTTTAAACTGTGCAATTGTTTTTTTTTAGGTTTAGTGAATTGAATCCTTACCTCTGTTCTGCTCTTGGTGGCTTTTGATTTGCACACCTCTACTATAAATTTGATATTGGACACTCCTCTCAGTCTCATTGCATCAGCTCATTCTACTGAGTACAGTGAGATTAGTTGTGAAGGCCCAACCACTGCATCAGCTCATTCTACTGAGTACAGTGTGATCATTTGTGAAGGCCCACCCCTTTAGCTTCTTAACCTTGAATTATCTTTAGTCTCCTCACTTTCTGCTTAAAAAATATTGTGGCTATTCATCTTCATTGTGTTGCTTGTGCTTAGGTATTCAATTGCATTTTATTTGCTGCATGTGATACTGCTTGTTGGTAGCCTGATTAATTTGATGACATTATTCTACTGAATGGCTGCTTTATTTAAGCTGTTTCTTACTGTTGTGATGTGAGCTAATTTATCACATTTTCACTGTTTTAAAGCAATTTACTAATTAACTGCATTTCATTACTGTTTAACTGTATTTCATTGCTATTTACTCCAATTTATTACTGTTTAATTGCATGTTACTGCATTTTATTACTCTTTAGCTATATTTTTTCATACTGTGGGTTCTGTTTTTGTCTGTAAGTTGTTAGTCTGTGCTTCTTTGTGAGTTTTACTGTGTCCTTAAGCTTAAATTGAGTAGCATTGTTTGGATACAAGGTTTGCTGCATCCAGAGCTGTTTGTTTTTGCCTTATGTGTTTCTGGCAGTCATCTTGTGTTTGTCTTCTGTGTTCCTGGCAGCCATCTTATAGGTTCATAGGATGGTACTAGGCTATTGGCTTGGAGGACCTTATAAGCCTAGCCAAGAATTTCACCCATGTTCCCACAAAGTCAGCATCTGTTCTCCCTTTCGAGCAGGGACACAGGTGGGATCACAGGGGTATATTTTTGGTTCCCAATCTAGTCATCCAGGTTGCTCATAAAAAGAGCTAGTGAGGTACTCTGCTTGACATGGAGAGGGAGTCTATTCCACAGATGGGGGAGTTATTGGGACATAAATGTATTCTGCCAACAAGTTCTATTAATGTCACAGACCAGGTTGAGACCTTGCATGCAGATTGTATGAGTAGAGTTTGACTTACGGATATGCAACAGTTCCATCAAGGCTGAGTCTGAGACAGGTTCATAGGTTCATAGGTTCATACTAGGCTATCGGCCCTAGGGCATTTATAAGTCTAGCCAGAGTGTGTTTGGCTTTCGCCACCCATTTTAAATTTATTTTGCTATGCCCTTTTTTGAGGTTAGTATACTGTGCCTCTGTCTAACAGTGACACAGAAGTGATACCCGGGGTAAACCTACGATCTCCCATCCACTCATCAAGATTCCTCTTAAAGAGAGTCAATGAGGGACTCTGCCTAACCTGGACTGGGATTTTATTCCAGAGTGAAGGGAGCCTCTGGGTTATGAATCTGTCCCTCCAGCATGTCCTATTTATTTCAGTGCTGAAGTTCAAGTCTCTTGAGCGCGTAACTCGATGGGATTTGGATTTTCTGAGGTGCAGCATGTCCATTAATTCCGGGTTGGACATGGCTTTATATGTCAGGCACAGATCGCCTCTGAGCAGGCAGTATGCCACTGAGTAGAGCTGGAGTTTCTTTAACCGGGCAGCATATGGCATTTGTTTGAGCCCTTTGATCCTCTTGGTGAGGTACTTTTGGGGTCTTTCCAGTTGCTGCAGGTGTCTGGTAAGGTACATCCCAAAAGGGGCATTGTACTCAATTATGGGCCTGATGAGGGATGAGTAAAGAGGCACGATGACCTCCCCTGATCTAGATGTGAATCCCTTCATGATTAGGTGGGCTATATAAAATGTTCTTCTAACCACTTTGGCTATGTGATTGTCAAATGAGAGATTGCTATCAACTTGGGTCCCCAGGTCCCCAATTACTTCTTCTGTACTTAATGGATTACCACCTATGTGGTAATTTGTGGGCACTTTGTTTTTGCCAAAGGGGATGACTATACACTTTTTGGCATTTAGCTTGAGGCCATGGCTCTGCAACCAGTTGTCTATTTCTATGAGGCCCTTTTGGAGGTTGCTTGTGTCAGCTGGAGAGTCGATTATGGTGCCCAGTTTGCAGTCATCTGCGAACTTGGTCAGCCACAGTCCTTCCGTTTTGGCCTGTACCTCCGAGAAATATATACCGAACAAGAGAGGTCCCAGGACTGAGCCTTTTGGGATGCCACTTGTAATTGGTTTGGAGACTGACATAGCTCCAGCAATTCTAACCATGTGGTTTCTGTCCTTGAGCCAGTTTGCAACCCATCTAGTGACATAGGGGTTTATATTTAAGCTGGTGAGCTTATCTATAATGCCTGAGTGGGGTATTGTATCGAAGGCTTTTGCGAGGTCCAGGTAGGCTGTGTGGACCACCTTCCCCTCGTCAATGGCCTTGGTGACTGTTTCAAAGAAATTGAACAGGTTTAAGAGGCAGGATCTGCCCTTAACAAAGCCGAACTGCGTAGGATCCAGTGTCTGTAGGTCCCTGATATCTTTATTTATGAGGTCCATGATGATCCTTTCTATAGCTTTGCAGACCAAGCTAGTCAGGCTTATGGGGCGATAGTTTCCTGGATCCGTTGAGGCACCACCTTTGTGGAGAGGGACCACTGTTGCTGTACGCCACTCTTTGGGTACATATCCTGTAGTAAGGCTGAGATTGAACAGTAGTTTTATGTTTGAGTTTAGCTCTTCTTGGAGTTCATGTAGGACACAGCCCGGGACACCATCTGCTCCCATTGATGCTGTGTTTTTTGCTTTAGAGAGGGCGGCTCTTACCTGAGCATCTGAGATGTCGGGGGGGCAGCACTCTGCTGGGATAGATATTTGCCTTTTTGGTGGGGGGGGGTTTGCGCTGAACCTGTCAGCTAGGATGTTGGCAATGTCTGTGGGTTTGGTGTATTTTTTGTCATTTTGGACTAATTCTGAGCATATCTGGGAATTCCAACCCAGGTTCCTAACATAACTAAAGAAAGCCTTGTGTCCTCTGCAATTGTTCTCTCGAAGCTGGCCTTAGAAGATTGTAGTTTTTTGCGAATACTGATCAGAGATGCCTTCCCTTTTTGGGATTTTGCTCTATCATGTAGTAGCTTCCTCCTTCTATTGTATAGTTTGTTTATTGCTGGGGTCCACCAGACAGGACGTCTGCCTTTGGAGGATTGGGTCTTGGTTTTATTTGGTATTGCAAGATCCATGCATTCCTGAAGGTGCTCATAGAAGTAAGCAAATAAATAAATATAAAATAGGATTCTGCAGTCTGGGCCATATTTTCCACAGGCCCGGGATCTTTGAAGTATTCCACCTCAGTTTTGAGGAGTGTGAAATTTGCTTTAGAGAAGTTTTTCACTGTGGTTTTCTGGACAGGGGGTGGGGTTGGGATGTGAATATCCAGTGAGATTAGTTTATGGTCTGATCTTATCAGTGAGGGATACACTTCTGGTCTGGAGCATAGAGTCCCCTTGTTGGTGATGATCAGGTCCAGTATGTTTTCCCCTCTTGTGGGAGTGGTAACAAGTTGTTCCATAGCATTTGAGTTTATAAATTCTAGGAACCTTTGGGCTAGGGTGTTGGAGCTAGAGTAATGCTCCCAGTCTATGTTTGGGTAGTTGAAGTCACCCAGTATAATGGTGTTTGGAGAGACCTTCATATTTTCCAGTGTTTTCAGGAAGGCCGTGTGGGGTTCCTGGGTTTGGGAGGGTGGTCTGTAGCAGGCTATAAACTGGAAGGCAGTTTTACCCACTGTTAGTGGCACGTGGATAGTCTCTGATGCTTTGTGCTGTGCCACCAGCCTGGAGGTGTGGGTATATTTGCCGAATATTGATACTCCCCCTCCTTTTGTGGTTCGGTGCAAGTTTTGGGGCCGAAAAGCATGGTATGAGGTATAACCTGGTAGTGCTGGGGTGCTCTCGGGAGCCTTGAACCAGGTTTCTGTTACTGCACAGTTATCGATGTTCTCCATGCTAAGGAGAGTTTTGAATGCATGCATCTTGAGGTTTAGACCTCTGGTGTTGAGTAGCATTACTCTTAGTTTCTTATCCCTTGTGATACCTATGGAGGTGGGTTTGTCTTTTGAGCATTGCCTAAAAAAGGCACTATGGGGGTAGCAAGAGCCTTTGCCAATATCTGAAAGCCCAGGGGTGACAGGTGCAAGCCGTCCCTAGTGAAGCATCGTGGCTTGTCGAGCATGTCATCCCAGGCTGACAGGCATTGGATCCCCTTTGAATGACACCAATACTTAAGCCAATTGTTGAAACTGATCATCTTGTCTTCATATTGTGGCATCATTCTTGGTGAGGGTAAGATGCTACTCAAGGTCAGGGTCATACCGGCCTGGGCTACATGCTCAGAGAGCTCCTCTATGTCTCTTTTCATGTAGTCCAGGGAGGTACGTCTCAGGTCATTCACACCAGCATGGACAATGACTGAGTCATATTTGTACTTGCCTTGGAGTGACCTGAGTGCTTGTGTTATGTGGTGGATCCTAGCGCCCGACAGGCAGCTCACCTAGCGCCCGTCAGGCAGCTCACCGTGACCTTCTCCTTGTTCAGCCTGGTGAGCAGGATGTCAGTGTGCCTGACGATAGAGACACCTATTACAAGTGTATCAGGTGTGTTGTTTAGCCTTAAGGGCTGTGACTGTTTGGCACACTGGCTTTGTGAGCTATGTGTTGCACGTGTTTTGTTTTGGGGTAGCGGTTGCTTGGGTGTCTGCTTTGGAGGTCTCTGCTGCTTATGCAGATTTTTATTTAGATTCGGAGTATGTTTTTGTGTGTTTATGTGTTTGGTTTGCTGTCGTGGTAGGTCTATGTGAGACTGGAATTGTAGTGGGTGTGGTTTTCTTCTCCTCCTGACTGGTTACGCCAGTACTGAGTTGAGGGAGCGTAGCCTCCAGTTTGGCTATATGGTTGCATCTCTCACATGTGTTGGAATTTGTTGGGAGGAGGAGATGGTTGTCTGTGTACATGAGGCAGTTGTAACATTGCCTCAAGATTCCCAGATTCACCAGCTGGACCGGAGAGGAGATTGACAACTGACCTTTGGACATGCTAGAATGGTATTGGGAATTTCTTTATACTTGAAAAAAGGGCCAATGGTGAATAAGGTACTCAAGGGGAGTTTGTGAGGGTGTATTGCTTTTAATTTTTTAGTGCTGACTTAGTGAGCAAGTGCCAGGTAACTTAAATGCAATGTGTTACAGGTAACTTAAATGCAAAAACGACAAACAGTAACTTTCTTTCAAGTGAAACAAGGAAATAAGTACAGTAAGCAATGCAGATATCACTAGGGATCCACAGAAGTGCTGAAAAGCCGTGTTTTAGGCGGAATTAGCGTTTCAGGGAAATAAGCAAATAAACAACAAGCATACAAACAAAGCTAGATTCAGCAGGCCTGGATCTAGTCTATAGGTTCATAGGTTCATAGGTTAGTACTAGGCTAACTGCCCTTGCGAGCCATTGATAAGCCTAGCCAATTATCCCTTGTGAGACTCAAACCCTGCACCTTGTGTTTGTAAGGCCAACGCCTTAACCATTAGGCCACCCTCCCAACCCTTCTGAGCGTCGAGCATCCAGTAGTAAATCGATCAATCCTGTTACATTTGGGTACTTTACAGCAAACAAGGTGTACCAATTTCAGTAAGAAACAGTTCAAATATGCAGGCACTATAAGCCTTTAACCAGAAATTCCCAGCTCAGAAGGGCAGAGTCCAGCCTCTCCTCCCACAAGAGTGCAGACCACAAACCTTCTTAATGTAAAATAACTGGCCTGAAGCCCAAGTGCTTAAACCAGAACTAATACACTTTTAGAATAACAGACACTGAGCCCGCAATCAGCAGTTGCCAATTTAGAAGGATGTAAGCTACCTGTCCTGCCACCACAGTGCAGGCCACAAACCTTCTTAATGTAAAACAACTGGTCTGAAGCCCAAGTGCTTAAACTAAAAGGCTTAGAATGAGTTACATCAAGCAGTAATAAATACAACTGAGTACTTTTAAGATGACGCAAAAGCAAAATAAAGTAGGAAGAAACACAACTACAGTAAAAGCAGATCATTTTTTTTTAAGTGGAAAGAGAGAAAGGAAAGAGAGAAAGGAGTAGCAGAAACTAAGCTGATTTGCCTTCTCAAATGTTCTCCCTGTACTGGGTAGAATGAGGTAATGACACTAGACTGGGATGAGGGTCCCAAATCAAACTTACACTAGGGGTGGGCAACTGCAAAGCCACCAACTATAAAAACACTATACCAACAGGGAGGGACGGTGGGAAACAAACTGCAGAAATGTTTCTCACACCTGAAAAGCAGCAGTGACCCTTTAAATGAAAGTTTTAAACAGCTAAAGGAGCCTCTAGAAAAAAGAGTTTAACTGCAACAAGTTATTACAAACAAACAACCCAACAGATGCTTAATAAAAGTGGACAATTTCTAGTTAATACCTCACACACAGTGAAACTAGCTAGAAAAATACACTGTACACAAAGTGCTATAAATAACAAAGAAATAAAGAACAAAATAAACAAAAAACAGGATACTTAATGTTATATATTATAGCTCTGAGTGGCCTTGTATGGCAGAGATGGCCTTGTATGGCAGACACAGGTTAACTCTGACCATTCGGTATGAGACTGCGTAGAGTGGGCAAGGCTTTTAGCCTACCTGTATAGGATAGGTGTTTGAGACCCTGGATTTTCCTGGTCAGGAACCTCTGTGGTCTGTCCAGCTGCTTCATGTGCATGGCAAGGTACATGCCGAAGGGGCCATTGTACTCAGTAATGGGTCTGATAAGGGAGGAGTACAGGGATGTTATGACCTCCTTTTTCCTGGATTAAACACCCTTACTTATGAGGTTTGCCATGTTGAAAGCCTTCTGTGCAATGGCGGCAACTTGGTGGTCAAACATCAGGTTGCTATCAACCTGGGTGCCCAAGTCCCTCACAACTGATTGTGTGCTTAGTATGTTGTTATTAATGTGATAATTAGTGGGGATGTAATTTTCCTAAAGGGAATATTGATGCATTTCTTGGCATTCAGTTTGAAGCCATGCTTGTGGCACCAATGATTAGTTTGGGTAAGTCCCTCTTGGAGGATGTTCCCCTCACTAGGGGAATTTATCACAGTGCCCAGCTTACTGTCATCTGCAAACTTGGTCAGCAAAAGTCCACTGGTTTTTTATTTGCACCTCTGAAAAGTATATCCCAAAAGGTACATGCCCCAAGACTGATCCTTGGGGTACATCGCTTGTTACGGGTCTACTACTAGAGGTGGTTTCCTTATTTTGTCTGAGTGGGTTCTATCAGTGAGCCAGTTATCTACCCAACTGGTAACATATGGGTTGACACCTAGCTGGGAGAGTTTGTCTATTATGCCTGTTTGGGGAATAGTGTTGAAGGCTTTGGCTATGTCAAGGTAGGTGGTGCGTACTGTCATCCCCTCATCCATGGCTTTGGTGACTGTTTTGAAGAAGGCAACCAAGTTTAACAGTCATGATCTCCCTTTGAAAAAAAATGTAGTGTGTGGCATCAAGCATTTGGAGGTTGTCAATGTCCTTATTTATAAGGTCCATGATAATGCATTCCATGGCCTTGCAGATCAGGCTAGTTAGGCAGATGGGTCTATAATTGCCTGCATCGGCAGACACTTTGTGTAGAGGTATGACAGTGTCTGTCCTCCATTCTGCTGGGATGAAGCCGGCGCACAGGCTTTGGTTGAATAGGGTGCCTAATGGTGCTGAAAGCTCTTACCTGAGTTCATGTAGGACACAACCAGGGATGTTGTCGGGTCTTGTGGAGTCTGTATTTTTTGCCTTTGAGAGGGCATTGATGACCTGCTCCCTGGTAATGAGGGGAGGGTGGCAGGTGCTGGCGATGTCATGATTTACTAATGGGGGGGATGGGGGGTGTGAAGATTTCACTGAACATGTCTGCCAGCAGGTTGGCTATATCTATGGCATTTGTGTATGTGGTATTCTTGATCACCAATTCAGAGAAGCGTTGGGAGTTACCTGTGAGATTGCAGACACATGCGAAGAAGGCCTTGTGATTGTCCTTAGAGGATGTGGCCAATTTGGACTTGAAGTTAGACTGAGAGGATTTCACCAGTGACCTTATTTGCTTGTTCAGACAGAGGAGAGATTGCTTCCAACTTGGCACCTGCTCCTTCTTGGACCAGGAGCAATTTCTTACTTTTATTATAGAGTCTGTTTATTGCTGCTGTCTACCAGACAGGTTTACTCTTCCTTGAGGAAGATGATTTGGTCCTGTCAGGTATTGCTGAGTCCATGCAGCTATATAGATGCTCATACAGTTTTCTGTTGTAGGCTTGGAAATTAGTATTTGTCTCAACAGAAGGGATGGTGGCTGTGAAGCTGCTTTTGTATGATCCTGGTGGGGGGGGGGAGGGTAGATGGTGACTTCATGATTGCCTTATGGTTGGATCTAACTAAGGAGGATGCCACTGTAGGGGTGATACAGTGGCTACTCATGTTGGTTAGTACTCAGTCCAGGATATTTTCTCATCTTGATGGGGTGTCGAGCAGCTGATCTAATGCATTGACATTTACAAAGTCGAAGAATCTGTGGGCATTCATGTTTGATCTAGAATAGGTCTTCCACTCTATGGTTTGGTAGTTTACATCACCCAGGATCAGGGTAGAGGGTTGAATCTTGATGGATTCAAGTAAGTCCAGAATGATGGAGTGGGCCTTCTGAGTCATTGTTGGGGTCCTTTAGCTATCTATGATTTGACTAGGTGTTTTGTCAACAGTTAACTGCACCTGGAGTGTCTCCTCTGCATTATACTGTTTGACCAGCCTGAAGTTGTGTATGTCTTTGATAAATATTGACCTCCACCTCCTTTGGCTTTGTAGGCCTCCATTTGGGGTCTGAAAGTATGGGAGGACAAGTAACCTGCTAAGGCTGGGGTGTCCTCTGTAGCTTTGAATGAGGTTTCAGTAAATGCACAAATGTCAGCATCTTCCAGGGTAATAAATGCTTGCATTGAGTGCAGTTTCATGTTAAGACTCCTAGCATTTAGCAGCATGACCTTTACATTTCATTTAGAAGAATTTATCACGTTGGTAATTTTGTCTTCATGACTTTGCCTAAAAAAAGCACTATGGGGGAGGCAAGAGCCTTTGCCAGAAGCCTGAAGCCCAGGTGAGAAAGATGAAGGCCATTTCTGGCAAGGCATTGTGGTCTGTCAATCATGTCCTCCCAGGCTGTCATGCACTGGATCCCCTTGGAATGACACAGGATACTAAGCCAATTGTTAAAGTCAATTATTTTCTCTTTGTATTGAGGCATCATTCTGGGTGATGGTAGGCTGCTGCTTAAGGCTAGGTGCATACATGCATGGGACACATATTCAGTGAGCTCAATCTTGTCTCTCTTCATGTAGTTCAGAGAGGTATGTCTCAAGTCATTCACACCAACATGGACTATGACAAAGTGATAACAGTACCTGTTGTTGAGAGACTTGTGTGCATGAGTGATATGGCAGATTCTATCTGTGTGTCTCCTGATAGAGTCTCCTATGACTAGTATGTTGGGTATGTTGTTGGGCTTTAGAGACTGTGAGTCACAGGCATGTGTACTATGTGTGGTCCTTGGTGTGGTGGATTGTGATGGGCGTGTGTGTTTTTACCTCAGATGTCTGTTTAGTTTAGGTATGTTTTTGTTGAGAACCACCACATATGTAGGAATGTACTGTACAGGTGTGTGTGGTGTTAGAGGTGTGGTGTTTGTGGTGATTGTGAAGACAACCCTCTCAGGGCCAGATGCACTGGCTTGTGATTGAGACAGCAAGGATTCTAGGTTCTTAATGTAATTGCATCTCTCACATGCTGTGTTCCTAGGTTGTAGTAGAAGTGGGTTTTCCATGTACATGAGGCAGTTGCTACACTGTCTCAGGATGCCCATATCAACCAGACTAGCAGGAGAAACCACAGGAAATTGCCCGTTCATGGTTGCCAGAATCTGTGGAAGAGAGGTCAAGGATGGTAGAGTGGGTATTATCAGAACAGAGTACCTATAGTTGTGAGTAAAGCTGGATAAAATCAACACAGTAGTTGCAAGAGAGAGCATCAGTTACACAGGAGTGCTGGTAAGGAGAAAAAATGCAACTGAGATACCTTGCAATGGGTTAAAACAGTGCAGCAGCAGTGCATGATGAGCAAACAAGTGCAACACCCTGCAAACATAGGTTCATAGGTAAGTACTAGGCTATCTGCCCAAAGGCATTTATAAGCCTAACCAGAATATGTTGGCTTTCGCCACCTCCTTAGATTAGTTCCCTGAGCCTCTGTCCAGCAGAGCCATTGAAGTGATCCCTGGGGTAAACTTTCTGTTTCCCATCCACTCATCAAGGTTTCTCTTGAAAAGGGTTAGTGAGGAGCTCTGCCTAATGTAGATTGGAATCTTGTTCCAGAGCATGGGAAGTCTCTGGGATAGGAATCTGTCCATCCAGCATGTCCTAGTTATTGTTGTGGTGAGGTTTAGATCCCTGGAGCATGTGGCTCGAGAGGATATGGTTTTCTTTAGGTGGAGCATGTCCATCAATTCTGGGTTGGACATGGACTTGTATGTCAGGCAGAGATCACCTCTGAGTAGGCGGTATGCAACTGAGTACAGCTGGAGTTTCTTCAGTCGAGCTGCATAGAGCATCTGCTTGAGGCCAGTGATCCTCTTGGTGAGGTACTTCTGTGTCTTTCCAGTTGTTGCAGGTGTCTTGTAAGGTACATCACAAATGGGACATTGTACTCTATGATGAGTCTGATGAGTGATGCATAGAGGGTCTCAATGACCCCTTTCGATCTGGATGCAAACCCTTTTGTGATTAGGTGGGCCACATAGAAGGATTTTCTAACCACTTTGGCAATGTGATTATCAAAGGAGAGGTTTCTATCTGCTTGGGTCCCCAGATCCCTTATTACTTCTTCCATATTTAGGGGCTACCACCTATGTGGTAGTTTGTGGGTACTTTGTTTTTTCCAAAGGGGATGACTATGCACTTTTTGGCATTTAGCTTGAGGCCATGGTTTTGACACCAGGTATCTGTCTCAGTGAGACCCTTTTGGAGGATGTCTGTGTCAGCCGGAGAGTCAGTTATAGCCCCTAGTTTGCAGTCATCTGCAAACTTGGTCAGCCATAGTCCTCCTGTGCTTGCCTGTACCTCTGAGAAGTATACGCCGAAAAGTAGGGGTCCTAGGACTGAGCCCTGGGGAATGCCACTTGTAACCGGTTTAGAGTCAGACCTAGCTCCCGCAACTCTTACCATGTGGGTTCTGTCCATGAGCCAGTTGGCAACCCATCTCATGATGTAGCGGTTTATGTTCAGGCTGGTGAGCTTGTCTATAATACCTGAGTGGGGAATGGTGTTGAAGGCCTTTGCAAGGTCTAGGTAGGCTGTGTGGACCACCTTTCCCTCATCTATAGCCTTGGTAACTGTCTCAAAGAAGTCCACCAGGTTTAGGAGGCATGATCTGCCCTTAACAAAGCTGAACTGGGTAGGGTCCAGTGTTTGGAGGTTCCCAATGTCTCTGCTAATGAGATCCATGATGATGCGCTCCATAGCTTTGGAGACCAAGCTAGTCAGGCTTATAGGGCGATAGTTCCCAGGGTCTATTGTGGCTCCACCTTTGTGGAGTGGAATAACCATTGCTGTGCGCCACTCTGTGGGCACATAGCCTGTGGAGAGGCTGATTTTAAACAGTGTGTTTAGTTGAGAGGTTAGTTCATCTTTGAGCTCATGTAGGACGCAGCCTGGGACATTGTCCGGACCAATTGACGCTGTGCTTTTAGCTTTGGAGACGGCTGTTTTAACCTGAATGTCTGTGATTTCAGGGCACTACATTCTTCTGGTATAGTTATGAGCCCTTTTGGGGGTGAGAGGGGAGTGAAGTTTGCACTGAACCTGTCTGCCAGGATGTTGGCTATATCGGTTGGTTCAGTGTATTTTGTGCCATTCTGCACTAACTCTGAGCAGATCTGAGAATTGCCACTTAGATTCTTGACATAGCTAAAGAATGCCTTGTGGTTATCTTTGAGTACATGGCAATTTTTCTTTTTAAGCTAGCCTTGGATGATTTTATGAGGGAACATAGTTTCTTGCTGATACTGATCTAGGATGTCTTCCCTTCTTGGGATTTTACTCTTTTCTGTACTAGTTTCCTCCTTCTATTATGTAGCTTGTTTATGGTAGGGATCCACCAGACTGGTTTCCTTTTCTTGGAGGAGTGAGGCTTGGTTTTGTTTGGGATAGCACAATCCATGCATTCTTGTAGGTGCCCGTAGAGTGCATTAGTAAAGGATTTTGCAGCTTGGACGGCATTATCGTTTAGCATGGGGGCTTTGAAACTTCCCACCTTGGTCTTAAGTAATGTGAAGTTTGCCTTTGAAAAGTTTTTCACAGTGTTTTTTTTTTGACTGGAGGGTGTGGCGGAATGTGGATATCCAGAGTGATTAGTTTATGGTCAGATCTAACCAGTGAGGGGTTGATCTCCGGTGTGGAACACCAGTCGCCCATGCTGGTGATGACCAGGTCCAATATGTTGTCACCTCTGGTGGGGGTGTTGACCAGTTGATCAAGGGTGTTTGAGTTTATAAATTCTAGGAAATGTTGGGCAAGGGAGTTTGTACTTGAGTAGCTCTCCCAGTTAATGTTTGGGTAATTGAAATCACCCAATATCAGAGTGTTTGGTAGGATCTTTATGTTTCCCAGTGTTTCTAGGAATGCAGAGTGGGGGTCCTGGGACATGGTTGGTGATCTGTAGCAAGCTATAATTTGAATAACAGTTTTGCCCATTGTTAGTTGCATGTGGATGATCTCTGAAACATTGTGCTGTGCCACTAACTTGGAGGTGTGGGTATCCTTGATGAATATGGATACTCCCACGCCTTTTGTATTTCGGTCTGGGTTTTGTGGCTGAAATGTATGGTATGAGTTGTAGCCTGGTAGTGCCGGGGTGCTCTCTGGAGCCTTAAACCAGGTTTCTGTTACTGCACATATATCGATTTTCTCCATACTGAGGAGTGCCTTGAGTGCGTGCATTTTGAGGTTTAGACTTCTGGAATTGAGTAGCATTACCCTCAGTTTTTTGTTACTTGTGCTAGTTACGGTGGTTCAAGTTTTAGATACCAGAAAATATGGAAGAATCTGGAAGCTCAAATTACTACCCAATCCTGCTAGCCCCTGCACTTTCAACCAATCGTTGAACGATTACTCGTGCTAGAGAATGTCAGGCAGCCCTGTTACTCTCACTAACAGAGAAGACAAGCCCCTACCAGCATAAGATGGCTCTCAGAAACACAGGAAACTCAATAAGCAAAACAACCAGGCCTGGATACAGCAGGCCTCTCTATCCAGATGATGCTATCTGACTAGAACATAAACCTCATAAAAAATGCACAGAAAAGCTCATATAGAGCATTCATGAAGAGAAAATACATCTCTAATAAGAAAAAAAACAGTTTACAGTTAAGTAATTCAATAAAAATACAATTACAGTAATGAAACACTATCTAGCAATGAAAATACAGTTAAAAGTATAAAAGAGTACAGAAATGCAGTGAAACAGTAAAAAACACTTATATCAGTGCAAAATATAGTAGATTGGCTGTATAGCACAAGTATAATTTTTAAGAAGTGTAATTCAATTAAATATATGTAAAAAAAAAACTTATTCTGCTCTTGGAGCCTCATGGAATTTCTGCTGTGTCACAGTGATGAATCACCACTCCTCAGCATGGTAAAAGTAAGCCTTGGATGGTAGGGGCCTATCTCCTCTGCTAGTGAGAGTAACATGACTGCCTGGACTTTATCTGGCACAGGCTGGTAAAGAAAGCAGGGACTAGCAGGATTGGCTAAACATCTGTGTTACTAGAACCTTCTATTTTTTTGTATTTACACCCCACGTTTGAGCTGGCTTGGGCTTGTCTGCACATCATGCACTGCAGGTGCACTGTTTGTAACCTATCGTGAGGTATTCCAGCTACAAATGTTCCCATAGTATCACTTGTGTGATCACCTATTACTCCTCTTAGACATTCCACCCTTTACTCCCTTAGTTTTCTCTGGCCTCTCTCCCTCAGATTCTGACAAGTATGGATGAAAAATTTCCTATGGTTTCTCCTGTCAGTCTGGTTGATATGGGCATCCTGAGACAATGTAGCAATTGCCTCATGTTCACTCACAATCCTCTACTACTACAACTTAGGAACACAATTTGTGAGAGATGGAAATACACACAAACCAGTATATCTGGCACTGAGAAAGTTGTCAATACAAACACCACATCTCAAACACCACCCCTACACAGCACACACCCACATATGCGGAAGTCTTCAACAAAAACATACCCAAACAAAAGAGACCACCGAGGCTAAAAACGCACAAACTCAAGCACCCACCACACCACACTTCACACATAGTCCACACACCTGTGTCTCATAGCCACAAAGGGCTAAACATAAACCCAACATATTATTCATGGGAGACTCCATTGTGAGACACACAGATGTCCCCCTCACCAGGCTAGATAAAGAGAAAACCACTGTTAGTTGTTTGTCAGTTGCCAGAATCTGCCATATCACCTATACACTCAAGTCTTTCAACAACAGGTACTGGTATGACTCTATCATAGTCTGTGTTGGCGTGAATGACTTGAGACATACCTCCCTGGACTATATGAAGACAGACATGATCGAGGTCATTGAATATGTATCCCAGGCAGGTATGTTCCTAGCCTTAAGCAGTATTTTATTGTCACCCAGAATGATGTCAAAATACAAACAGAAAATGGTTGATTTTAACAATTGGCTTAGCTTCTTGACAGCCTGGGAAGACATGTTCGACAGACCACGATGCTTTGCCAGATATGGCTTGCATCTGTCCCCCTTGGGATTCAGGCTTTTGCAAAGGCTCTTGCATTTCCCATAGTGCCTTTTTAGGCAATGCCATGAGGTCAAAACTACCAACATGAAAATTTCATCAAAATGCAAATTAAATGTCATGCTACTAAATGCTAGGAGTCTAAACATGAAACTTCACTCATTGCAAGCATTCTTAACCCTGGAAGATGCTGACATTTGTGCAGTCAACCTGGTTGAAAGCTGCAGAGAGCACCCCAGCCATACCAGGTTACTCATCCTATCATACATTCTGACCCCAAACCATGGGCAGCAAAGCAAAAGGAGGTGGAGCTGCAATTCATATTAAAGACATACACACCTCTGGGCTGGTCAAACAGTACGATGTACAGGAAACACTCCAGGTGCAGTTAACCATTGATAAGACACCTGTTTAAATCATAGCTAGTTACAGGCAACAAACGTTGACTCAAGATGCCCATTCCACCTATCTGGACCTCTTTGAATCTATCAAGATTCAACCCATTACTGTGATCCTGGGTGACTTTAAGTATCTAATAGATTGGAAGAACTAGTCATGCCAAAACACAAATGCCCAGAGATTCCTTGATTTCATTAAATGCAAATGCTTTGGACCAGTTGGTTGACACTCCCATAAGAGGTCATAAGTCTTCCACCCTGGTAAGTTCCAACCACAAAGTGGTCACTTTTGAATTCTCTATTTATCCCAACCCTCCCCCCAGCTAGGGATGAACAAAAATAATTCTCCAAAGCTGATTACAGCCCCCTGGGGGAAGGTATAAATAGCTTCACAGCCCACTCCCCTACCCCTCCATAGGAACTGGCACATATGTCCAGACCTATACCAAAGTACTGTACAGGCATTTATATAGCTACATGGAATCAGGAATACTAGACAGGACAAAAATCATCCTCCTAAAGGAGGTGTAAACCTGTCTTATGGACATCTCCAATAAACAAACTCTATAATAAAAGGAAAAAATTGCTGTCCAGGAACACGAAGGAGCAGGTGCCCAAAGGGAAGCAATTTCTCCTTAGCTTGAACAAGCAAATAAAAGCACTAGTGAAATCCTCCAAAGCAAACTACTAGTCCAAACTGGCCGCATCTACTAAAGAGAATCATAAGGCTTTCTTCACATATGTCCGTAGTCTGAAAGGAAGCACTCAGATCTGCACAGAACTGGTGATCAAGGACACCACATACACAAACGCCAAAGATATAGCCAACCTGCTGGCAGACAGGTCAAGGGAAAACCTCACCCCCTCTTTTCCCCCCATCAGTAAATCAGGACATTGCCAGCACCTGCCCCCCTCCTCTTATCTCTATGGAGCAAGTCATCACTGCTCTCTCAAAAGCAAAAAATACAGCCTCCATGAGACCTGATAACATCACAGGCTGCATCCTACATGAACTCAGGCAGGAACTTGCAGCAACATTAGGCACCCTATTCCACCAAAGTCTGAGTACCGACTTCATCTTAGATGAGTGGAGGATAGAAACTGCCATCCCTTTGCACAAAGTTGGAGTGTCCACTGATCCATGAAATTATAGTCCGATCAGACTTACTAGCCTGACCTGCATGGTCATGGAATGAATTATCATGGACCTCATTAACAAGGACATTGACAACCTCCAAACACTCAATCCCATAAATTTGGTCAACTTCTTTGAGACAGTTACCAAAGCCATGGACGAAGAGAAGACGGTGCACATCACCTACCTTGACCTGGACAAAGCCATTGATACTATTCCCCACTCTGGTATAACAGACAAACTCTCTCAGTTAGGCATCGATCCATATGTTACCAGATGGGTAGCAAGCTGGTACACTGATAGAACCCCCCCTAGTAGAAATAGGGGAAGCCATTTCATGCAGTAGACCCATAACAATTGATGTACTGCAGGGATCAGTCTTGGAGCCTCTGTTATTTGGGATATACTTTTCTGATGTGCAGGCCAAAACTAGTGGGCTCTGGCTGACCAGGTTTGCAGATGGCTGCAAGCTGGCCACTGTCATCAATTCCCCTAGTGATGTGGACATCCTCCAAGAGGTTTCACCCAAACAAATGACTGGTGCCAGAAACATGGCCTCAAACTGAATGCCAAAAAATACATAATCATCCCCTTTGGAGAAGTGATGTCCACAAATTATCACATTAATAACAAGGTTCTAAACATGCAATCAGCGATGAGGGACCTGGGCACCCAGGTTGATGGCAAACTGACTTTTATCCACCATGTTGCCTCCTTTGTACAGAAATCTTTCTACATGGCCCATCTCATTAGTAAGGGCATCTCATCCAGGAAAAAGGAGGTCATAACATCCATGTATTCTTCCCTTATAAGACCCATTATTGAGTACAATGCCCCTTTTGGCATGTACCTCACAAAGCACATGCAGCAGCTAGAGAGACCACAGAGGTTCCTCACCAGGAAAATCCAGGGCCTCAACCATCTACCCTACAAAGATAGGCTAAAATCCCTGTTTCTCTACTCAGTCTCATACAGACTGCTTAGTCATGACTTCTTTCTGACATACAAAGCAATCTTAGACCCCACCTTGATGGAACTGCTGCATATCTGCAAGTCAAACTCCACTCAAGTAACCCGCACATGCGACCTCAGCCTGGTCTAAGACATCAATAGGACTTGTTGGCAGGACAAATTTGTGTCCCAGAGACTCCCACTTCTGTGGAATAGACTTCCTCTCCATGTCAGGCAGAGTACCTCATTAACCCTTTTTGAGTGCAACCTATATAACTGGACGGAGAACAGAAAATACACCCTTGGGATTCCACCTGTTTCCCTGCTGGGCAGGGGCATCAGGTGCTGACTTAACAGAACATGGGCTAAATTCTTGGCTAGGCTTGTAAGGGCCTCAGGGCCAATAGCCTAGTAACTTCCTATGATCCTATGATACTATAGATAGACCCTGATGGAAAGGCAACTTGATGTTGGTAATGTTGTCAACAAAATATAAATAAATAAGTGAATAAATAAACAAAACCTGTTTTCATAAAAATGAGGTGTAGCTAAAGGTTTATAAGGGGTGAAACAGGCTAGGTTACACAGTTTTCATCACTTAGAATACCAAAGCTGCTTGATTAAATTTGACAGAAACAATACTGAGGAAGGATATTACCTTGCCTACAAAAATAACTGTTTGTTTGTGTCTTTCGGCTTTTCCCGATTAGGGGTCGCCACAGTGGAACTCCGGTCCGCTAATGATTGGCAATTGATTTTTATGTACTGGCTTGCTAGGCCTGACGCACAACCTTTAACGAATGTACATCCATTCACGCATGTCTCCACGCAGAAGACACTCTAGCTGAGAATTGAACCAGACAGCATTTTACTGTGAGGTGACAATGCTACCGCAGCACCACCACCGCGGGTCCAAAATAACAGTGCAGTATCCAAAACCACCAAAAATTCATGTCTAGTGTTCCAGTCTTGATTTTCTAAAAGTTGTTTTCTGTATGCATTCTGACTTGTTATATAAGGCATCTGTTTGGTTTGCAATGTCACTGATAACCCACTAAGGTTTTCTATATTAGGCCAGTCCTGCTCCATTTACTCTGTAACTGGTGCCTAAATCTATGAAACAGAGCATCAGGACTTGGAAAACACCAAAGGCATGCATTAACAGAGGCAACACAGGTTCATAGGTACATAGGTGTACACAAGGGTAACAAACACTGGGGCCTTTTTAAGCCTAGCCACACATCACAAATCTTTGACAAGTACTGGTATCCTTGGTAGTGCAATCAGGGGCTTAGGAAATGAAATTTCATAAGCAAGGAGCCGGGAGAAGAATCATATGCATTCCGCATGTGTCCATTAGAGACAGAGGTGCAAGACCAGGAGTGAATTTCCAGTTCCTCATCCAGTTGTTCAACTTACACTTGAATTTCGTTAGGGAAGATCTCTGCTTGTCATGGCTGGGGAGCCTGTTCAGAAGAAGGGTTAGTCTCTGGAATGCATACTTGACTTTTTAGCAGGTCCTATTTTTATCACATGCAAAGCTTAAGTCTTTAGAATGGATAATTCTGGTGTTGTTTATTTTGTGAACATGCAGGAGGTCCATCAGAGTAGGGTCCTCATCGGCCTCAAGTAGATGATATACAGAGGTAGGACTTTGAGTTGGTTTGCATTGGACATGTTAGTTATGCTCGGTATTCTTTTAGTGAAGAACCTCTGTAGATGTTTTAGTTGTTGGAAGTGCCTGGTCAGCTACATATCAAATTGGATTTTGTACTCAATGACAGGTCTGATTAATGCTGAATAACCATAAATAGCAGATAGTAGAAACGATAGATAAAAGTTCTGAAGAAAGCTCATTGAAATATGGTTTACTGGCAGTAAAAACTAAACAGCTGTCATTGTTGCAAGCACATTTCAGATGAAGAATGGTACAATTCCTAGCTGTTTCAAAGACGTTAAAGTCAAAGACTAAATAGTGAATTTAAAACTATGAAGAATATTTCACAGTACAAGTGCAATCCAGGGCCAAGTTTAGACACCCTTATTAATTCATAGACTAAAAGAATGAAAATGCAAATGTGTAGGATAATGGTACCAATAGTAAAAGCAATTACATGAGAATGTTGTGAGGAAAGGACACCACAGGTGTGGGAAACTGTTTATACTTACATGATTCAAAAATACTAGTTGTGATTAGAAGGTGTTAATCACTTCAAAATAAAATAAGAAGTCTTAACTGTAGAAAATCCTTTTGGCAAAATGAATTCTCCAGTCAATCAGAGCATTACCAGATAATTAATTTGGAAAAGGATGCAACAAACCTGCAATCCAGGAATTATACACCAGCTGTGTGATACAGCAGTTCTAGCTAGCAGCAATTTGCAGAATCAAAACCAGAAACTGATTCACGTCAGGCATCTAAAAGTAGTGAAGGTTGCCAAAGGGCAAAAAGGAGCTAGATAGGTTAATTGAGAATGTATTAATGCAGCAGGAAAGAGGCCCGGCCCAGATTAATTAAAATAAAATATGCAATTATTGCATAAGTATGGGACTGTCCTGTATTATCTTATTGCCCAAATTATTAAATGACATCTGCTACATTAATCACTCAGCGATGTAAATATTTGCAGCAGGTGATTTTATCACATTGATCAAACTCATGTAAAGATGGAAAAGAGAGCTGCTGCTGATGATGATGATGACAATTACAAAGATGAAAAGTGAAAATATTGAAAAAGTTGAAAAATCAGTTTGAAAGTAGTTCTGGGCCCAGAATGAAAGAGGTATAAAACTGTCACAGAAAAAGCTGGGAAATGTGCTAACGAGGCAAGAATTCAGCCTGAAAAAAGGTATGATAGAAAAACGGGTAGTAATGGTCCATAATAACAAGTCAGTCAGTCAATGATGGAACAATATGAGCAGTACTGCTTCTGAAAATTGCATGGTACAAGCACCAGATATGCGCCACTGTTATAAACAATTCACCTGTAGCTCATAAAGCATGATCTGCTGCACACACAATGCTGGTGACACTTTGCAGAGTCACAGAAGAATTACTTCCAAGAAGAACAGAAGGAGACGTGGATGTAAACCTGGGAAGCTTAAAAAGCAGGTCAAGTGTTATAAGATACAAGTATGGATAATACAAAAAAGAATTTGGATAAAATGCTAAGCAATAATCAGCATTATAGAACTATTGTATAAGCTAATAATATGAAATATAAGGTAGTTGATGAGACACTGACATCTATTTCTAGGTTTTTGAGCAAACTCATATTGATGGAAAACATTTTCAGGAACTTAGTCAATATTACAAAAGTACTCAGAAAAGATTGCTAAAGTACGTGCTTAACAGACAATTTTATATATATATATATATATATATATATATATATATATATATATATATATATATATATGTGTGTGTGTGTGTGTGTGTGTGTGTGTAGATATATAGATACATAGATATAGATATAGATGTATATAGCCTCCATAGCTAAGGATAATTACAAAGCATTATTTAACTATGTCTGAAATCTACAAGGGAATATCCAGCTATGAGCTGAACTGGTTGTGGATGGCAATACCCATACTCAACCAGAGATAATAATCAACCTGCTATCGGACAGATTTGGAGCACATTTCAACCCCCTTACGCCTCCAGTCATCCCCCAAAAGTATGCCTGGACTATTCCTCAGCATATTATCTCAAGAGAGGCAGGTCAATTTGGTGGTCTGCAATACCAAAAACACGGCATCTATGGGAACACTTAATCTATATAGAAGTCCATATCATATATTCCTTAGTACAAATTAAATTTTTTTGCCAAGCTACATTCTTTTCATTTCCTTCTTATTACCGACTTTGCATCTTTATGCTCCAGTTACATCAGCGACGTGTACTCTTTAAAAATGATTTTAATTATCATACTTTAAAAGTCTCTGCAACAACTCTGCTGTATATTTTCCTTGCCCTCTCATCTAACCTCATGTTTCCATTCTAGGTATCTCCTGCAATAATTTGTGTCCTTATTCTATCTTGAGATGCTCCTGATATTTCCCTTTATTTGTTATTGCTTTCCAACTCACAAGGAGAATAATTTTCAATAAGGCTGTCACTGAAAGAGCCTATTTACTATGTTTCAGAGTATCCAGCACAATCATTATTGGGCAGTCAGCACACACATTTAAGGCTATGAGCTTTTAACAAGCTGCTTCTTGTAGTCAAGGGCTTGAGCTTTGTCTCAGTTTCTCTGCTATGTGACTGAGCAGGTCAACTATCCAGTCAGTGCTCTTTGGAAATTTGGTTATGCTCCTCAATGGTCTCAGGTGCTGGTAACTCTGTATTAAATTAAAAAAAAATCAGGCTATGCCTCATCTATGTTTATTCCCCCAGTCAAACTCCCAATTGGATTTTATATTAGACTACCTCAGGGGATTTTCAAAACATGTCTTCATGTTGCTAGCTTTCCTAAGTCACACCTCCAACAAGAACTTTGGGAAATCTGGGGACATTTTGTTTAACTTCTGTGGTATGTGAAAATATTTGTATAAACATTTCCACTGAAAATTCAAAGGTCAGTGACCTAATCATACCCTGAAGAACTCCATAAATCTTTCTCCATTCTTTCTGTATGATGCTCACCACAGACGTTCTGACCAACCTCATCACAATTTTTAAGTTCAACCCTATTTCTTTGCCCTCTTAATTGAGAAGTCTAATTATAATATGTGCACTATCCCATCCTTCCACTCTCTTACCTCTCAATAAACTCACCAATTGTAGAACCGGTAGACAATTTGAGAGTGCTATCAATTCCGGGTCCAGTATGTCCAATAATCTCATATATGCCAGATACTCACCCCATTGATGCAATGTACAGCTATAGCTCATCTTTATGTTAGGATCTTCCTATAGTTTCCCCCAGTACCTCAGTACATAACCAGGTTAATGTGTCTCAGATAGAGGTAACAACTGCTCTTCTATTTTCAAACCTTCCTGTTGGCTCCACTATGGCATTCCAGTCCTGTATACCCAAAGCCTTAAAGGTCTATTTCACTGCCTCCATACACTCTGTCTATACCCTGAGCCGATGTTTAGAATTTTCTCCCCAAAACTCTGTCTGTATTGGCTTCCTTTCTCTTTTAATGATTTGTTCGGACATATTATCCCACGTAGAATTCTCAGTAGTTGTGGGAAAATCATTATCTACACAGTTACTTGAATTTTTCAAAGTATATCTTGTATGGTTCCTATACTTATTTATTTATGTTTTTGTATTTGTGTTTCTCATACAGGTTGCAGCAGTAAGTATTTTATTTTGTTCCTCATTGCATAAAAATGGTATAATTCCATCATTGTTTCAGGGCCAATTTAATTTAATGTCATGACTTGTTTTTCTTTGAGATACTTACCATATAACCCCACAACTAACATGTCAAACAGCATGTCAAAATATGTTTCTAGATTTCCCAGATAGATTTATAAATCATTAGCATATAGCGACATTTTATATAGCTGCAACCTACCATAATTCCAGTCAGCCCTGTACTAGCAGTGGCCTCAGGAATGTTGCCAGCAATGTGAGAGTGAGTGGACATCTTTCCCTTTTACCACTTTTAAAAAGTAAATTGCCTTAGCATATACACATTAAATGAACCTCTGGCCCTCATATATTTGATGTAACAGAAAGAGAAAACTTTGAGTTAACCCAAATGATGCCAACATTCTAAATGACAGAGAAGGAGAGACAAATCAACCTAAAAATGGGAAAATGACAGGGCACTGTATGCTGAGAGACAAACATACCTCAAGCATATTCTTATTGAGCCAAAGTGTAATAATCTTAAGAAGAAAAAATGTGTCCTATGCATCAGGTTTATAAGGAGAAAGAACAAGAAATAAGGTAGAGCAACAACTGACAATAAAGATGGATGGTATGAGCTGCCTTTCATATGAGAAGAGTTAGATCCAAGTGGCCACATTGTAGGAGAGGAGGCAGCATTTCTATCTACTGACAGCCTAACTCTAAGGAAACCTTGGAGATGGCTGATATCCCAGTGTGCTGGAAAAAGTCTTAAAGGGTACATAGCTTCATAGGTTCATAGGTTCATACTAGGCTATCTGCCCTAGGGCATTTATAAGCATAGCCAGAGTGTGTATGGCTTTCGCCACCCATTTTAAATTAATTTTGCTATGCCCTTTTTCAAGGTTAGTATACTGTGCCTCTGTCTAACAGTGACACAGAAGTGATACCCGGGGTAAACCTACGATCTCCCATCCACTCATCAAGATTACTCTTGAAGAGAGTCAATGAGGGACTCTGCCTAACCTGGATTGGGATTTTATTCCAGAGTGAAGGGAGCCTCTGGGTTATGAATCTGTCCCTCCAGCATGTCCTATTTATTTCAGTGCTGAGGTTCAAGTCTGTCGAGCACATAGCTCGATGGGATTTGGATTTTCTGAGGTGCAGCATGTCCATTAATTCCGGGTTGGACATGGCTTTATACGTCAGGCACAGATCGCCTCTGAGCAGGCAGTATGCCACTGAGTAGAGCTGGAGTTTCTTTAACCGGGCAGCATATGGTATCTGTTTGAGCCCTTTGATCCTCTTGGTGAGGTACTTTTGGGGTCTTTCCAGTTGCTGCAGGTGTCTGGTAAGGTACATCCCAAAAGGGGCATTGTACTCAATTATGGGCCTGATGAGGGATGAGTGAAGAGGCACAATGACCTCCCCTGATCTAGATGTGAATCCCTTCATGATTAGGTGGGCTATATAAAATGTTTTTCTAACCACTTTGGCCACGTGATTGTCAAATGAGAGATTGCTATCAACTTGGGTTCCCAGGTCCCCAATTACTTCTTCTGTACTTAATGGATTACCACCTATGTGGTAATTTGTGGGCACTTTGTTTTTGTCATAGGGGATGACTATACACTTTTTGGCGTTTAGCTTGAGGCCATGGCTCTGGCACCAGTTGTCTGTTTCTATGAGGCCCTTTTGGAGGATGCTTGTGTCGGCTGGAGAGTCGATTATGGCACCCAGTTTGCAGTTATCTGCGAACTTAGTCAGCCACAGTCCTTCCGTGTTGGCCTGTACCTCCGAGAAATATATACCGAACAAGAGAGGTCCCAGGACTGAGCCTTGTGGGATGCCACTTGTAACTGGTTTGGAGTCTGACATGGCTCCAGCAATTCTAACCATGTGGATTCTGTCCTTGAGCCAGTTTGCAACCCATCTAGTAACATAGGGGTTTATATTTAAGCTGGTGAGCTTATCTATAATACCCAAGTGGGGTATTGTATTGAAGGCTTTTGCGAGGTCCAGGTAGGCTGTGTGGACCACCTTCCCCTCATCAATGGCCTTGGTGACTGTTTCAAAGAAATTGACCAGGTTTAAGAGGCAGGATCTGCCGTTAACAAAGCCAAAATGGGTAGGATCCAGTGTCTGTAGGCCCCCGATATCTTTATTTATGAGGACCATGATGATCCTTTCCATAGCTTTGCAGACCAAGCTAGTCAGGCTTATGGGGCAATAGTTTCCAGGATCCGTTGAGGCACCACCTTTGTGGAGAGGGACCACTGTTCCTGTACGCCACTCTTTGGGTACATATCCTGTAGTAAGGCTGAGATTGAACAGTAGGTTTATGTTTGGGTTTAGCTCTTCCTGGAGTTCATGTAGGACGCAGCCCGGGACACTGTCTGGTCCCATTGATGCTGTGTTTTTTGCATTGGAGAGGGTGGCTCTTACCTGAGCTTCTGAGATGTCAGGGGGGCAGCACTCTGCTGGGATAGATATTTGCCCTTTTGGTGGGGAGGGGGGGAGAAGTTTGCGCTGAACCTGTCAGCTAGGATGTTGTCAATATCTGTGGGTTTGGTGTATTTTTTGTCATTTTGGACTAATTCTGAGCATATCTGGGAATTCCCACCCAGGTTCCTAACATAACTAAAGAAAGCCTTGTGATTATCCTTAGTGTCCTGTGCAATTTTTCTCTCGAAGCTGGCCTTAGACAATTTTATGAGTGCCCGTAGTTTTTTGCTAATACTGATCAGAGATGCCTTCCCTTTTTAGGATTTTGCTCTATCATGTAGTAGCTTTCTCCTTCTATTGTATAGTTTGTTTATGGCTGGGGTCCACCAGACAGGACGTCTGCCTTTGGAGGATTGAGTCTTAGTTTTATTTGGATTGCATGATCCATGCATTCCTGAAAGTGTTCATAGAATGTGTTTATAAAGGATTCTGCGGTCTGGGCCGTATTTTCCACAGGCCCGGGGGCTTTGAAGGATTCCATCTCGGTTTTGAGGAGTGTAAAATTTGCTTTAGAGAGGTTTTTCACTGTGGTTTTCTGGGCAGGGGGTGGGGTCGGGATGTGAATATCCAGTGAGATTAGTTTACGGTCTGATCTTAGCAGTGAGGGATACACTTCTGGTCTGGAGCATAGAGTCCCCACGTTGGTGATGATCAGGTCCAGTATGTTTTCCCCTCTTGTGGGAGTGGTAACAAGTTGTTCCATAGCATTTGAGTTTATAAATTCTACGAACCTTTGGGCTAGGGTGTTGGAGCTAGAGTAATGCTCCCAGTCTATGTTTGGGTAGTTGAAGTCGCCCAATGTAATGGTGTTTGGAGAGACCTTCATATTTTCCAGTGTTCTCAGGAAGGCCGAGTGGGGTTCCTGGGTTTGGGAGGGTGGTCTGTAGCAAGCTATAAACTGGAAGGCAGTTTTACCCACTGTTAGTTGCACATGGATAGTCTCTGATGCTTCATGCTGTGCCACCAATCTGGAGGTGTGGGTATCTTTGACAAATATTGATACCCCCCCTCCTTTTGTGGTTCAGTCCAAGTTTTGTGGCCAAAAATCATGGTATGAGGTATAACCTGGTAGTGCTGGGGTGCTCTCGGGAGCCTTGAACCAGGTTTCTGTTACTGCACAGATATCGATGTTCTCCATGCTAAGGAGAGTTTCGAGTGCGTGCATCTTAAGGTTTAGACTTCTGTCGTTGAGTAGCATTACTCTTAGTCTCTTATCCCTTGTGATACCTATGGAGGTGGGTTTGTCTTTTGAGCCTTGCCTAAAAAGGCACTATGGGGGTAGCAAGAGCCTTTGTCAATATCAGAAAGCCCAGGGGTGACAGGTGCAAGCCGTCCCTAGTGAAGCATCGTGGCTTGTCGAGCATGTCATCCCAGGCTGACAGGCATTGGATCCCCTTTGAATGACACCAATACTTAAGCCAATTGTTGAAATTGATCATCTTGTCTTCATATTGTGGCATCATTTTTGGTGAGGGTAAGATGCTACTCAAGGTCAGGGTCATACCGGCCTGGGCTACATGCTCAGAGAGCTCCTCTAGGTCTCTTTTCATGTAGTCCAGGGAGGTACGTCTCAGGTCATTCACACCAGCATGGACAATGACTGAGTCATATTTGTACTTGCCTTGGAGTGACCTGAGTGCTTGTGTTATGTAGCGGATCCTAGCTCCTGACAGGCAGCACCCCGTGACCTTCTCTTTGTTCAGCCTGGTAAGTGGGACGTCAGTGTGCCTGATGATAGAGTCACCTATTACAAGTGTATCAGGTGTGTTGTTTAGCCTTAAGGGCTGTGACTGTTTGGCACACTGGCTTTGTGAGCTATGTGTTGCATGTGTTTTGTTTTGGGGTAGCGGTTGCTTGGGTGTCTGCTTTGGAGGTCTCTGCTGCTTAGGCAGATTTTTATTTAGAGCCTCTGAGTATGTTTTTGTGTGTTTATGTGTTTGCTTTGCTGTCGTGGTAGGTCTATGTGAGACTGGAATTGTAGTGAGTGTGGTTTCCTTCTCCTCCTGACTGGTTACGTCAGTACTGAGTTGAGAGTGCTTAGCCTCCAGTTTCGCTGTATGGTTGTATCTCTCACATGTGTTGGAATTTGTTGGGAGGAGGAGAGGGTTGTCTGTGTACATGAGGCAGTTGTAACATTGCTCAAGATTCCCAGATTCACCAGCTGGACCAGAGAGGAGATTGACAACTGACCTTTGGACATGCTAGAACAGTTTGGGAATTCCTTTATAATTGAAAAAAGGGCCAATGGGGAACAAGGTACTCAAGGGGAGTTTGTGAGGGTGTAGTGCTTTTAATTTCTTAGTGCTGACTTATATAATTGCTTTAGTGAGCAAGTGCCAAGTAACTTAAATGCAATGTTTTACAGGTAACTTAAATGCAAAAACGACAAACAGTAACCTTCTTTCAAGTGAAACAAGGAAATAAGTACAGTAAACAATGCAGATATCACTAGGGATCCACAGAAGTGCTGAAAAGCCGCGTTTTAGGTGGAATTAGCATTTCAGGGAAATAACAAGCAAACAAACAACAAGCATATGAACAAAGCTAGATTCAGCAGGCCTGAATCTAGTCTATGCTACAGCAAACAAGGTGTACCAATTTCAGTAAGAAACAGTTCAAATATACAGGCACTATAAGCCTTTAACCAGAAATTCCCAGCTCAGAAGGGCAGAGTCCAGCCTCTCCTCCCATAAGAGTGCAGACCACAAACCTTCTTAATGTAAAATAACTGACCTTAAGCCCAAGTGCTTAAACCAGAACTAATACACTTTTAGAATAACAGACACTGAGCCCTCAATCAGCAGTTCCCAACTTAGAAGGATGTAAGCTACCTGTCCTGCCACCACAGTGCAGGCCGCAAACCTTCCTAATGTAAAACAACTGGTCTGAAGCCCAAGTGCTTAATCCAAAAGACTTAGAATGATAGCTACACTTTAATCAAGCTACTACCATGCAGTAATAAATACAATTGAATACTTTAAAGAATGCCTGGTTTACTGCTCAAATTATACAAACAAAGCTAGATTCAGCAGGCCTGGATCTAGTCTATGCTACAGCAAACAAGGTGTACCAATTTCAGTAAGAAGCAGTTCAAATATGCAGGCAGTATAAGCCTTTAACCAGAAATTCCCAGCTCAGAAGGGCAGAGTCCAGCCTCTCCTCCCACAAGAGTGAAGGCCACGAACCCTCTTAATCTAAAATAACTGGCCTGAAGCCCAAGTGCTTAAACCAGAATTAATACACTTTTAGAATAACAGACACTGAGCCCTCAATCAGCAGTTCCCAACTTAGAAGGATGTAAGCTACCTGTTCTGCCACTACAGTGCAGACCACAAACCTTCTTAATGTAAAACAACTGGTCTGAAGCTCAAGTGCTTAAACTAAAAGGCTTAGAATGAGTTACACCAAGCAGTATTAAATACAATTGAGTACTTTTAAGATGACACAAAAGCAAAATAAAGTAGGAAGAAACACAAATACAGTAAAAGCAGATAACATTTTTTTTTTGAGTGAGCAAATGAGATGGGCCCAGGAGTTACAGGACAGAAACAAGTGCAAATGCAGGCCTTCAAATCAGAAAGTTGAGAAAGATGGAAGACCGCCCAAATGGCCAATAACTACAAATTCTAGACCAGAACCACTCCTTATGGTAGACAGGTTACCTAATGCTTACCTCTCCCACTGATAATCTAGAAGTCTTCCCTCCAACACAGAAAGGCTTGGGGGGCTCAGAAGCTTACAAACAGTCCTGGATACAGCAAATCTGTATCTGGAACACTAATTACAGGAAAGGTAGGAAACAGGCTTACAATTTTTTTTTTTTCAGAAAAGTAGCAAAAACAGTAGTAAAAACAATTCACATGCAGTGCAAGCTGGCACATTTGAGTATGTAGCAATATTAGTCCACACACAGTTTGAAAAAATGTAATTAAATTAAAAAGGACTAAAAGCAAGTGCAGAAACGGTTTATTAGGTAGAATGCGGTAAAGAGATGGGACTGGGGGAGTGTCCTAGATCAAATCTACAGTGGGGCGGGCACTGCAAAAGCCACCAAATTTAAACTACAACCAAGAACAGGGAGGGGGGTGGGGAAGACAGTTTCAACAGAGATGTGAGAAATCACAGTGCAAATTATAAAACCAAAAAAATATATACTGATCTCTGTATATTTGCAGAACAGTAAGACAACAGATATCTAAGCAACAATTTAGCTCTATAATACAGAATAATACAGAAAAATATATTCAGCTCTATATATTTGCATTGACAATTGACATGTTTTGAATTACAAACTGATTTACTGTACAGAATAAGTAAATATAGTGATTAAGTAGTACCTAATTAACTTCTGTTCGTGTACAAAGCTTTTAGAAAATTAGTGATGAAGTTATCATATAGTCATGTACCAGGGCAACATCTTATAATGGACAAGACTAAAGCACAGATACAAGCTAAGTTTGACCAGAGTTGAGAATTCCCATGCTACATTGTCTGAATGGGAGAAAACAGACCCTCACTTAAGCCTCAATAAATCCTGACTGCGGTGTTTGTCACAGAGGTGCCATTTGAACATACTGCTATGGACATTATTGAGCCATTGGTAAAATCCAGCAATGCTTTTCAATAAATTTTGATCATTTTAGACCATGTAACTAAGCACTCCGAGGCTTTTTCCTGTATAAGGTTACTGCTCGAGTTATATCTAAGGGGATAGTGTGATTTTTCATTGTAAGGATTAATAAGGAAATGCCTGCCAACTTGTGACTTTCATTTATGCTTGAATAATGCACCAGCGCTGCCAGTGCTTTAAGTTTATACAATTAAAATCTTCAGCATAACATCCCCAGATAGTTGGGTTAAGTTCATTGCTGTAAAAATAATGCTGAGAAAGACTATAAAAACAAGGACCATTTAATACTGTGCCTCCTGCTTACCATTAGAGAAGTGCCACAGACACTTTACTCCTTTTAAGTTACTAGGTGGCAGATATTGTCATGTACTTCCAGATATTTCAGAGAAACATTTGTAGAAGAGACAACCATATTTAAAAATACCATAGTAACTGTATGCTAGCTTACAAGATAGAGGCCATTTCTTTCATAGGAAAATACATTGAAAGTGCCCAGGCTAAACAACAAGGAGTGTATTATAGAAATGCAAGAACCAGAAAATTAAAATCTGGAGGGCAAGTGTCATTTTTATTCCTCTCCAGAAAAAAAATGTCTAACTGGCCATATCTATGTGAAATATAAGAAAAATTAAAAGTTAAACTCCAGGTTTTAACAGGCTGTTAAGAAGCATTCAGAAGAAATGTACAGCACTAATGTCCCCTTAACCATGTGGAAGCCCAAAGATTTGTATTTAGTTTAACAAATGTAGGTCTAGTGAGGGGAAAATACTTTTGTGCCTGGAGCTCAGGTAGAGAGCACACTAACACAGCCACAGAAAGAAATAATGCTAATTCTGAAATACCTGATTCAACATCAAACTGAGAGCACTACAGGAGAAAATGTTACTTTAGACCTTAATGAATAGCAGTGTCACAGAGAAACATTAGAAGAAGTATAATAATGCTTGGGGGAGTGATACATGATTCAGAAACTGAATGGAACAACCACGTATGTTTAGGCCCTTTTTAAACTGACATGCTCTGTAATGATTTTAGGAAGCTTGACAACACTTCAAAATTTGACAGCTATCTGATGCCTTGGATAGATGAGCTAATAGAGAAAATGGAGGTGGAAAGTTTATTGATCTCATTAGGGGTAAGAAAAAGGATACTTGTTAATCTTTCTAACAGTTCAAACCAGAAGAAAATATAGCTTTCTCAACAGTTTGCCATCCTTCCTTTTGGTTATGTGGTGCTCTTGCCACCTTTCAAAGATTATGGTGCTTCTTAACAAGAAGATGTAGAAATACACTCAGTATGACTCCCATCTAGTGCAAGATTCCCTAAGACAAGCCAGATTAGCTGCCAATGATTCCAACAGTAAGTTAGGTATGACAGAGTTAAAATATTCACCTTAGTTATAGGGCAACTGTTATTCCCCAGATTAAAAAAAATCTGTGAAGAACTGGTGTATTCCTGGCAGCAAAAAAAGCAAGTAAGATATTACTGAGGTTATTTGGCTGCAACTGAAAATGTGTACCCATATTTCATTGATAACCTGGCATTTTACAGCTTTGACTAAGATGTTCATTTAGGTGAAGTAGACACTAGAGGCAGACCAGTCTTTTAACTGGGTGAAGAAAATATAAACTCAGAACTTGTATTAGCCTCAGAATACTTTGGAAAGCCCTTTATAGGATATACTGCTGCATTACAGGTAGGTCTGCGGTCAATATTTTCAAGCACCTTTAATGAGGATGAACATTTAATATCTTTTATGACTGAAAACAATGTAGAGCAGAAACAAGGTATTCCACTATGGAAACACAGAGAGCCCGACCCAGAGAGAGAATACCTGGCACTTGTGGGTGATGTTAGGGTCTACCTTCTCAGTCAAGAATTTACCTTGGTTACAAACCATGCCCAGCTGGTGTGTTAAATAAACATCAGGATGGGAATACAAAATGTTGTAAGAGGGCAGGTTCTTTGCAACCTTTTAGAATCAATGTGAAGCACACTGTAATTTCAGCTCACAGTAACAGAGATGGCATGGCTAGGGCTAGCAGCCCATATAATGCACTTGATGTTGAGGGTTTCAGCCTTGGGAGGCATTGTTACAAAGTACTGCTAGGTCTCACCGCAGTAATATTTTTCTGGAGACAACATTATTTTCAAGGATATCAAGCTGTTGTAATAAAATACTGGGTTAAAAAAGAAAAAAAAATTAAGATTGTCTGCTATAGCTATAGTCTATACTAGACAACTGCATTAATTGAATCATAACAAGCAAAAGAGAGGCCTATATCCCTCAGAAATTAGAGACACTGGCCTCTCATTGAGAGGGGCTGTAAGGTTGACCACCATTCTTGGGTAGAGTTTTACAGCTGAGAGAGAAATATAAGACTGAAAATGGTGTGAAAAAACCCACAGATCTTTCCAAAAAATCCTAATAAGCCCTTAAGGAGAGACTGTTGATTGTGAGCATTATGCCTCTTGACCTCTTAGAGCAAGAAATCTGTAAATATGTATATTGTGAAAGTGCTTAACTGTTTTGTTATTAAGACCTTTCAATGTAAAAGCACAATACAGTCCAAATGCATTGCAATTTGATCTTTAAAACATTACAACAGGAACCGTTAATTGCCCTTTTAATGACTATTACCTATTTTATAAAGTTTTTTCTAGTCTTTGGATGTCTGAGGTATCCTAAGTAACTTGCTGCCTATCTTAGTAGTAGCCCAACCTTGTGGCATAAATCCAGGCCAATTTACAAATTTAGCATGCAAACTGGGCTTATTTATATGCATGTCTATGAATTGTAGTATAATGCAAATGTGTTGTGAAGTACATTGGTGTATTCTGGATTTTCACTGATTGTGAACTTGCATGACATTCTACATGAATGAGTGTGATAAGGCATGAACGTGCTACGAATATTTACAAACTCTGCAGCAGTCCGCAGCAATTCCAAGCTGAGTTTAACATAGCGAGACAGCTTTAAAAAAAGCAACAAAGATTTTCCTTTCTCTGTTGCTTTTTTTAAAGCTGTCTCGCTATGTTAAACTCATTTAACATAGTGAGACACATTTTTAAAAGCAACGGAGATCTTCCTTTTTCCGTTGCTTCCACACACAGTTCTGATGTACTGCATAACCATACGCATGCGCAGTACATCAGAACTGTCACAGAATAATGGACAGCTGCGGAAGGGCAGCAAGGAGACAATGACATTATTTAAGAAAAGTTTTTTTTTCTTAAATAATGTCATTGTATAATAGCAATAATCCACTTCTTGGTGTGGGTAATGCTGGATTTACCCATGGTTGTCTTTGTTTGGGCTTCGCCCTCGTGACCAAACCACACCAACCATGGGTAAATCCAGCATTACCCACACCCAGGCGTGGGTTATTGCTTAATTATAATGCACGATGTTCCCAACACCATTTTTATTACTCCTCAAATGTTTATAGGTAACCATCTGTCTCTCCTAATAAAATTAGCATTTTGTCTTTTGAAAATAGCTTTTTAAAGGGCATTTAATGCCTCCTTTTTGTTATACCCCCTATTAACAATCATATCGACTGTTTTATACACTTCTTTAAAAAAAATCTGCATCCTGGCTGCATAATCTATTAAGTTTTAAAAGTTCACAGCAAGGTAGTGCAGAGATCAAATGATGGGAGTGACAGCTAGAACCATGCAAATACATGTTTCCTCCACCCAATTTCCTATGGAGGGAAGTTATCATTTTCTTTGTTAGATCCCTTAAGAATCAGATCCAGAAAACTAACCTCTTGTCCAAACTTTAAACCATCAAACTTGAATTGAAACCTAGTCTCCTGTAAATTATTAACAAACTGTTAAACCAAGGGATTATTCCCTTTACATAAAAAAATAAAACACCTATATAACAGTAATATTTAACTACATGTTTTTTTTTATGTTGTTTATGCAGATATTCCAACTCAAATTTAGTCATGGTCAGATTAGCATACATGGGGCAAAAGATTCTCCGATTGCTGTACTCTGCTTTTGATGAAAAAGTTCATTATTGAAATTAAAAAAAAAATTTTTGAACAAATTAATGCAATTTTAATAAAGTAACTAGATCGAGGAGTATCCCCCCAAAAATACTGTAAAGCTTCCAGCCCATGGCTGTGTTGGATATTAGTATATAAGTTAAAAACATCAAGAGTTATCCAATACATGTCTTCTTCCCACATCAAAAATGAAAATTATCCCGAGAAATCTTGAGTATCTTTTATATAAGAAAGAATCTTTTGCACATAAGGAAAAAGATGACTATGAAGAAATATTCCTATATTGTGCAAAAAAAAAAATACGGGCAGACACAATTGGACGCCCTTTCAAAATTTCCAAACTGTTATGTTTTTTAGGTAGGCAGTAAAATATAGCCAGATTGCAATTCATAAGGCTAAACTTCTTTTTTAACATCACTCTTCACAAACTAACCTAATCTACACTCTTTATTAAGTAAAATTTGATATTCCGAAAGTGCATCTTTGTAACAATCCACATTACTTATTTCATAAATATATTCATTATTTAAATGTTCATAGCACATTCTAGCATATTGATCACAATTCATAACAACAATCTTATTGCTTTTATCAGCAGATTTTACCACCAAATTAGAATTTTTACCCGATCAAGCAGGCTTTGCTATTGGTTCTTCAGTAGATTGTATTTAACATTATACCTAATTTTGTTAAAATCCATCATCAGTCTTTCAATAGCAAAACCAAAGGCAGCTGAAAAATGCTGTAGAGCAACATTTGAAAAAGGCAGTATAAATATATCAACTTTTGTTGTATCTAAATTGCAGTTTTCATTATAATTTCATCACCATATACATCATCAGACATACAGGAATAGAAGCTGTCTTCTGAACTTGATAGACAGCTGTCAGCACCATAATTCATACTGTTACTATTAAAAAATGTGCCAAATGTAGCTTTCATATTAACTGGAACATTTCATATTTTAATACATGTAACCTTGGTAAAACTGTTGGAACATACTTCAAACCCAAATTCATCACTGACAAAAAAGTATTGGACAATTCACATTGTGAAATGTTTACAGCTAAACAATCTAAGTTTCTGTCATTACATAACAAATTATTGCCATCTACCTTTTTTGAAAAACTGTTTAGATTGTCCATATGATCTGAGTTCTGTCCCAGTCCATTTCTGCCCCATTTCATGTTATTGTTGAATAGATTGTTCACCATGGGGGCCATTCCAAAACCTCTCCTTATGTCCCTCTAGATCATGTACAACAGGTAAAGGAGGGAACACTCTCCCATCACTATCCCAACCCATAACAGTATCAGTTCCTTCCGAGGAGGCAAACAATAGAGCCACAGATTTCTTAACACTTCCGCTCTGACATGACGTCATCTGCTGCCTGCATGATTTTAATTTCCAAAGCAAAGCTCTGTCATTTTTGTAACCCCAAAGGTTCCCTTTTAAGCCTCTTCTTTTTATTCTATCAACTTCCCCCTCACAGGACTTGAGTTTCTTATTGATCTCAAAGAGAAAAGCATCAAAACAGGAAGAGATGAGTTGTGCAGTAAAATCAGAACATAATTTCTGAGCCTCTTCCTTTAATTTACTTTGTTTAATCAAATCTATCTCCATTATGATCCTGACCCATATATATATTTAAAAAAAATCCATATCCTATTCTATTTACTTTGTTGTTTTGCTACTCTCCCATTTAATTTTCTTTCAAACAGTTTCAAATCCCTCAGGAGCAGATCATGAAGGTAACTCCCAGGCTAGGGAGAGATCACCCTCTGCCCATCTGGGGGCATCCCTGAAGGGTGAGAGTGGAGATGCTGATCCTGCAGGCACTTCTGCATGTGGCAGCCTGGCAAGCCTCATAGAATTGGGTTGAGGATGTACTAGAAGCACTAGTGGACAGGAGAATTACACCAGTTAAAGCCTCTGTTCAGCATGTAGAAGACAAGCTCGCCCAGTTGGTGCTCACCAACACAGGCCCCTAACCCCTCATCCTCAGAAACTTCCACTGCAACACCATCCGTCAGTGGATGCGTTTGAGAATTTGGGGACTTTGTACACAGCTGAGACTTTCTTAGCCCTTCTTACTGCACCTTTTATCCTACACTCTCTTCTCTATTTCCCACCCACACTACCCTCTTACAAAAAAAAAAATACTTTGAAAACTGGGGGGGGGGGGTCTATCCCCCAGCAAAAACATGGTGCTCATCCTCTCCCACCTCTTCCAGCTCAAACAATATTCTTGTTTTCATTGTTTGTTCCACTCTTTGTCTACCATTTTTAAATCTTTCCTATCACCCTCTTTCTATTCTTCAATGAAAGCATTACAGTATCCACAAAAGCACACCCCTATATGAAACTGTTCTAACCCCTTTACTTAAAATAAACAAATAAATAAATCAAAAATATTTTTCGCTTCACAGTCCTTGCTTTGCTATAATGCTTTAAGTGTCACTGCACTCAGCTGTAGTTGTCTACGATATGCCAAGACTCATACAACGTACAATACTGCAAAAAAGTTTACACATATGAAAAGATGACCTTTACATAGCTTACATGTTTAGAAAAAAAAGGTGTGATTATAAAAATTGCTTCATGTTTCTGTATTCAATGCAACTACATTCTGCTGACCTTATTTGTCTATGAATGTAGTGCTGCTGCCCTGGATGCTCCTGACTATGATTACCACCCTTAATTTGCTGAATGTCACATCTTGATTTTTAATGGTCTTTCTCATACACATATGGGCAGACATTCACCCGCAGTAGCACACACACACATGCACACACATGCAAATACACACACACTCACACACACACACACACACACACACACACACACACACACACACACACACACACACACACACACACACACAAAATCGTTTTTCTGTTCATATTATTTTTGTCATAGCAAACATTCAGCAGGTTTCAGTCTTAGTAAATACATACTAGAGTAGCTTTATTTAAGTGAATCACTGTTAAAGTCAAAAGCTTAATATGTTTGCCAGGAAATGTCAGCTGTCTTGAGAGTTTGCTACTTTTAGAAAACTGCTTTGTCTTGTGAAGGTCAGTATCTATAAATCACACACGTATAACATACACTTATAATAGGATAGCCTAATTAGATGCCAAGCTGAAAACAATATTGTCTCCAATTAGAGATGGCTTCAGCTTATAAATAATATGGTTTTATCTCATTGAATACTAATGCGAGGCTATGCCCCATAGCATATCAGAAAATAATGCAGAAGCTAATAAAGCGACTCTGAAGAAATGTAGCAGATAGACAAGCATTCAGACAGCTGTGACATTGTTATCCAGTCATGTCTGACAAGCAAATGGGGGAGTACATGTTTATCATGCAGAACAGTGTTAAATACTAATATAATCATGATTATTGTTATTTCCTTTTCCCTCGGTCACTTCTAATAATAATAGTATAATTTGTAGCACAGTGATTTTCTAAGAATCCTGCAGTATACCTGTA
>NC_056729.1:807644978-807652478 GCF_019279795.1 Protopterus annectens
ATATATTCTCATTAAATCTTTAATATTTAGTTTCTCAGAACAACTTAATATTCCAAAAATATATTTCTGTATCTCCCAACATAAAATTACAATTAAAATATAGAACAATTTGATACCTGATTCAGAAATGTTCTTTGAATTATTATTTTATTCATTTGTTATTGTAAGGAAACATTAATTAATGTCCCCACATATTCAAAGATTAGGTATTCTTTCAAAGGTACAATTTATTGTAATGATACCAGCCTCTACATGATAGATTTTTTTTTTCATATTAACCTTTAATTTGGCCTAATCACTAGTAAATTTATCATTATTTGTTTTGAAACAGTAGTATACAAGGATATGCTTTGATGTGGACTACTTCAACCTTCTTGCAATAACCTTCTTATGCATAAATTATTCTTAATTACTATAATATATTAGAAAGCTATCAAGTGTTTATATACGCATATTTTTAGCAAATTGGTTGATATTTGAAAATGCTAAGTCTTGATTTTCATAAATTACATTAGAATTATCTATGATGTATAGGGAACTCTTCTTCTGAGTAGAAAATTGGTAAATGTTCTTCTTTCCAACTTAATATAAGCAGCATCATTAACAGTGACTTTGTGAAACATTGGAAATGTTATAGTGAGTAAAATATAGGTTGTTGTTAGTTCAGTCTCACAAGTAAGGAAAAGCAGTAATAATTCAAATCAAGGATTTTATATTGTGTAAATTCTGTATTTTTATTAGGTAAAAATGCATTCTTATTCAAAACCAATATGTACAGCTAGAAAGTTTAATTCCTGTGTTGTGGGAGTCTTGTCTTGCTGTAATTGTAATGATCAAGTAACAATAATTACTCTAGTTAATTTTGTTAGGTTCAGTGTTGTAAACAGATAACAAGGCTGTTTTGTGGCAGCCTACCGTAAATTTGAAACTCGTCAATTAAGTCATGGAAATCTAAAAAGAAAATGTGTGATCCTGAGAAAATAATAGTGAAGTAAAAAAATGCTATTAAACAAACAAAAAAAAAACATTATTTCATCCAATGTGAGACCTATATCCCTTTATTCTGCTACTTGCATACATTAATTATGAGATCAATGAGCACTGCAGAAGAGGGAATATACTGTGATACAACAATTTTGGAATTTATATATTTTTTCCAGTAATCACAATTAAGTTCTTGTTATTCTGAGAATTCTATATATGGTCCTCAAACATACAATGATACTCCCTACTATGTATTTTAAATATAAAAAAACTTTGCAATAACTAATCTGAGAATGAAAGACTCGTAAATCATTGGATTATCCTATATACATAGTCCAAACTGAATAGAAGGTCTTCATTAAGATCTACTTTGTTTTGAATTTTTCATATATAGACTTCTAGTCCCAGTTCTCTATCTCAATGTCATGGACTTTCTCAACCCGTTATATAAGTCTATATCTATATCTATATCTGCATCTATATCTGTATCTACATCGATACCTATCTATCCATGTATCTTTCTATTTATATATTTCTTGCCCTAGATTCCCAGTAAAATATCATTACTTAACTTCTTTTGGAAATTTGGTCATTGTGGAAACATGTCTTTCTAACTAGTTTTGATGAAATGTTATCTATTATTAATTGTAACCTTTTCTGCATTGGCTAGTTTTGTCTCTGACTTATTGTACTTATTTGACAGTTAGGTTGTTTTATTTTATTTTAGTTTATTTGTTAACCAGTGTAGTGCATTGATCTCTGTGGACCTTTTTCAAGTTCAACCAAGTAGTGCTGACTGTTTAAGTGACTTTCTCAGAGTCACACAGTTAGAGAATGGAGGATGAGAATCACACTTTGGACCACTGGACCACATGAAACAGATCATTGACAGCTCCTTAATCCTTTGCACAAACCACTACACTGGCTGTTTTGTAGAATGAATTCTAACTTGTCTAACATATTTTATTATGAGTTGCCAAAGTTTCATTATTGATATTATTGGTGACCAGCTCAATCACGTTGAGTGTCTGAAATGTCTTTTGTCTGTGGTGCATATGTATTCTTACCTATGTTATTTGATATCTCAGCATTAATATCTAATACAATATCTTGTGTAAGAAAATTCATGTTCACAAACTGAGGTATGCTGAAAGTAACCATTGAAAAACTGCTTATGCATGTGTTGTTCTTTCTGTTTTGCATTGGCATTTGATAATGTTCATATTGCTGTTAATAAATTCAGAATCATACTTGGACTATGAGGATCTATGTCTTCCTTCTGTGATCTAGTGGTTTTGGAAATTGTTCCTTGCTTGCTTATTTACTTATTTATTTATTAATTTATTCTTTTCCTTGCATGACATGTGTTTACAAGAACAAGTGTTAAATCAAATGATGCTTTGTTTTATTCTCCCAAGCCATAATGTCAATCTTTAAGTACAATTATTTCAACTTCAAAGTAACTTAGTATGACTTACAGGTGGTCAGAAAACACAAAATGTAGGCCATGTTTTTAAACTAACTTATTTTAAGCAATCTACTTCCTCCACTATCTTTTTAATACAACCTCTTTATGTACCTTTGTGCAGAAATTTGCAAGATCAGCCTACTAGAAAAAATATATCAACTTAAATGCATTGGTTCTCACAGCAGAATGTTTTGGCAAACAAGCAGCTTCTTTATCATTACCTAAATCAAGGAATCATCATGCTTTTGTCTAAATTGCAACAACTATTTCTATTCGATACTTCATATTCATACACGCCACACATTTGACAGATAGACATACTTGCACTCCACCATAAATGTTAACAGCAGTGAAAGCATTTACTTTTGTGTTAGCCTGGCTATGTGCATTTAGATTTACATTGTTCTTCAACTATAAGTACTTAGACTGCGACTGAAGAAAGAGAAAGTGTCATGCTATATTTCTCATTTAATGAACTTTTTAGACATTTTTGTATTCTGTAAGGTTCAGCCAGAGAAATGCCTGGTGGACAACCCATAATCAAACATATATTAATGCTGGCAATTATATTTCCAATCCACTTTTCTTTCTGCTAACCAAATAAAATAAAAAAACACATTTTTGAGTAGAGCACATGCATAATGTTGCATGAATAGCTCTTTTGTGACTTACAGACATTTGGCAAATTACGGCAATAATCTACCTTTGTATATGTACAATGTACAAATCATTTAGTGGCTATAATTGGAAATAACCAGAGATGTTTGTGTAAGGCTTATAATAGAATTAATTTCACTCACTTATTATCTGATTTTATAGCATGGCTGCTCACTTCATATCTAAATCTGGACTGCACCACAGTCAGAAGCATGCCAGGAAGCTTTATTCAAATCCATGGCACAGACATTCTGCACACATATGTATACAAGGTTTTATCATAAGTTGATTTTGTAGGTTAATGTTGTGTATTATTGTAGTGTGTATAATTTAAAAGGCAAACTTTTTTCAGGTATTTTTTTATTCTGTTTCTGAGCATATTTCTTTGGAGATGTTTCTTCCATTTTTGGGTGGTGAACAAAGTGACATAGAGATTGGTCTGTACTATGATTTGACAAGATACCACAACCTGGCAAGGAACCAACTCACTCGACACAAAGGTTAGGAAATAAATGCAAGAAAATAATTAAAAACTGTAAATGCTTTCCGTATAGGGCCACAACTCACTGCCCACCCCCATACTGATATATATATATACTAACTCTGTAGTCACAAAAGCACCAAGAAAGAAGTACTGCCCCCCAAAAATGGATTTACTGCTATACCAATATTAAAAAACATAGTGACAATGGAATCGCAGCATTAAATTTGCCAGCCTGTGCATGGCCAATTGGTTCCCAGCACAGTTCAAACTCAATGAATAGCGGAAAAGTATGAGTGCACTTGAACCTGATGTACTCCCTTGCAGCACTCAGAAAGGATCCCCATAGATGTCATAGCCTTTTTTATGAATTAGATGTTTCTGGGTGGTTTCATGCTTTGGTCCTGAGATATTTTTTAAATGTGTTTATTTGTTTTCACTGAAAGGCATGTTCTTGGTATTATTTTAGTATTTTAGTGATGGTTATTTTAACTTATATTAGTTTTATAGTTTAGTTGTGTTTCTTATTTCATATACCATGGAATTTGTAAACATTATGCAGTCCCACACAGACATTTTACATCCTGATATCTAGCAGCAGCACAGCTATTAGTGTAATTTATAAGGAGGGATCCGACTAACACTATCCCAAGTAAAGAATAATTCACACTTACAGTGACAATGGAAATGTTGTCTGCATATGGTGCTACTCCACAAATATCAAGTTGGGATGGGGGTTGGCTTAATGGTTAAGTTGTTTACCTCAGACACACAAGGTACAGGGTTTGATTCTCACATCAGGAAGCATGGTTAGGCTTAGAAAGCCCCACCGGAGTCATTAACCTAGTAATCACTTATGAACCTATATATGTCTAAGGATGCCAGCAATGTAGCTCTTGGCCTTTGCTTACAGATTGTGATACTCTTTGTAAGTTCAACATATTATTTCTCTGCACAAGAAGGATACCTATGGATGATTGCTATAGCACAACATAACAAAATCTTGCCATAGACCACAGTGCACACTTTAAGTTGCCCAGAACTGCACATGGTCTGTGTGTGTGTGTGTGTGTGTGTGTGTGTGTGTGTGTGTGTGTGTGTGTGTGTGTATTGCAATAACCCAGTGAAGTATACAACGTAATGGAGAAGCATGTGCCTTATTGATCATAATAACACTTTTAATGATACTGACAGCAGAAAATACACACAGTCTGTTTCTAAACTGCTCTGCATGAGAACAAGTAATTCATGAACATTGTTGATGCTTAAGGAAAAGATGCACAGGCCTTGTATAAGAGTTGTCTGCGACTGTAGTGTGTGAATCCTATGTAGTGTAGAGGATCTGGTAACTCCGACTATTTCTTTTAATTTTGAGATAGATGTTTATGCTCTAAGTTTATATTGTTGCTTGGGTATATATTTGTGAACAATATATCAGCTGAGTTGGTGATTATGGCAAAGAATTGACTTTGGTATGGTTTGCCTTCACATGTATCCCTGAAAACTCCAATCTCATAAGCCAGTCCTTATTCTTTTTTCTTTTGTGAATCACAGTCAGCTGTGGTCACCTTCCTTTGCACTTGTGCTATACTCATTATGGTATTAATTGTCATCATGTTATAGGTACCACAGTCTGTGGGTCATACGTTTTGTAAACAGCATAATGTACTGCTATGTGTTTTATTCATTGTACCAGACTTCCACATTGAGGATCACACTTTTGAATTCCTCCATTAGTTAGCTGGACTCAGAATCATTTGCAACAGTAATATCATTTTCCAGTTGCACTTCTAGTTTTATTTTGTTTTGTTCCTCTGCTAGTCCCAGTATTTTTTTTCAAATTTACATTTTTGGGAAGTATAGATCAGGAGGACATTTTCAGTGGGGGAACCTATACTGGTTGGGGGTATTATCTATATTTGTAGTGCAGGCAGTTGCGTATATTTTTCTACATAGTTGGACCTGAGAAATGGTTATGGAGTATTTTTTTTCCTCATCATCTGTTAAAGAAATTTTGCTGTCATGATGCAAAGGAATGTGTGCGCTGATGATGTGCATAGGATATCATAAATAAATAAATATCTATAAATGATGAATTAAAATACATACATTTATTATCTATTAATATCTAGCGATATCATGTATAAATACAACAGACACAAACACACACACACACACACACACACACACACACACACACACTATTGCATATACTTAATCTACTTATTGCTAACAATTTATTTTGAATGTTTCTTGAAACGGTATTATAAACTTGTAAAAAAAAAATATTTTAATTACGCTATTCTTCGTTGTTGCAATGAACTGTTTTTTGTTTATTTTTTAACGTGCTAGACTGACTAAGATTGATGGTCCTTTTTGAAGGGTAAGACAGATAAGACACTTGTCCAAGATGATATACAGTGCAGTCAGGACTGAATCTAATTTAGATTTTTGAATTAATAATTACAGGTTAATGTCTGAACTACAGGCATTAGTTTTGCTTATGTATTTTTAAATACAGTGCCATTTAGATTTGTCCTTTGGTTTGGTGGTGGAGAGTTTGACAGCACCACTGATATCTCTGATTTAGATGATAAAATGAATCAGAAGTCAATTGACAGGTCCCGTTCCTTGGATAAAGTGGTCCAGATCTCCCTGTACCAAGCTGATATGCTGACATTGTTTTATTATGTTGCTACCAGGCACTATACATGGAACAGGAATATGCAGGTTTACCTTTAGAAGACTGAGAACCAGTTGCTTGGGCTGTAACTAACCTGAACTCAACTGGCCAATGTAATTTTTATTATCCAACAAAGGCACCTTTATTAGCCCATGTAGGATTGCTATTGATGTGAGAGTACTGTGCATTTCACTGCAGTGTACCACTGGTCTGAGACACTGGAGTAATAAATTCTGGAGCGCATGTATATATAACTTCATACATACGTGACTTCAGGGTAATTATAGTCTTAGTGAGTATGTTTTGGGGGAAGTCAGTTCTTGACCAATTTGATAAATCAGTGTTTTTTATTACTTGTGTGTCTTTTTTTTTCATAAGAGAATAAATATACACATGCAGCACAAGTAAAGAGTTTGCACTATGTGTATTGCTTGCGTGTAAGAAGCTATTTCAATTTCATCTTCAACTTTGAGTGTGTAGTTCTAAACCCTTACACAAAAAAAATAAAATAAAATAAATAAATTAATAAAGCAATGTTCACCTACAAGGAGCAGATATTGTATAAGAAAAATATTGTAAAGATAGTAGCATTATTCTAGCAGATACCTTATGAATACAAGTAACGCAGACAAATACTTTAGGGGTAGAATGTCAGTGAACAGGCAAATTATATATTTTTTTCAAAATTAATGCTTATTCCTAAAATAAACATAAAAATATTCACTTTACTGATGGCAGTATGCAATATGATGACCCCTTACTAAATATATTAAAAAAGAACAGAATAACATTCAGCTATTCACTATACTCATTGAAATAAAATTGTAATCATATTCTCTCGGATTTACTAATCTTCCATGGAAGCAGACGTTTAGGGGCAGGACTGCAGCGTGCCATGCATATTAATGAAGGCGCACTGCCTGAGGTCCTAATCTTACATGGAGCATGTAAGAGTGCAGGGGGCGTGTCTGAGAGCAGAGCTTTCAGAATATACACGCCCCGCAATGAAGAACAGCAGAAAGGCCAAAGGAATGAGCGAGACCGCTCATAGGTGTCTGCATATCCCCAGCAACATCCCCCACATGTACAACAGCAATAGTAAATACAAATCAAATAAACAAACCTTTTTTTTTATTATGAATCAGATTAAAGCTAACCGTAGGTGCGGGGGTTTGCTCATCGCTTATCTACATTTAATGCAGTTTAAATGGCTGAAGAGGATAACAA
>NC_056729.1:807657478-807672478 GCF_019279795.1 Protopterus annectens
AAGCAACCTAAAACACTAGTTAAATGTTTGATACGGCTTGAATATTAACAACATGAATTAAATTGTCAAGTTAAATTCATTATAATATTAATAAATATACAAGTAATATAAATATATATAAATAATAAATAATAAATTAATTTCAATATATAATAGCAATATAATAATTTAATTAAAATGTATATTTAAAATATGCTTAAAATGCGTCCAATTTATATTATCTGTGCATTTAATTTTAACTTACTTGAAATTGAAATTTGCTCATTAATGCCAGGTTTTTTACATGCATTCAATCTCAGCTGCCATAAACATTCCCTTAACTCTAACAATGCATTAACATCACCTTCATTTGCCATAGTTTGAGGTATTCTATCTATAACAAAGAACAAAAATTTCTTAAAATCCGGGCATGATGTACTGTGTACAAAAAGTGCATTAGTTGATTTTTTATTTTTGATGTCCCTAATGTGTTCTGCTATTCTTTCTTTCAGTTTTCTTATGGTCTTTCCCACATAGAATGCTTGACAGGACAGGCATATAGCCACATATACCACTAATTTTGTATTACAATTCACATGTCCCGGACACCTTATAGTACGATGATATCCCTTAACTGTAACATAGGGCCCGTCCCTAATGAATCGACACGACCTACAAAATCCACATTTACTCATTTGTGAGTCTTTAAATCTTGTCACACTTTCATAATAATCTTTAAGATTACTACCTCTACTAAAAACTACTACTGGCTTAGAGCCTATTTCATCTAAAATTTCACTTTGTGTATTAAAAACGTTGTCCCATACTTCACTTATAATGTTTTTTATCTTGTATGCATTGTTGCTATATGGCAGTATCATAACATTAGTTCTCTGGCCACTGTTGTGATTATGTGTACCCCTTTTTTATAAGTCCATGTTTTAATATCGGCTGATAATCAGTGTGTCTCTTTTTTGAAATCTCCTTTCTAATATTCTGCAATAACCTGTTGGGATAACCTCTCTCTAACAACATATCAATTAAAAATTCTGTTTCTATTTCATAGGTGTACATATATATATATAAACACACATACATAAATATGCATATGTCTATAGATATATATGTCTACATCTATATGTATATATATATATATATATATATATATATATATATATATATATATATATATGTGTGTGTGTGTGTGTGTGTGTAAGCAGATATATATATATATATATATATATATATATATATATATATATATATATATATATATATATATATATATAGGTATATATACATATATAGGTAACTACACATACACACACAGAGATATGTATAGGAAGATACATATGTAGAATGTGCACACAATATGGAACAGCCACTATGCTTACAGTTACCATCTTACCAACTGGACACAGTATGAGCCACCCATACAAATGACAATCATTGTCTGCAACATATACCCACAGAGAGGTCAAAGGATGTAACACCACACACAGGTTTGCATACATGGGAAAGCTTTATTTGTGTACTATTACAGTTGTATATGCCATGTCATATAGCTGTTTAGACACTGACATCCATATAAATAGGGTAATGCAACTGTGAAACAGTTATACTAATACAGTAGTCTGGAAAGGTTTACATATGTTGCTGTCCATGTCGAGGCCTTCAGGTAGTACAATAGTAAAGACAGACTGGGCCACAGGATACCAAACAATCAACAGTAAGTAATGCAGATGTATAGTCCAGCAGCTTCTATCTACACTCTGTACACAATCCTTAGCGGGTAAAGACCTCAGTTGAAACAATGGGATGTATGTGTTACATAAAAAGGCATAACTGACACCATTACAATCACACTGACAAACAGAGCAGTCTCTATGGCAGGAGGCAATAGGCCTGCATTTACCCAAGGTGGATTGTATGGTAATGTACATCCAGATACCTTAAGGCAGCTTAACCCTGATACCCCCACCCCACATGTTGTAACAGCCTAGGTTAGTTATGGTGCATCCCCCCTAGACTCCATAATACAGGGCCATATACCACTGTTACATACACAGGCCTCTGGGGTGCATACGGCACACATGTATTGTGTAGGTGAAGCCCACACACATATATGGCCCCAACTCCACAGTATGTGTGGGGGACACAACAACAGTGGACTGATGGCAGGAAAGGCAGTATTACATACTCACAGCCCACTACAGAACAACCCCTGACAGCATGTCATAGGTGCAAAGCCTGGTATGTAGGTGGAGGACATAGGCTGGAACACAGGCCCATATGTGTAAAACCATTGTCATACACTAAGCAAGTTGCTGGTGTTACAGGACAGTTTGCAACATACCCTTAGTCAGGAATATGAAGTTAGAAACAGAAATGGATGTAGCCATGTACTGATAGCACTTAACACACACACTGCTAGTGATATATCTTACACAACACCTTTGTGGTGGACAGACAAAACATAATAGGCACACATTTGGCCATCAAGAGGATAGGCCCACAGTTGAGAGCTATGCAGATAGACTGCATTCCAAGTTAAACTAGTATGTACGCACAAACCCTGTAATACCAGTGCTATACAATGCATACAACAACACTACTAACACTCTCTGTCTGTAGTTCTGGAACCTCCTACAAATATGTATCTGGCCTGAGTGTGCAGCTTCTCCTGTAAGTGGTATTGCTACCTTTTGTCTGTAACACTGATGCCCACACACAGGAAGATTGTCCATCATACAGGAAAGGTAAAGGGACCATGCCCACATGATGTAGGGATTTATAGTAGTTGGTTGCCATGACAGTGGTAATAGGAAGTACTACACAGCATGCTGCATGCAGGTAGCAAGTGGAGGACACTGATTAGTGCAGCGACCATCACCTGATCATATACATCACCTATGAATTCCATGCTGCAATCTATGTGAAGCAGCTCATTCCATTTACTGGAGAGGGCTTGAGAGCGAGAGAGATAGAGAGAGCGCGTATAAGGAAAAAAAAAAAAAAGAAAAATACCAAACACTCTAGAAGAGTCTGCAGTCCCAGAACAGGTATGTGAAGTATATATGTATGTAAGTGACCATAGTACTTGATCCATAATAATGAGATTGATGATGTGGAATGCATTATATGGGCCTTCAGGTGTTGTAATGATGTTCAGCTGAACAACTGCTAAGGACAATAGAGTCTGTCCCTGTGGGTAGTGGGCCAAACCCATCAACCGTACAGAGCAACACTGACTGACAAGATGCTAGCCATCATAGTGTGTGTTGTTTAATGCGAAGTATGTATATATGTTTTTTGAGTTTTTTTGTTTTGTTTTGTTTTTTTTTTTTTTTTGTTATTTTATTTGTTTTTTATTAAAATTCTTAGTTATTTTTACATCTATGGTGTAGTGCTCCCTTTTTTCTGATTCTAAGTATGTATATTATGCGGCCAATAGCTGGTTCATAGGTAGGTCTGCCCGAGGGCATTTATAAGCCTAGCCAGAGTGTGTCTGCTTTCGCTGCCCCATTGATTAATTAACTGATCCTCTGTCAAGCAGAGCCAATGAAGTGTTCCCAGGGGTGTATTTTCTGTTACCCATCCACTCGTCAAGGTTTCTCTTGAAGAGTGTTAGTGAGGGGCTCTGCCTGATGTAATCTGGAATTTTGTTCCAAAGCATGGGGAGTCTCTGTGACAGGAATCTATCCCTCCAGCATGTTCTATTTATTGTTGTGGCAAGGTTTAGCTCACTAGAGCGCGTGGCTCGTAGTGACTTGGATTTCTTTAGGTGGAGCATGTCCATTAATTCTGAGTTGGACATGGCTTTGTAAGTCAGGCAGAGATCACCTCTGAGTAAGCAAAATGACACTGTGTACAGCCAGAGTTTTTTCAGTCAGGCTGCATAGGACATATGTTTGAGGCCAGTAATCCTCTTGGTGAGGTACTTTTGTGGTCTTTCCAGCTGTTGGAAGCATCTTGTGAGGTACATCCCAAATGAGGCATTGCACTCTATGATGGGTCTAATGAGTGACGAGTAGAGGGGCACTATAACCTCTTTAGTTCTAGATGCGAACCCTTTAGTAATTAGATGGGCCACATAGAAGGATTTCCTAACTACTTTGGCAATATGATTGTCAAAGGAAAGATTACTATCTACCTGGGTCCCCAGATCTCTTATTACCTCTTCTGTATTAAGGGGGCTGCCACATATGTGGTAATTTGTGGGTGTTTTGTTTTTCCCAAATGGGATGACTATGCATTTTTTGGCATTTAGCTTGAGGCCATGACTTTGACACCAGTTGTCCGTCTCAGTAAGGCCCTTTTGGATGATGTCCGTGTCAGCCATAGAGTCAATTATGGCTCCCAGTTTGCAGTCATCAGCAAACTTGGTTAGCCATAGTCCTCCTGTGTTTGCCTGTACTTCTGAGAAGTATAGGCCAAACAGTTGGGGTCCCAGGACTGAGCCTTGTGGGACAGCACTTGTGACTGGTTTAGAGTCGGACCTGGAGCCTGCTATTGTTATCGTGTGAGTTCTGTCTGTAAGCCAGTCGGCAACCCATTCCGTGACATAGGGGTTTATGTTCAGGCTGGTGAGTTTTTCTGTATTACCCGAGTGGGGAATGGTGTCAAAAGCCTTGGTGAGGTCAAGGTAGGCTGTGTGAATCACCTTTCCCTCATCTATGGCCTTAGTGACTGTCTCGAAGAAGTCAACCAGGTTTAGTAGGCATGATCTGCCCTTAACAAAGCTGAACTGGGTTGGGTCAAGTGTTTGGAGGTTCCCAATGTCTTTGTTAATGAGTTCCATGATGATGCACTCCATAGCCTTGCAGACCAGACTAGTCAGGCTTATGGGCAATAGTTACCTGGGTCAGTTGTGGCCCCTCCTTTGTGGAGAGGAATAACCATTGCTGTGCACCATTCTATGGACACATAGCCTATGGAGAGGCTGAGGTTGAACAGCGTGTTTAGATGGGGGGTTAGTTAGTTCTGTAGTTCATGCAAGACGCAACCTGGGACACCATTGGTCCCATTGACACTGTGTTTTTGGCTTTTGAAAGAGCTGTTTTCACCTGTGCGTCTGTGATTTTTGGGACACTACACTTTTCCGGTATTGTTGTGGGCCCTTTTGGAGGTGAAAGGGGGGTGAAGTTTGCACTGAATCTATCTGCTAGAATGCTGGCAATATCAGTAGGTTCAGTATATTTTGTGCTATTTTGCATTAGTTCAGTGCATATCTGTGAGTTGCCACTTAGACTCTTAACATAGCTAAAGAAGGCTTTGGGGTTATCTTTTGAATCCTTGGCTATTTTTCTTTCGAAGTTAGCCTTGGATGACTTCATGAGGGACCTTAGTTTCTTACTGATACTGATCAGGGATGTCTTTACTTCTTGGGATTTGCTTTTTTTCTGAACTAATTTCCTCCTTCTATTGTATAGCCTGATTATTGCAGGGGTCCACCAAACTGGTTTCCTTCTCTTAGAGGAGGGAGTCTTGGTTTTGCTAGGGATGGCATGATCCATGCATCCTTGTAGGTGCTCATAGAATGCATTTGTAAAGGTTTCTGCATCTTGGGCAGCATTATCCTTTAGCGTGGGGGCTGTGAAACTTAGCACCTCTGTCTTAAGTAAGGTGAAGTTTCCTTTAGAAAAGTTTTTTTACTGTGGTTTCCTTAGTTGGGGGTGCTTGTGGAGTGTGGACATCCAGAGTGATTCGTTTATGGTCTGATCTAACCAGTGACGGGTTGACCTCCGGTGTGGAACACCTTTCGCCCATGTTGGTGATGACCAGGTCCAATATGTTTTCACCTCTGGTAGTGGAGTTTACCAGCTGATCTAGGGCATTTGAGTTGATGAATTCCAGGAATTGCTGGGCCTGGGAATTTGTACTCAAGTAGTTTTCCCAGTGAATGGTAGGGTAATTGAAATCGCCCAATATCAGGGTGTTCGGTAGGACCTTCATGTTTTCCAGTGTCTCCAGAAAGGTGGAGTGGTAGTCCTGGGTCATGGAGGGTGATCTGTAGCAGGCCACAATTTGCATTGCAGATTTGCCCAATGTTAGTTGCACATGGATGATCTCAGAGGTATCATGCTGCGCCACTAACCTGGAAGTGTAGGTATCCTTGATAAATATGGATATGCCCCCTCCTTTTGTGTTTTGGTCCGGTTCTGTGGCTGAAACATATGGTATGAGTTGTAGCCTTGTAGAGCTGGAGTGCTCTCTGAAGCCTTGAACCAGGTTTCAGTTACTGCACAGATATAGATGCTCTCCATACTGAGGAGTGCTTTGAGCACGTGCATTTTGAGATTTAAACTCCTGGCGTTGAGTAGCATAATCCTCAGTTTTTTGTTAATTGTGCTGTTTATAGAGGTGGGTCTGACTTTTCAGCCTTGCCTAAAAAAGGCACTATGGGGGCAGCAAGAGCCTTGGCCAGTATTCGAAAGCCTAGGGGTGGCAGGTGCAAGCTGTCTCTTGTGAAGCAACGCGGCTTGTCGAGTATGTCGTCCCAGGCTGACAGACACTGGATCCCCCTTGAATGACACCAGAAGCTTAGCCAATTGTTAAAATTTTTTCTTTATACTGAGGTATCATTCTTGGTGAGGGCAGGATGCTACTCAGGGTCAGGGTCATACCACCCTGGGCTACATGATGAGACAGCTCCCCCATGTCTATTTTCTTGTAGTCCAGGGAGGTACATCTCAGGTCATTCACACCAACATGAACAATGACAGAGTCATATTTGTACTTGTTCTGCAGTGTCCTGAGTGCTTGTGTTATGTGGTGGATTCTGGCTCCTGACAGGCAGCTAACAGAAACCTTCTGCTTGTCCAGCCTAGTGAGTGGGATGTCAGTGTGCCTAACTATAGAGTCACCTATTACTAGTGTGTTAGGTATGTTATTTCGTCTTAAGGGCTGTGATTGTGCGGCACACTGATTTTGTGTTTTATGTGTTGTCTGGTTTGTGGCGGGAAGTGCAGGTTGTTTGGGTGTCTGCTTTGGAGGTCTCTGATGCTTTTGCAGATTTTTATTTAGAGCCTCCAAGTATGCTTTTGTGTATTTATGTGCATTTTTTGCCAGTGCTGTTTTAGTAGGTCTTTGTGCGACTGGAGTTGTGGTGCAAGTGTTAACCTTCTCCTCTTGACTGTCTGTTCCAGTCTTGGGTGGAGACAGCTTAGCTTCCAGTTTGGCTGTATAATTGCACCTCTCGCATATGTTAGTTTTTTGTGGTAGGAGTAGAGGATAGTCTGTGTACATGAGGTAGTTGTATCATTGCCTCAGGATACCCAGATTCACCAGCTGGACTGGACAGTGCACCTGAAGTTGCCCTTTGGTCATGCCTGAATAGTAGGGTGAGCTGCTTAGTCGCTTGGTTGTTGAGGGGTGAATAAAGAGCCTTGCCCTGCTGGGCAATCAGTGACAGGGTATATTAGTGCTTGCTATTAGGTTTGAGCATGTGCTGGCCTGTAAGATGCTTTTTGAGTGCTTAGGTTGAGAGTTAGACTAGTTTCAAGGGAAAAGCTGAATAGGAGGCTTAGTGGAGCCGGGAATAATTTAACCATAGCTAATAGGCCCTGCCGGGTGTGCAAAACCGCACAAACGTGGTTTTTATAGTAGGGAAATGAAAGAGATAGAAATTAGCCCAAAATGGCCAATAAACTACTAACTTCCTGGCTGGAACCACTCCTCCAGGGACAGATAGGTTGCTCAAAGCTCCCCTCTCTCACAGGTGAACAGAGAAACTTCCTTCTATCCAAGTAAGGTATGGGCAACTCAGAAACTAGTATCACAGCCCTGGATTCAGCACTAGCCTGAAAACTGGACTATACTAGCTTAGAAAGGCGGGAAACAAGGAATTTTTTTTTTTTTGGGGGGGGGGGTTTAAACGATAAGGCAAAAACAGTAAAAAATACACTTAAAACAGCTTTAAATGACTACAAACGATCTGAAAAGGCTATCGCACTTTAGTGTGTACAAATTAATTAACCAGAAAACAACTTTTTAAAAATTCAAAAGTTTAAAAGGTGGTGGAAGTAATGCCATTATGATGGACACGTGGGATCCACAGCCCAACCCTTGCAGGATACTCAGGTTAATCTGTATTACAGCATGCAGGAATGTCATAGGTGGGTAATAGGGTCACCTGTAATCTGGCCCTACATATACCCCCCCCTAATGTCAGGCTGTGTCCATATGTGGCACCTGTCTGTGTTGTAGCAAGACAGAACAGTGCAGCTGTGCAGGAAGGTGTTGTGAGATTGTGGACCTGATGTGTGAATGTACCTCACATATAGGTATGCATATGTGCACATATGTACACATATATAATATATAAATATATATATATATATATATATATATGTGTCCACAAATATACAGATACCCATGTGTAGACATATATATGAGCACATATATACATCACATATATCTGCACATATATAGATATTTACCTATATGCGCATGTCTACATATATACAAACACATACACAAACATATATGTATGTAAATACATGTCCCCTATATTACTACCACAGTGCTGCATGCTATGTGCGAGGAAACAGCACACATAGCAATACACACAGATATCTACAGCTGTCAGTGTGTGCAACATGGATGGGTATGTCACATGTGAACCCTTTGTTGGAACCACATTGCCCTTGTCTGTGAATTATGGAATGCGAATATGGGGAAGTATGGAAGGTATAGTTGTGGAGGTGGTCAGGGTTGGTAGGTATAGAGGACAGCCTACAGGGGTGGTATGTGACACATGTGGTGGGAAAACACGCTGGATGGTGTGTGTGGTCTGTGGTGTGGATGCCCCATGGGCCCCAATATGGACACAATGGGAACAAGCCTCCCACCCACTGCTACGCACAACAGCAGTCCATGTCCTGAAGATGCCTAGCCTGGAGGCTGAACAGGAAGAGCATGTTGGCCCTGTGAATGTGTACTGGGTGCCTCAGAGTAATGTAGCAATCCCACATGTGTCTTTGGAGCCCACTATGGAACATACGCTGGACCTGACCGCAGGGGACAGGAACATGTCTGTGTGTGCCCCCCGGGGGGGGGACAACATCCCCTGGGTTGGTTCAACCTGACAGTATTGCTGGACCAGTACATAAGGAGCCCCCAGGGTTGGACACACATGTGATGTGGCTGGGTAACATGGGCAGATGGGTTTGGAGAGGTGGTTCTGCTGGCCAATAGTACATATACATGTTATTGTGTCACTGTTATAGAACATATGTTGGTAGTAATAGTCTACACAATTCCAGAACATGTTCAAAAGCATGCATAGATAACCGCAATAACACAGTATTTCAGATGTGCAGCACACACATAGCAGGCATACCACAGGCATATATGGAACCACTGTGGCCCTGACAATGGCATGCAGGTGAATAGTCTGTAACAGGCCAGCAATGAAAGTGTCCTCACAGGGAACATGGTTACAAACACATTGCACAAAGCGTGGTACAGTACAATATCTGCCCCACTGTTAAGTATGCTGTAGCCATACCTATTGAGATGTGTGTACGGTTTGTTGTCAGTGATATGGTGGGGGGGGGTGACAGTGATGTGTATTAAGAACTGTGGTAAACTTGCTGCATGACCTGCTGACACCTGTGTCTGTCTTTATGTCTTTCAGGCACAATGTCTCATGCAAAGCTGCCAGCCTACTCAGCAGCGGAAAATGACATCCTGCTGGATGGACTAATTCATCACTATGCAACCTTGTTTGACTGGGCTGCCCATGATCAGCAGGTGTGGACCACCCTGTGGAATGACCTAGACCACAGGGTCAATGATGTTGGACTGCACAACTGCAGTTATGAGCAGGTCCGGCATCATTGTTCTGACCTGTTTCGCAATGCCGGTTGGCGTGCTGCTGCAGTCTGGGGGGGATCACCTCGCCACAGCGGGGGGGGGCATGCCATCCATCCCCCCCTGACATGTGTGGAAGAGCTCCTGGCCAGCCTCGTGGCACCTGCCCGTCTGGCCACACACCAATCGCCAGACACCTTTGTGGAGGTGGGTGCCACCCACACACTGGCCAAGGAGCATGCAGGTAAGGCCACAGGGCACATCCGTAGACCACTGTTGCATATGCATCCACATCGGTACAGGTAGATCATGCATATCTGACATGTCATAGATATATTTTGTTGCTGCATAATAGTGACAGTGATAAACAGATGTCCATATGTGGTAGCATTGTGGAAATGTACTGTTGATGTATTGTAATACTGCACCCACCCTGTAGCACTGCCACAGTTGTGGCCACTGACTTTGCATCTCTCACCCTCTTAGGTAGGTCCCTACAGGATACCACCAAGGCAGCAGCCTGTAGCTGGTGAGTATGGTTTATGTAGATACTTACCAATACACCGGGCATGTAATGACTATGGTATATGCCATGCACACATCTAACACACCTACCCAGAATGCATGCTGTACATATGCATGTATTGTTGCTGTGAAATGCACGGCATCAGAGCGGTGACCATGATGGGGTATTGGAAGGGTATGTCAGATACCTGCATGATAACTAACATCCTGTCATTGTAGAATGTGTCCATAGGGAGTAACATAATGGTGGGAGACATGGCCTACAGTAGGGACATGTTTGGAACAGCACCCATATACAGTGCAACACCAGTGTATATACCTGTAGGACAATGGCAACTGCTGCAGAGATACACTATGGCATAAGGCATTACAGTAGTCTACATTATCAGCTGGGACTAGGCTGTAACATGTGGTGTTCAGTATATGGGACACTGCAAAGTGACACACATGTGTAGGGCTTACTTGTCATGCATCTGCAAAAAGGCTGAAGGAGGGGGGAGGGGTGCCAGCATGACATGCCAGTGCACTGCAGCAGGGATCCTAAGGATGCTAAGAATGGCTGTATCTCCACATAGTCAGGTTCAGGACCTGTGGCAACTGTAACCCTACCACCACAGCAATAGTGATGGCAGTGTGTGAACACCAAGGGATCTGCAAATGAGTAGACCTTGCAATCATGCAGAATATGGGGACATGAACATACACTGACAAATGCAGATGGCCCACGCTGGTATACCCCTGCCAGGAATAGTGATTGCTGTAGTACACACAACAAGATGTGCAATGAACCATCATGATAAGGGTGTGCACATATATGAAAAAAAAACAGCAACAGTTCCCTAGAGGGAACAAGGAACTCTCCCCAAGAAAAAAACACAGTCTGGAAGCACTGAAATCATCTGGTACCTCAGCTACACAAGCCTTCTAAGGAATAAATCAATGCAGTTTGAGCAGCCTTTTTATATCCCCTTAATAAGTGTGTTAATGCATTTAATTACATTCAATTACTCCCAAATTCAATTGAATTAATATAAACTACTACCCAGACTTAAAGGTGTACCCCCATGTCAAACAAATATACAGAATCAAAAAGCCCAAAACTTTCAAACAACATACTACACTTGCATTGCCTATATATTATATTCCTCAATAAATATGACAATATTTCATTCATTCTGTAGCTCATTTACATATGACTGAATGTGTTACTGCAATTTTTACTTCCATTCATCATATTATTAATTTATATTCTTTAAACATTCCACTTATGTTATTGTGAATTAATGTGTGACTCCTATACATCCCAATTAATTTCCAAATTTAACCCTCTGGGGATCAACGTACCTAAATTCCCTATAATTTTGGTTTCTAACCTTTTACTATAACGCTAAAGAAGAAGCTATCAGTGCAACCCTCATGGACTGTGCAAAAGTGTTGAGACACTGGGATCTCCATTCTTCTGTTCCTCACATCTCCCAAATGTTCTAAAATTCTTAACTTGAACTTTCTTTTTGTTTGTCCTACATACCACTTCCTGGGTGTGCATCCACACCCAATAATGTAGACCACCTCACAGGAATCACATTTAAACTCATTTTTAATCCAAAATTTCTTCCCATTTATTGTCCAACCATCCACATTTTTTACTTTGCTACATATTTTACACGCTCCACAAAGAAATGCCCCCAATCTACTGCCCATTGTGTCCTGTGCCTTTTGTGTCAATAATTCCTTTAAATTCTTAAAACTGCCATATGAAAGCATAACTTTTTCTGGGAACAAATTCCCCACTACTTCATCCGTATGAATCACTCCCCATATTTATTTACCAACTCTCTAAGTATTTCCGAAAAGGTAGAGAATTTGGTCACAAAAAACACAGACTCTGCATTATCCATTCCTTTTCTTTTTGACTTCTCTGAAAACCTCTGGGACTACTTAACATACCTCTATTATCCACCTCCCCTCTGAGTTTGTTCTATGCTCCCTGAATGTACCTCTCTGTATACCCTCTTTTAAGTAATCTATTTTTCACCACAGTGAATTTGTTTTCTAAGACCTTATTATCAGATGTATTGATCATAGTTCTCTTGAATTCCCCATACGATAGAGATTTTATCAAGTGCAAAGAGTGTGCACTATTAGCCTTCAAAAAATTATCTGCAGCAGTTACTTTATGAAAAGGCCTGTAGTGTAAATCCCCATTAGTATCTACATAGAATTCCACATCCAAAAATTGCATGCTTCTATTATTAAGTCTATATGTGAATCCTAACCCAAATGAGTTCTGATTTAACATACTTATAAAATCATCAAATTCACATTGTTCACCTTTGCACACAAAAATCAAATCATCAATAAAACATTTCAACATAACTACCCTGTTCCTGACAAACTGGGTTGGATAAATGAACATATTTTCAAAAAATGCCATGAACAAAATGGCATAAGAGGGGGCAAACTCCGCCCTTATTGCTTTTCCCTCTAATTTCAAATAACATTCCCTGTCAAAAACAAAGTAGTTATGTGTCAAAGCATATTCCAAAAGTTGGCAAGTATAAGCAGTTTTGGGGTCTTCCCCCATTTACAATTGCCTCTAAACCTTTTTAAATTTTAATGTTCGTGTATAGGGACTTAACATATACACAAGCAAGATAATAATCAGACTTCCAGTGGATTTTATTAATGCACTCCAATACAAGGGAAGTATTCTTAATGTATGACTGGACTCTAGGGAGAAAGACCTTTAAATGAGAATCCAAGAAGATGCCTTGGTTCTGCAAAAATGATCCTTCCCCCGAGACTATCGGTCTTCAAGGAGGTTTAGTCATAGATTTATGTAACTTGGGAATTGCAAAGAACCTGGCATCCCTTGGATTCTTAAGATATAATTTTTTAACATCTTTTTGATCAAAAAATCCCAGCCTTGCTCCCCTTTCCAGCAATTCCAATAAGCCTTCATTAAAGTCCTTCACTGGATTGGAATGCAGTTTTTCATAAACCATGTTATCTGATAACAAATCAAACACCATATTGTTATAGTCATTCTTGGTCAAAATGACCCAATTTCCCCCTTTGTCTGCTTGTGTGAATACATATTTGGTGGTTAAGCCTCGTAACTGCTTAAATGCCAACCATTGCTCCTTATTTAGATTCCATACTTTAGAATTCCTGATGAACTGACAATAAACATCTTCAATTTGTTTGCATAATGCACTCTCAAACACATTAACCGCATTAGAATTTTTAGGGGGTACAAAAGAACTATTAAAAGGAACTTTAGGCACATTCAATCTACCATACCCAGTCAAAAACAAGCATTTTCACCACTGAACAAATCAGTCATTTTCCAAATTCACAACATTGCCCCAGTCCATAAACGGATTATCATAAATAGACATATTAAACAGTGAGTCATCCATATTCTCTTCTTTTGCTTCATTAAATACATTAAGTTCATTCCCCTGTGACAGCATTTGTCCTTTAATACCAAAAAATGCCCTTAAATGTAGTTTCATTCAAAATGTTTTCACTTCCCCCAAAATATCAGCAAGTGTAGGATAAAATGTGGGAACGAACTTTGTGCCTTTAAGCAAGACACTCACTGCTGTTTCCGTTAACATTAAATCTGATAAATTAACAATATTTAACACTTCGTTTACTGTACTGTTACTGCCAGCATTTTTCACTTGGTTTAAAACAGTCACCAAATCCACCATAATGTTACCATCAGTCAATGCAAATGTGCTAGGTACTGAAAATAAACTTCCCCCAGTCTCAGCAACAAATGTGTTAACATTAGTTCTTTTTGCATGTTGTATTAGAGCATTTGGGAGACAGTTACCAGGGAATGAATTCTCTACATTGGGCACAACACATACATTAGTGTGTCCAATAGGACAGTTCAGTTTCTCTTTCCATTTCACTGGAACCTTCTTCCTCTGCCTTTCCCCCGATTTTGGTTCTCCGAACTTTCCATGTTCTCCATCGGGGGGCATCAACTTTTTTGCTTATATCTCCAAATGAGATGCTCTTCCATCCATTGGACACCAGCTCACCCGAGGATAATGACCTATCGCAAAAGGATGGACCTGAATGTATACTACTCCTTCTACCGGCTTGACGTGGATGCCCTCTTTCCTCCTTCTGCTGCCACAAAAAGACTATGCCACTGTTATAATCATTAATATCATGATTTAATTTTTTCTTTTTTCTCTCTGACTTCCAACTCTACCTTGGCCACACTCAACTTAATTTCATACAACTTACTGGAAAAAAACGTTTTCGGAGGTATCAGCTATCAATGCTTCCTGTAGTTACACTATAGTATTCCGTGTTTTCTCCTGTGCACGGATATTTCTCTTTATTAAAATTTTAAGCCAATTGGTAGTACACAATAATGAGACTGTTTTCCACTCCTCTAATAAGTCAAGCCCTTCCTCTGAAAACTCAAAAGTAGGCAGATGATCTACTCTTAGCCCCCTTGGTGTAATGTTCATATCTACATATTTCTGCAACAGTCTAATGTCATAGTATAAGGAAACTTCCTTCTTTAACAATTTCTCCAACTGTTCATACCTCTCATCTATACAACTCTCCATCGCCATGGACCATGGATCATTGTTAACCATTTTATCATCTCTCTCTTTCCACATCTCAGTACACCTTAATTTTTCCATA
>NC_056729.1:807677478-807712478 GCF_019279795.1 Protopterus annectens
CAATGGGTATTGTAATAGGGGTTTGTGGCCTCAGAATGCTGTACCCTGCAGATATACAGACATGCACAACTACACACACACATGCCAGAACACAATGGGTATCCCATGCCTATCAAACCATTTGTACAACACTGTTGTGCTGGTACTGCAAGGCTCGTGTAGACGGTATGAGGAGGAGCTTAACAGGGTACATGTAATGTCCCATACAGCAGCAGCCACAACTGATTATGGCAATGGGTGTTTCATTGGTTGTGAAGGCCCTCATGGAATTTCCAAGTACAAGTGTGCTAACACACAGACACTGCTATACTCAGTCATGCATATGTACACATGTGTCAGTACAGAGATGCATCACTGCAGGTGGTCATAGCTGTGTACCTAGCTATTGTCCAAGGAGAGATGGGTTGTGTAGGCATTGTGTGTACAGTGGTATCCTGCCACCAGCCAGGTGGCAGCAGGCAATCAACAGACACTACTGTGGTGACCCTCAGGGTGAGAATGACATGCAACAGCCAATCCTCCAGGTGCCTCCTGCACATGGTCAATGAGGTGATCAAGTAGACATGTATGCAACATGCATTACAACACATGGTTAGTGTCTGTGATGGAGACCTGTACCCAAGCCTGTTCTGTTGACTGTGGTAGTGTAGTGGAGGTACTTGTGGCATGTGGTGCATACAGGGTGACATTTCCTATATGTGCCAGTTCTTACACAGTTGGGCAGACATGTCAGTGTCAATCAAGCTTAGGTTGCTTGTACATATCCCAGCTGGATACCTGCCATCTGCACATCTGTAAAGGGACTGACAGTCATCAGCTTGGTAAGTAGCTATGCAGTAAGATGAGTGTGCTGACAGACTGATATTGATTTTGACAACAATATGTATGCCATAACTATGTGTCAGAAGCCCTCACTAACATGTGCTGTACATACGATAGTCTACAGTTACATTCCACATGTTGGATCATTACCCAGTAAGGGGTATATACTGTGACACAGCTCACACACCAGGGATACAATAGGGAGGCTTCAGTGTCCAGCTATGCCTGCAGGTGTGCCTGTTGTCAGTACTACATTTAGAACTCTTGCCTGGGTAAGCACTGTCAACAGTAGTACTGCCATGATACATTACATGCCAGTGTGACAGCACGTACCCTGGGCTACAACCCCTGTATGTAACAAATTCACACTGAAAACAGTGCTGTACAGGTCTCATATATGTCTGTGTCCCACACATGACACTCACATCCCTTGCTACTGTAATGACAGCACATAGGCGCATGTATTGTACATGGCATTACATACACTTATTACAGATGTCATTACCCTACTATGCTATCAGACTGGGAAGTGTGACATGGTTACCAGGGCTAAGCCATGCTTAGCAGGTATCAACATTGCTCCAATATAACAGCTAAGCTGCTTTGCGTGCTGGTAAGTGAAACCTACACTGTGTAAGCACCCTCACGTTTACCCATAACTTTGCACTGATTAGCTTCACGCAAACCCATGCAAATCTACTTAAAGCTACTCAAAACTGCCTTAACCACTCTGTATCTGACAGCCCTTGTTCTACCCAGCAACAAAATGATCAGCCCTTGCAGGTCTTGAACTCAGGACCCTGTACACTACAGTCACAACACTTAATCACTACACCATGACCAGTGTGAAGACAGCTGTTGTTTTACCAATTCAGCTGTCAATACACATACTAGTAGTATTGAACAATTGCTTTTACTTCCAAAATTGTGTAGTACTTGTTATTAATATGACTGTTGCATTACATATGTTGTTTTATCATAATGTACACATAGCAGATACATACGGTGAGATACATCTGGAAGGGTATACACAACCGTGAGGTTTACACATGACAGGAATATGGTTATATACATATAATAGGTCAATATATGTCTACATGTACATACACATGTATACTCATACATATGTCTCTTTACACATCTGTATAGTGCAACATATATATTGCCATGTTTAGAGCTCTTCATATGTGCACACACACGCGCACACACACACACACACACACACACACACACACACATATATACATAAAACAATAAATCTACTTTTATGCAGGGGGCAAGCCCCCCTGCACCCCCCCATGTCAGGGGCTGTGCCCCCCACACCCCCTCTACTTTAATATTCTCACTCCGAGATCGCATTACAGTGAGGAAAAGGGAATATTCCCTTATTTTATTGATTATTTGTTAACCAGGAAAGTCCGACTTGGAACGAAGCTAATTTTCAGCGGAGGCCAGGGGAGAAATACTTCAGATGCATGTCTTTGTAACGTGGAAGGAAACTCACACGAACGCCGAGAGGACATGCAGACTCCGCACAGAAGGCACCCCGGCCGAGAATCGAACCGGAGAACATCTTGCTGTGAGACGACAACGCTACCGCTGCACCACTGCACCATCCGCACCATAGTATGATCTTCACAACAGTCATTCCCCCACGAATCCCTCTAGCTGCAGGCATACTTCCGTGAAAGTGCTTTTTCGGTAAAAAGCACTTTCGTGGAAGTATGCCCGGCTATTTGTGCTTTGGTGAAAATTTCCTTTGGGGATCAGTACCTATCCCATATAGATATATGTATATATAGCTATATATGTATGCACATCTTATGTCTACAGATATGCCTAGTTATGTTGGTATATATGTAGATATATATATATATATATATATATATATATATATATATATATATATATATAAAACAATATGTGCATACATATCTATTCTGATATACCTACTACTGTCAATATATATGTAGATATCCATACATATATGTGCATATGTATCTCTGTCTGTGTATGTGTAGACATATATTGCTTTGTATATGTATATATCTGCGTGTTTATATGTATATATATGTACATTTACATATCCATCTATGTATGTCGATATGTATATGTGTATATATCTATACAGATATATGGATAATTATATATACATATATGTTCACCATATGTCTTGAACATGGAGTGGAGCCCTACCTCAACCCCAATAGTCCCAACCTCTTAGTGCAAGGGGATGTCAGGTATGCATTGCAGGTATATTTTATAGACTATTGCTACTGTATTAGGAATTGTATTCACAGACATGGTGTGTGTGGGAGGTCACATCTGCTTTTAACATGTGCGCCATTGGCTACTGTCAGACATCCTAAGGACATCATAGTACAGTACCACTGCTAGCACAGTCATGTTCCTGTGGACTACAGCAGAGATATGGCCAATATATGTGGACAGTCTGACACACTCTGGACAGTCCAGAGGTATACACAGAACCCCTTAGTGCAAGACATGTGGACCAAGCCTGACAATGTGGATGTTAACAGCCGTGTAGATGGGTATATCACATAACTGCTGGTATACATTTGCCCCCATAAGTTATGCATTCACACACCCCTGTCTGTCCTGATGCATAATAACTGCTGGAACAGAGGTGCCATGGCCACATACTACCCACTAGTTAGGGACATACATCTGTACTGTATCCCACTGCTTTGTCTGACATACATGACTGTTATGGTGGACTGGCAGCAGTACATCTGGCAAGTATCTGGACATGACATCTCAGTGGTAAGTACACTAAGCTGCTAGGCATGTAACAAAGCATTGTGGAGGCTACAGGCAGACTGGCTCAACACTGGTCTACATTTCCTATGGGGGAATACACATGTACCTGCATATATAGCAGGCTCTACAGGCATGTCACAGCACAGAGTAACAGACACCTGTGTGAAAGTGCATAACCCCAACCAATGTGAACACAGCCACAGCCAGATATGGTAAGCTAGGGTAATATTTCAGTATATGGACTATCTGTTCAACACCATCCTCATATGTGCCACTCACACACTAACCCTACATATACTGGGCTGCAACACAGTGTGGTCCAATGCTTACCTGTAGTATGGGACATGTTTTTGTTTGGCCCTAAAAACATGTAAGCTGATAGGGTAACATACAGTGGAGCAGCAACATCAGATAGAACAGGACGAAAAACAATGACATCTACCACAGTCTGTACACAGGCCAAGGTACATATTAACAATGCACACACTGTCGACAATCACCATAAGTACACAGACCTCAGTACTGTGCACACAACCACATAATATCCAGGTTATGTCATCAAATATATCCCCTACTATACATACCATGTGTAGCAGTCTGATATCTCACTGGCTTATTATCAGATATGATGCCAATAAATATGGTGTACAGCACATATGCACCTCTTACTGCATGACATATGTACAAAGGTTGACAGAGTTGTGGCTGGAGGCACAAAATCAGGGCCAATATTGACATGTTTTGTGATAACCTCATACATTTACTGTTGTAACAGGGTTTTTTGCAACATATATCCTATGAGCGATATGAAGTCAGTAACTCTCACAGCTGTCACCATCTACTGACTGCAGTCCTCACACTACTTTCTGCAGTTCACAGATAGGTGCTCTATGGGTAATACAAGAAACAAAAGGCACCACACACTGCCCAGTCTGCAGATGACCCTACAGATGGTGGTTTCCTCATAAACAGCACTGATATGACAGGTATTAAAACATGTAGGACAGCCATATCCACACACAACCTGTTAAACCAACATTACTCCAAATGCAGTATAGCAGCATTTACAGTCTGTAGTCAAGTCAGGCACACCCCCCTCCTGTGTGTTGGCCTGTTACCACAGTGTATGTCGTTAGAGGTAAACCCCCAACTCATCTGTGATGCTGTTTGCCAAACAACAGATCTAGTTCCTGCTCACAGTGAATGAAAAATCCCAACACCAACATGATGTTCCTAGATATTGGAGGGTGTTTCCATGCAATTGGCTATGGGAATGTTACCACAGCTGTTCCACATGCAATCAGCTAGAGGAGGGCTGCAATTCATGCAGAGGCCATCTGCTGATCATGAGCATCACTTACAATACACATGCTGCTGCCTAAGCAAAGCAGGTATAAGTCTCCACATCCACCAGAGAAGGAGTGATAGAGGAAGGCAGAGGCAAAGATATGTCAGGAAGGGGTGGGAGAATAAATCTTAAGCACATTTCTGTCACACATCTACCAGTACAGGGTATCAAACCCCTGACAGACTATGTATTGCTATTACATATCTATGCAGTTATTGGATGTGCCGCATAGGTTACATGTTGAGGAGCCCTCCAAATGTGTATGTGATGGTGAGTGACATCTGCAACAGTAATATGGTAGCTATACGGTAGGTGTAGTACACATGCCTGTCCGCATTAACAGGTGTCAGTGTCAACACAGCCATACTCTCACAGAGACCCACACACATTGACACACTTGGCAGGGTCAGGAGTACAACTCATCACTAGTTAGATTGCCACAACACAGTCCTGTGCAGGTATCACATGCACCAAAGGGGTTATATAGAGGTTATATGGGCAAAGGGTGTGTGGAGGTGTCTGACATCAGACAGCATGCCTCAGTATGCCAATGGGGGCTGTAGTGAGTGTGAATGTGGTCATAGGCATCATACACCACACACATAGACACAGGGTGTCAGTACTGACATGCATGGGTGCATTGCTTCATGGGTGTGTAGTGGTCGACTGTGCCAGACAGCTATACAAGGCTAGGTGATGGGTATAACTTGGCATCAGGCTACATGACAGTGGTCTGCAGTGTGGCTCAGGGGTGTGGTGTCTGTATTTGCCCACACAAGCGGGTATTGTATTCACCATCCAGTCACCTGTGTAACTATTGTGTGTGGCCATTGCTGTGCATTTCTTCCCATGTATGTGTTCCTTAGTCCATGACATGGGCGGTGCCTGGGATGTGCACACCTCCCACTTGCATGTACAGTGACATGTGGAACTGTACCTGGGGTGTCTGGTTCATGTTGTGTACACAGATTGTTATCATCAGATGTGCCAATCCTGGCCTCATGTGGTGGGAACTGTTAATGAACAACAGGTTGACCCTGCACCTACATTGATAGCATGATACAGGTATTCCCTGGTGTCAGTGGCATCTGTCTATACAGGGCATGTGTTTCAGGCATGATATGTCCTTTGTGGGTCACATTCGATGGCACCACAGCTGTTGCAGGTGTCCAGTGGGGAACATGGGGAAGGTGCACTGTCTGCATGTATGTGCCTATTGGACTGATGGACAGGGTTCCATGCCTCTGTAGCCCACTGCAATCATACCATGGTTACTATCAGTGGGCAATATGCAGGGTACTACCAACATAGCAGTTGTTGCCTAGACAAGTGTGTGTGTAGGAGACATGGGTTGAGTGTGTTCTCTGGGTAATATATGGGTTGCTAACTTTGTTTGCCTGGCCTTGATGTCACATGTAGGGGTATGGATTTGCACCCCAGCCTCCCAGCTACTGAGCATCTGTTATCTCTGTACAGTGGACATTGTGACATATACTAGGGCCACCATATAAGAAATTTGCAAAACACACTGCACAATGAGTCCAGTTGTTACACACTCACAGCCACCTCCACACAGGACAAGAATGACAAACACAGACACACACACACCTGCCATGTCTGGGATTAGAACTCCTATCAAACAAGTTCATTACACTATAGCACTAAACAGTTATTGGATGCGCCACAAAGATTACTGGAGCACTTTTTCCCCAAAGTTGTATTTCACAGTGAATGACATCAGCAGGATTGCCAAAGTAGGACATTTGAATTGTAGTGAGTGTGACTAGCCTAAAAAGTATTGCTCCCTACACAGACATAGAAACATGCACAAATACATCCAAAACTGCAGTGTGTAGAACTAGAACCCCTACCAGAGCTCTATATCACACTACAGCATTACACTGTTATAGGATGCGCCACAGAGATTTCTGGAGTACTCCTTCCCCAAAGGTGTATTTCTCAGTAAATGACATCAGCAGGATTGCAAAGGTAGGGCATTTGAATTGTGGTGAGTGCGATTATCCTAAAAAGCAGTGCTCCCTCCACAGAAATAAAAAAACACACACACAAACATCCCCACCTGCCATATATGGGAATAAAACCCCTACCAGCATTGTATATCACACTATACTATTACACTGTTATAGGATGCTCCACAGATATTACTGAGCTGCACCTTTCCCAAAGGTGTATTTCACAGTGAATGACATCAGCAGGATTGCCAAAGTAGGGCTTTTGAATTGTAGTGAGTGTGATTAGCCAAAAAGGCATTGCTCTCTACACAGACAGAGACACACACACAGTTGCCATGTCTGGGCTTAGAACTCCTACCTAACTAGTTTATCACACTACAGCAGTATGCAGTTAAGGGATGCACCACAGAGATTACTGGACTTTACCTTTCCCAAAGGTGTATTTCACAGTGAATGACATCAACAGCCTTGCCTAAGTAGGGCATTTGAATTGTAGTGAGTGTGACTAGTCTTAAAAGCATTGCTCTCTATACAGAAGTGGACACACACATACACACAGTTGCCATGCCTGGGATTAGAATTCCTACTTAACTAGTTTATCACACTACAGCAGTATGCAGTAATAAGATGTGCTACTGAGATTACTGGGCTAGTCCTTTCCCAAAGGTGTATTTCACAGTGAATGACATCAGCAGCCTTGCCAAAGTAGGGCATTTGAATTGTAATGTGTGTGACTAGCCTAAAAAGCATTGCTCTCTACACAAACAGTGACACACATACACACACACACAGTTGCCATGTCTGTGATTAGAACTCCTAAACAACTAGTTTATCACACTACAGCAGTACGCAATTATAGGATGCGCCACGGAGATTACTGGGCTACATGTTTCCCAAAGGTGTAATTCAAAGTGGATGACCTCAGCAGGCTTGTTATATTAGGGCTATGGGGAGGGCAGTGTGTGTACATGGGCCATAACCCATTCATCTAAAGTTTGACACACCACATGCGGGCACACGCAGGGCAGGGTTATATTCCACAGGTACGTGTATACAGCTGCTAGATAACTACTTCCTTATACAGTCATGTTGCATAGCTAGCACTTACACCATATAGTCTGTAATGCTGATGGATACCGGTGGTTAATGTCTACAGTTAGTGACATTTACACCTCATGTGGTTGTAGCCATTTGGCTGTGTGCTGGGTGGGACAGGCCTCATAATGGATGGCTCCTTGTTTCAGTCACTCTCTTCCACACATCTATGTATGTCTAATTTTGGCTTATTATAGTGTGTTTTCCTTGGATATATGTTTGTATCCCTATCCACTGTGTGTGCAAAGCATGACTGGTGCATACTGAGGAGTGTATGCACTAACATCTGCAGCTGCCAGATATGTATGGTCTACTGTTGTTTGCAGACATGGGGTTCATTTGTTTAAGTGTGTGAGCATATCCAGTATGCCCTTCTGTATTGAATATGTGGATCGCTTACAGGTAGTCTGTACTCCAGTGCAGACCTTTGTGTTGTACACCTACAGGTAGCAAACTGTGTCTGCAGGGTATCCATCGATCATTTGGCAAAATGGGGACAAACTGTGCAGGGGATAGTGTGTAATGTAGGTGATGATGTTTTCTGTCCTCGTGTACTGTCAGGTGGACATTCTTGCTCACAGTGATGTCTTGGTGGACAAGGGTGACTGCAGCTGTCTCCGGTATTGTGGGCAGACACCTACATATTCATGGCAAGTTATGCCATTCTGGAGGGAGAGCTGCAGACACTTGCTGCTTGGTCTGTGTATCTAGTTCAGCACCTTGGTACAGTGCTGGCAGAGGATCCCATATATGTACATCCATCGACATGACAGTATGGCCTTATCTTGTTGTGGCAATACCTCACAGCTGTACAGATCTGCGCAGGTTACCCAGAGCAGGGGCCATGAGTCAAGACATTACCCCTATTTTGATGTACGGGCAGGTATGTAGCCACCCATTTATGTGTTTGCAGTCAGGGATAGTGTGTGCACACACCTTTGTGTCAGACCTTGCACATTCCATGCTGCCCATGCTCCCACCCTCCCTCTTAGGTTCATAGATTAGTACTAGGCTAACACCCCTTCTGGGCCACTTTAAGCCTAGCTAATTACCCCATGTGAGAATCAAACCCTGTACCTTGTAACTGTAAGGTAAACACCTTAACCATTATGCCAGCCTCCCACCCCTAAAACAGAATGTGCTGCAGTGGGATTCGAACTGGGACTGACTGCTCATAAGGTGAATGCTTTACCCACTACACTATTGCTATACTATGTTATTCTATCCTCTTCCATACATTATGCATACATTCTCTGATACTTTCCCTAAGGTTATCACCCCATCACAGCTGTGTGTTGGTGTTGGTCCACTGTTCATGCAGTGGGACATGGTGCACATGTTACTGTGGTTTGTCCACATGGCCTTGCATATGGCTTATGTGGAGTGCGTTATGTTGTTATTTGGGTGTCCATGAAATAACATGCATTGGCAGTACGTGTGAGACACAGACCTTTGGCAGATGCCTGTGGGCCATTATGTGTTGCTGCAGGCCAGATGTGGCAGACCATTGTATTCTGTCAGTCCTACAGTCTCAGACCGTCATACAGTATATACACTGGGGTGACAGGGTAGGTATGCTAGGTGTTCATGCCAATACCTTCTATCAGTCTTGATCAGAAGGTGTGGATGTTGGCAGGGTGCTACCTATGGCTAGGGACACACCTACATGGGACACCTGCACTGCATGCTGGATTCCTTCGCTATTGCCATATACAGGTGGGGTCATATTGTACCCATTCCCACAGCAGGGATACAACCAGAGAGGTACCTGTGGGTGGTGTTTGTGTGAGCTGGGTGCATGTGTGCTATGGACACTACTTACATCTGGCGCACCAGATATGCATGGGGCATTCCAATTATGCTGGCATGTGCAGGTACATCAGCTGTTTCCCAATACATCATTCCTACCTCCTTTGTGATCTGCATGTATTTGGGCACACAATACCAGCATCCGCTACTACAGGACCAGATAATGTGATGCATACCTGTATGTACAATTCCAAGGGTGTCTCCATTTCACAGACACAATATATACTGCATGTTTGGAGTACTTCCCCCTGTGTACAGATTGTATATCTAGACCAACAGCCACGCCATGCCAGTCTTTCAGATGGTGACACATATTATCACCATATATTTACAAAGGCTTATTGCTAGCATGTGTTATACTGGTGGGAATTGTCTTTGGCACTGCAGTTGTGAGGTCTTGTCCCTGTCATCAGCAGTACTGGGCAATCGCCACCAGGTCATACATCAACATGCATACATACTGACCACTCTCACACGATATGAAACACACACCAAACCAACACACACATACCTGCATATTGTGCAAGTGCTACAGCCTATCCTGCTGCCTTGGCCACCTCTGGGCATCTGTGCTCCACTGTTATTATACCTACACATACAAGTCACTACATTTCTACACAGGGTTGTGGAGGGGCACACCTGACTGTTACTGCATTTCTACATCAGATTGGGGGGCACACCAGACCGTTACTACATTTCTAAATAGGTTTGGGGTGGCACACCTGACTGTTACTACATTTCTAAGTTGGGTGTTTCTACATTCCTACACAGGATTGGGGGAGGGTGTCACACCTGACTGTTACTACATTTCTACCCAGGATTGGGGGAGAGGGCACACCTGTCTGTGTCTACATTTATACACAGGATTGAGGGGGGCACAACTGACTATTTCTACATTCCTTCATAAGAATGGGGGGGCACACATCACTGTTTCTACAATTCTACACAGGATTGGGGGGGTACACCTAACTGTTTCTACATTACTACACATGATTCTGGGGCACACCTGACTTTTATTACATTTCTACACAGGATTTGGAGGGGGGCACACCTGACTGTTTCTACATTTCTACACAGGATTGGGGGGGCACTCCTGACTATTTCTACATTTAGTCACAGGACTGCAGGGCACACCTGACTGTTTCTACAATTCTACACAGGACTGGGGGGCACACCTGACTTTTTCTCCATTTTTACACAGGATTGGGAGGGGCACACCTGACTGTTATTACATTTCTACACAGGATTGGGGGGCACACATGACTGTTTCTACATTTCTACATAGGATGGGGGGCACACCTGACACTTGTACACATTTGCTATGACTGTACTGGTATGTCAGGTACTCCATTTCATTCTGTATTCTAACCTATCATGCTGACTAGAGGCATATCAGTGTACTACAGGTCTTAGCTTTGATTGACTTACATATTAGTTTCTGACTTCCTACCTTTCAGAACTAACATCCCACTGCCTGACCTGCTGTAGTCTGTCTGTGCAGGCCTGGGGGGGAGGTTACCCATAGGCATCATTCAGAGGCCATAGCAAAGCCTTTGTTTGTGTTTGTCTACACCTGTCCTGCTGGCTGAGACTGTTGTTGGGTATGTGAACCTCCCTGACTAGCATGTGTGAGTCATATAGACACATGTGGCCCAGCACATTTCCTGCAGTGGGTTTTGTCACCCTGTGTAATACTGGCTACTATGGTAACACCAGTATTTGTTACAGATCTCATGGTGCCACTAGAGGTGTCTACTATCTGCTGGCATAAAATTCAGCCACACGATTCCCTTGCATGCTCACATCCATACCATAGATACAGGTAACAACACATTCTACTCCATTCGGCAATTGGTAGGTTGAGTGACTTACCTTGTGGGTGTCCCGGTATTGAGGGTGATGCTGCAGGGCTGCCTATGTCGGATGCACATAGTACACTCCCTACACACAGTTGAGCACAGGCAGTGCCATGTTTGGCATCCCTTTTACTGTATGTGCGAGGCAGAGAGAGATGCCATTCCCTGGGTCCCTCCTGTGTCAGTGTATGTGCTATGCATTACCTCTTTGCCAAGGCCAGGGCATACTGGGCACGCCTCCTTCTGCCTACTGGGGCAGGCTCAGGTTGTTCCTCTTCTGAGTCACTCTGTGCCTGTGCAGGCCTTGGCAATGGTGGGAGACTGTGTGGCCCTGCCCCATGTTGTTACTGCTGCAGCTGTTTCCGCAGGATCATATTGTGTAGCATGGCACATACGATGACAATTTGGGTACATGTAGCTGGTGAGTATTGCAAGGATCTACTGGATGTGTCCAGACACCGGAACCGTGACTTGAGCATCTCAGACACATGCTCTATTATAATTCTGGTCTGTGCGTAAGCCTCATTATGGAGTTCTTGTTTGGGTTTGTGTGCATTTCTGATAGGTGTCATCAGCCATGGCTCCAGTGTGTAACCAGCATCACCCACTAGGTGATCGTAAGGGATGTCCCCATTGGCACATCTCTAGTACAGCTGCATGAGATGCCAGATGTGGGAATCATGATAGTTTCCAGGGCAGCCAGCACACACATTCATTATTATGCCCTGGGCATCACACGCAGCCTGGCAGTTGATGGAGGGGAAGCCCTTGTGGTTGATGTAGACCCTACCCCGCTGACCGGGTGGTGCTTTAATGTGTATGGGCGTGCAGTCTATAGCACCCACTACTTCAGGGTATTCTGCTATTTGGTGGAGCAGTTGCATATTGCTGGCCAATGCCTCACGGGTGTTAGGGAAATATACATGCTCACTGGCATGTGCTGACATGGCATCCGGAACTGGTGGAGTACCCTGGATGTTGATGCCTATGAGATCCCATCATACCCCCAGTTGGCCTTTTGAAGGTACCTGTAGCTAGTATTCTTAGGTCTACATATACCTTGGTTTCCACTGGGATGGGTTCCCCTCTGTTAGTTCTGTGTGTCAGGTGTGGTGGGCACAGCTCAACAATTTGCTGTAATAGGTCCCTGTCTACCCTATAGGACTCCACTATCTCCAGCTCATGTAGCACCTGGTAGTTTACCCTGGGTCTGTACACTCTTCTCCATCTCCTCACTGTGGGTTGGTCAACAGCATTCACATTCTTAGCACCCTCAACGTCTTTTACATGTTGTTGTATAACAGCTATTGCAGCTCCTATCATTTTGTTGTTTTATTTGTTAAAACTTCCCTTCTTGTATACACCGGTGGCGTAGAGTATTGGAAAAACCAGAGGGAAATGTGTTTGCATGATTTATAGTAGTGTTCTGGGATGGGCTAGTCTGCTGCCTGTGCAATTGGCTGATTCTAATACCTTTCACCTGCCAGCTATGCTAGTTTTCCTAGATTACCTTGCTACTGCTGTTCCCTTCCCATTGCGTTCCTGTTTAAGCCTGGGTGCCGCCCAAACACAGTGCTCAACTGTGCACAGCGCTACAATTTCCTGGTTTATTTATTTTTTCCTTTAAAACCCGGTGTGTAGCACGGACACCCGCTTAGGCAATGTAAAGAGTGCTAGGCAGCCTAAGACACACCCCCTAGCTTAGTTGTGCTAAGCTGTGCTAAGCTAGGAGCAAACCCATGTCACAGGGTTCCAATCCACTTACAGTATGCCTGACACCCACCCTGCATGATGTCAGCTAACTCCTAGGCTTGCACCAAGCTATTCCTGCTCTTACACTGTTGGGAGCTGCCTAGCATGCAGGGGAAATCTGGGATTCACTATCATTCCCCTTATTTGCATAGGATTGCCTGCTAATGCATAGTTACATGTCCCACACTGAGCCTCCCCCCATAGCAAGCACTGTTCACTGGCCATGTTGTCTTCTGCCTGCCATTAAGTATAATGGCAGAATATTGATTTTGGTTAGAATGCTTAGTTAAGGTATTTTTTCTTACTTTCCCCACGATCCTGTATGCGCGCCGCTGCCATTCGTTAAAACAGCTGAGATCGGCTAAAAAAAATAAATAGAAGTTGATTTTTTTTTGTAAGTGTTTTCCATGCCAATGGCTTTATAGTTGGCTATTGACATAATTTATCATGATATCCACTCTTTATTTGGAGCTGTCATGGCTCTGTTTTGTAATTTGCAGAAATGTACTCCGTTACTGGTGGAGTACATTTCTGCAGAATACACTAATCCTGTATGGCTGGTTTCCAGCTTTCTGGATTGCAATTTCACCTCATTTGCATGGATTTCTCCTGCAAATTGGGTAATTTGCATACAGGGGCTGAGTCCGTGCAGGACTAGTGCAGGAGCGCTCATGCACATCCCTACAGGTTATTCCTGGATCACACGGCAGACATATTACCTGCTGGAGATCCTGCACTTGTCCTGCAAACTGTGCAAGGCATGCAGAATCCAGGGGATTATATTGCCCTAGTAAAAAATATAGACCACTATTCTGAAAATATTTTTTGTTATGCTCTTTTAGAGGCAATTTAGAGAATCTGTTATTAACTGTTGCAAACTTAGTTTGCCAGGCTGATGGTGGTAGTGATTTATATATATCTATATCTATATATATATATATATATATATATATATATATATATATATATATATATATATATATATATATATATATGTATATATATATATATATATATATATATATATATATATATATATATATATATATATATATATATATATATATATATATATATATATATATATATATATATATATATATATATATATATATATATGTGTGTGTGTGTGTGTGTGTGTGTGTGTGTGTGTGTGTGTGTGTCTATATATATATATATATATATATATATATATATATATATATATATATATATATATATATATATATATATATATATATATATATATATATATATATATATATATATATATATATATAGCTAGCTATATATATATATAGGCCCCTGGATTCTCAAAAGCTTGCACGGCATGCATGATTAGTGTTAGATGAAATTTTGCCAATATGGTGGCCGAGCAATCCATGTACATGCATGTCTGGTGTGTGCGAGTGCTGTAACCCTAGTGTTGCATGTCCCCAGCCCCGTATGCAAATTACCCCATTTGCAGGTAAAAACCATGCAAATGAGGTAAATTTGCCATCCAGGAAGCAGGAAACAGGGCGTGCAGGACTAGCGTAATATGCAGAAATGTACTCGGCTAGTAACCAAGTACGGTATCGCAAACTGCAAAACAGAGCTATGACATTTCCAAATAAAGGCTGCATAGCATTGAGGAAGCATGCCAATGGCCAAGTAGAAGGTCATTGGCATTGCAAACAATGCCAAATGTACAAAATACAACTTTCATGAAATGTCCGGCGATCATGTCCGTTGAAGCATAGGGCAGCGGCGCGCAAATGGGATCGGGGGAAAATAATAAAATAAACCTAAAATAAGCACTCTAATTAAAAGCAGTAGTCTGCCATGCAAGTCACTGACAGGCAGAAGACAACCTGGCCAGTGAGTAATGGTTGCTAAGGGGGAGGCTCAGTGTGAGACATGTAACTATGCATTAGCAAGCAATCCTATGCAAATGAGGTGAAGGATAGTGAATCCCAGTTTTCCCTAGGGTGTGAGGCAGGTCCTAAGAGTGTAAGAGTATAAATACCTGGGTGCAAGACGGGGATATAGGTGAGATCATGGGGGGGTGTCCAGCATACTGTAAGTGGATTGGAGCCCTGTGGCTTGGGATTGCTCTTAGCACAGCTAAGCTAGGGGTGTATCTAAACCTGCCTAGCACCCTTTATAAAGTGTAAGCAGATGTGCGTGCCACGCACCAGGTTGTACAGGAAGAAAAACGAAGTTAAACCAGGAAATAGCAGCTCTGTGCACATTTGAACAGGGAGGCAATGGGAAGGGAAAACAGCAGTAGGAAGATAATCAAGGAGAACTAGCTGAACTGACAGGTGAAATGTATCAGAATCAGCTAATTACACAGGCAGCAGACCAGCCCAGCCCAGAACACTACTATAAACTAAGCAAGCACCTTCCCCCCTGTATTTTCCACACTCTACACCACCGGTGTATACAAGCGGGGAAATTTTAACAAACAAACCTACAAAATGAGAAGGGCTGCAGCAGGCAACATAGAACAACATGTGCAAGAGGCTGAGGGTGGTGAGGATGTGAATGCTGCCGAACAACCCACAGTGAGGAGACAGAGAAAAGTGTACAGACCCAGGGAAACCTACCAGGGGCTACATGAGCTGGAGTTAGTGGAGCACTATAGGGTGGACAGAGATCTACAGCAAATTGTTCAGCTGTGCTGGCCACACCTGACTCACCAAACTGGCCGAGGGGAACTTATCCCAGTGGACACTAAGGTATGTGTAGGCCTAGGTATACTAGCCACAGGTACCTCCCAAAGCACAACTGGGGATATCATGGGCATCTCACAGGCATCAGCATCCAGTGTGTTCCACCATTTCCTGGATATCATGTCAGCACATGCCAGTGAGCACGTATATTTCCTCAACACATGTGAGGTATTGACCAGCAATTTGCGTCTCTTCCACCAAATAGCAGAACACCCTGGTAGTGGGTGCTATAGACTGCATGCACATATGCTTCAAAGCACTACCCAGTGAGCAGGGTAGGGCCTACATCAACCGCAGGGGCATCCCCTCCATCAACTGCCAGATCGTATTTGATGCCCTGGGCATTATAATGAATGTGTGTGCTGGCTGCCCTGGAAGCTATGACGATTCACACATATGGCATCTGATGCAGCTGTACCACAGATTTGCCAATGTGGACATCCCCTACGATCACCTAGTGGGAGGTGCTATGTACCCACTGGAGCCATGGCTGATGACACCCATCAAAAATGCACATACACCTGAACAACAATGCCATAATGAGGCACACGCACAGGCCAGACATATAATTGAGCGTGTGTTTGGGATGCTCAGGTCACGGTTCCAGTGTCTGGACACATCCAGTGGAGCCTTGCAGTATTCATCATCTACATGTACCCAAATTGTTATGATATTTGCTATGCTACACAATATGATCCTGTGGAAACAGCTGCAGCAGGAACAGCATGGGGTAAGGCCACACAGCCACCTACCAATGCCAAGGCCTGTACAGGCACAGAGTGGCTTGGAGGAGGAACAACCTGAGCCTGTCCCAGTAGGCAGAAGGAGGCATGTCCAGTATGCCCTGGCCTTGGCAAAGGGGCAACGCATAGCATATGCACTGAAACAGTAGGGAACCAGGGAATGACACCTCTCTCTGACTCGCACAGACAGTAAAAGAAATGCCAAACATGACACTACCTGTGCCCAACCATGTATAGGGAGTGCACTATGTGCATCCGACATAGGCAGCCCTCCAGCACCATCCTCAAGTCCGGCACACCCTCAAGGTAAGTCAATCAACCTACCAATTGCCAAATGGAGTAGAATGTGTTGTTACCTGTAGCTATGGTGTGGATGTGAGCATGCAAGGGAATTGGGTGGCCGAATGTTAAGACAGCAGACAGTAGACACCCATAGTGGCACCTTGGCATCTGTAACACATACTGGAGTCACCATAGTAGCCAGTACTACACAGGCTGACAAAACCCACTGCAGGAAATGGGCTGAGTGACATGTGTGTCCATAAGAGCCACACATGCCAGTCACGAAGGTTCACATACCCAACAATAGACTCAGCCAGCAGGACAGGTGAAGACAAACACAAAAAAATGCTGTACTGTGGCCTCTGAATGAGCCCTATAAGTAACCCCTCCCCTAGGCCTACACAGACAGACCACAGCAGGCCAGGCCAGGCAGTCGGATGTAAGTTGTGAAGGCTAGGAAGTCAGAAACTAATATGTAGGTAAACAAAGCTAAGATCTGTAGTTCACTGGTATGCCTCTAGCCAGCAAAATAGGCAAGACTACAGACTGAAATGGAGTACCTGACATACCTGTACAGTCCTAGCAAATGTGTACAAGTGTCAGGTGTGCCCCCCCCATACAACGTACACTTATAGTAACAGTCAGGTGTGCCCCCCACTCCTGCATAGAACAGTAAAAACAGTCAGGTCCCCCCCCCCCACAATGCAGAAATGTAGCAACAGTCAATACCAAATGGCTGATGGATACCCTGCAGACACAGCATGCTACCTGTTGGTGTACAGCACAAGGGTCAGCACCACAGTACAAACTACCTCGACTTAATCCACACATGCAATACAGATGGCCATAATGGGCATGCTCACACACTTAGAGGAATGAAGGCAATTTCAGTCAACAACATACTGAAAGGTCATACTGGGCATGCTCATACACTTAACACATGAAGGCCATGTCTGCAAACACCAGTGGACCAGACATATAAGGCAGTCACAGTTCTCAGTGCAGACACATGTCAGTATGCACCACTCCTGCCTTGCACACACAGTGGATAGGAATACAAACATATACGTAAGGACAACGCACTATAATAAGCCAAAGGTAGATAGGGATAGATGTGTGGAAGAGGGTGACCATGACAAGGAGCTATCCAGGCCTGTCCCACCCAGCACACAACCATAGAGCCCCAAACACATGAGGTGTGAATGTAACTCACTGCAAATACTAGCCACCAGTACCTGTCAGCATGACACACTATGTGGTGCATGTGCCAGCTGTGCAACATGACTGTACAAGGAAGTAGCCATCTAGTAGCTGTGTACATGTACCTGTGACATATGACCCTGTGTGTGCCTGCATGTGGCATGTCAACCCCTACATGACTGGGGTATGGCCCATGCGCACACTCCCCCCCCCATAGCAGTATTATGACAAGCCTGCTGAGGTCATCCAATGTGAATTACACCTTTGGGAGAGTTACAGCTCAGTCATCACCATGGCGTGTCCCATAACTACATACTGCTGTAGTGATAAACTAGTTAGGTAGTAGTTCTAACCCCATACCCGGCAATTGTGTGTGTCTGTGTGCGTGCCTGACTTTGTAGAGAGAAATGATTTTTAGGCTACTCACTCTTCATACAATTCATATACTCAACCTTGGCAAGGCTGCTGATGTCATTCACCCAGAAATACACCTCTGGGAAAATCATAGCCCAGTAATCTCCGTAGTGTGTCCACAACTGTGTACTGCTGTAGTGCGATAAAGTAATTAGGTAGGTGATCTAACCCCAGTCCTGGCAACTGTGTGAATCTGTGTGTGTGTGTGTGTGTGTGTGTGTGTGTGTGTGTGTGTGTGTGTGTGTGTCTGACTAAGTAAAGGGCAATGCTTTTTAGGCTACTCACACTCCGTACAATTCATATACTCAACTTTTGGCAAGGCAGCTGATGTCACTCACCTAGAAATACACATCTGGGAAAGCAATAAGCTAGTAATCTCTGTAGCATGTCTTGTAACTGCTGTAGTGTGATAAAGTAGTTAGGTAGGTATTCTAACCCCAAACCTGGCAACTGTGTGTGCGTGTCTGACTGAGTAGAGAGCAATACTTTTTAGGCTAATCACACTCTGTACAATTCATATACTCAACTTTGGCAAGGCTGCTGATGTCACTCACCTACAAATACTTCTCTGGGAAAGTGGCAGCCTAGTAATCTTCATAGCGCATCTTGTAACTGCATACTGTTGTAGTGTGATGAAGTCAATAACTAGGTGTTCTAACCCCAGACTTCCCAACTGTGAATGTTTGTATCTGACTGAGTAATGAACAATGCTTCTTAGGGTACTCACACTCCTCAGAATTCATATACTCAATGTTGGCAAGGCTGCTGATGTCACCCACCTAGAAATACACCTCTGGGAAGTTTGTAGCTCAGTAATCTCTGTAGCACGTCCTGTAACTGATTACTGCTGTAGTGTGACTTAGAATGGTGGTAGGGTTCCATCTCCATCCATGGCAGTTATGGACATTTTGTGTGTGTTTCAATGTCTGTGTATGGAGCAATGCATTATAGGCTACTCACTCGCAGTACATTACAAGTGCCCTACTTTGGCAATCCTGCTGATGTCAGTCATTGTGAAATACACCTTTGGGGAAAGATTTCTCTAGCAATCCATGTGGTGCATCCTATAATAGCTCCATGCTGTAGTGTGATATAGACCTTTGTCAGAGGTTCTATACCCACACATGTCAGTTGTGGATGTTCTGTGTGTGTCTCACTGTCTGTGTAGGGAGCAATGCATTTTAGGCTAGTCACTCGCAGTACAGTTGACATGCCCTAGTTTGGTAATCCTGCTGATGTCATTCATTGTGAAATACACCAGTGGGGAAGATGTACTTCAGTAATGTCCGTGGCATGAACTATAACTGTGTAGTGCTGTAGTGTAGTAAAGTAGGGGTTCTGCTCCCAGACATGACAGGTGTGTGTGTGTGTGTTTGTAACTCGTATCCTGTGTAAAGGTGGGTGTGAGTGTGTGATACCTGTGGGCAATGTGGAGGGGGTTTTGCTTATATCATTTATGGTGGCGCTACTATATATCACAATGTCAACCATACAGAGATAGCCAACGTAAATTAGCTGAGAGGCTGGGGTGCAAAGCCATACCCATACATGTGACATCAAGGCCAGCCAATCACAGTTAGCAACACCCCTGTGTCTTCATATGTGACTCACAATGGACATACCATGCCTGACAACATGCTCTGTATGGACAGATGACACTGACATCAGGGAATGCTGTTAGCATGCTATCAATGTAGGTGCAGGGTAAACCTGCTGCCCATTACCAGTTCCTGCCACAGGTGGGCAAGATTGGCACATCTGATGATAATCTGTGTTCAAAACATGGGCCAAACATCCCAGGTACAGTTCCTAATGTCACTGTACATACTTGTGGGAGGTGTGCACATCCTAGACACCATCCATGTCATGGACTAAGGAACACATACATGGAAAGTGATGCACAGCATTGGCCACACATAATAGTCACACAGGTGACTGGATGGGGGATGCAATACCCACCTGTGTGGGCAAATGCAAAAACTACAGGCCTGAGCCACAATGCAGACCATTGTCATGTGGCCTGTTGCCAAGGTATACCCATCACCTACCCTTGTATAGCCTGTTGGCACTGTTGACCACCACACACCAGTGCAGACATGAACCTATGCATGTCAGAACTGGCACCCTGTGTGTTTGTGTGTGTGTTGTATGGTGCATATGTCCATATCCACACTCACTACAACCACCAGGGCACAGTGAAGCATGCTGTCTGATGTCTGACACCTCCTCATACTCATTGCCCATATGACCTCCATATGACCAGTGTGGTGCATGTGATACCTGCACATTGATGTGTTGTGGCAATCCCACTAGTGATGAGTTCCACTCCTGGCCCTGCCAGGTGTGTCAATGTGTGTGGGTCCCTGTGTGAGGGTGCCTTTGTTGACACTGGCACCTGTTCATGCAGACAGGCATGTGTATGTCACCTACTGTATATCTATCATATCCCTGTTGCAGATGTCACTCACCATCACATATATGTTCTGAGTGCTCCACAGCAGGTGGCACATGCAATAACTGCATCAAACAGTGATAGCACTACATAGTTGTTGCGGGTTTCATACCCTGTGCTGGCAGGTATGTGACACAAATGTGCTTCAGTTTTACTCTCCTGCCCCTCCCTGACATGTATTTGCGTCTGTCTGCCTCCCCCACTCCCTCTCTGGTGGATGTGGAGACCCACACCTGCTTTGCTTAGGCAGCAACATGTGTATTTTAAGTGATGCTCATGATCAGCTGATGGCCTCTGCATGAATTGCCGCCCTCCCCTACCTGATTGCATGTGAAACAGCTGTAGTAACATTCCTATAGCCAATTGCATGGAAACACACTCCAATACTGGGAACATCATGGTGCTGTTGGCCCTTTTCTGTTACTGTGAGCAGGAACTAGATCTGTTGTTTGGCAAACAGCATCTCAGATGGACTGGGGATTTACCTCTAACAACATACACTGTGGAAAGAGGGCAACAAACAGGAGGGGGATGTGCCTGACCCGACTACCGACTGTAAGTGCTGCTATACTACATTTGGAGTAATGTTGGTTTAACAGTTTTTGTCTGGATATGCCTGTCGTACATGGCGCAGTGCCTGCCGTGTTAGTTCCATGTATATGAGGAATCCCCATTTGCAGGGTCATCTACAGACTGGGCAGTGTTGTGCCTTTGGTCTCATGTGCTAGCCATGGTGCAACTATCTGCAGAATTCAGAAAGTAGTGTAAGGATTGCTGTCTGTAGATGGTGAAGGCCATGACAGTTACTGACTTCATATCCCTCATAGGACATATGTTGCAACAAACCCTTAACAATGGTATATTTATGATGTTATCACAGCAACATGTCTATACTGGCCCTGTGTATGTGCTGTCAGCCACACCTCTGTCAATCTTTGTACATATGTCATACATGAAATGGTGTATATGTGCTGTACACCATAAATAGTGTCATCTGATAACAAGCCAGTGATATGTCAGATTGCCACACATGTCATGTACAGTAGGGGTTATATTTCATGACATAACCTGGACATTCTGTGGATGTTTCTACAGTACTGAGATCTGTGTAGTGATGGTGAATGTCGGCAGTATGTGTATTGTTAATATGTACCTTAGTCTGTGTACAGACTGTGGTGGATGTCATTGTTCTATCTGATATTGCATGCTGCCCCACTGTATGGTACCGTTTTGGCATACATGTTTGTAGGGCCATACATACACATGTCCCATACCACAGACAGCCATCCGACCAAACTGTGTAGCAACCCAGTATATGTAGGGTCATTCGGTGAGTGGTACATATGAGGATGTTGTAGAACAGATAGTCCATATACTGCAATATTATGCTAGCTTACCATATATGGTTGTGACTGTGTTCACATTGGTTGTGGTTATGCACTTTCACACAGGTGTATCTTACACTGTGCTGTGTCATGGCTGTTGAGCCTGCTATCTATGCAGGTACATATGCATTACCCCATACAAGATGTAGGCCAGTGTTGTGCCAGTCTGCCTGTAGCCTGCACAGTGCATTGTTACTTGCCTAGCAGCTTAATGTACTTACCCAGTGAGATGTCATGTGAAGATACTTGCCTGATGTACCACTGCCGGGCCTCCGATAAATGTCATGTATGTCACACAGAGCAGTTGGATGCTGTACAGATGTATGTCAATATCTAGTGGGTAGTATGTGTCTATGGCACCCCTGTACCAGCAGTCATTATGTGTCAGGCCAGACAGGAGTGTCTGAATCCAAAACCTATGGTGGCATATGTATACCAGTTGTTATTTTTTTATACCCATCTACATGGCTGTCTACATCCATATTGTCAGGCCTGGTATACATGTTGTGCACTAAGGGATTATGTGTATACCTCTGGACTGTACATTGTGTGTCCGAAGTTCCACATATATTGGCCAATATCTCTGCTACACTCCACAAGGCATTACATGCTAGCGACGGTACTTTACAATGATTTCCTTAGGACGTCTGTCAGTAGCCAATGGCACACATGTCATAAGCAGATGTGACCTTCCACATACAGCATGTCTGTGAAGACAATCCCAATGACAGTAGCAATAGTCTAGTAATATACCTGCTATACATACCTGACATCCCCTTGCACTACGACTTTGGAACTATAGGGGTTGGGGTAGGGCTACACTCCATGTCCTGGATATATGGCAGAAATATATGTACATATACTTATCCAGATAGATATAGGTATATGATTACACATGTGTAGTACTTCCAGTTACCACCGCCATGGCAACCACCCACTATGAATCCCTACAGCATGTGGGCATGGTCCCTTTACGTTTCTTGTGTGATGGACATCCTTCCTGTGTGTGGCCATCAGTGTTACAGACAGCAGGTAGCAATACCACTTACAGGAGAACCTGCACACTCAGGGCAGCCACATATCCGTAAGAGGATCAGGAACTACAGACAGACTGTGAGTAGAGTTGTGATATGCTTTGCATAGTACTGGTGTTACAGGGTATGTGTGTGTACATACTAGTTCACCTTGGAATGCAGTCTGTCTGCATAGCTCACTACTGTGGGCCTATTCTCTTGCTGGACAGAGGTATGCCTATCATGTGTTGTCTGTCCACCACACAGGTTCTGTGTCAGATGTTACACTGGCAGTGTGTGTGTGTTGCGTGCTATCAGTACACGGCTACATCCATTTCTGTTCCTAACCTCTATTCCCTGACTAAGGGTACATTGCAGACTATCCTGTAACACCAGCACCTTGCTTAGTGTATGGCAACACTGTTCCACATATGTGCCTGTGTTCCAGCCTCTGTTCTCCATCTACATACCAAGCTTTGCACATATGTTGTGCTGTTTGGGGTTGTTCTGTAGTGGGCTGTGAGTATATCACACTGTCATTGCTGCCATTAGTCCACTGCTGTTGTATCCCCCACACATACAGTGGGGCTGGGGACATATATGTTTGGGCGTCACCTACACAACACATGTGTGCCCTTATGCACACCAGAGGCCAGTGTATGTAACAGTGGTATATGGGCCTTTATTATGGAGTCTAGGTGGAGAGTACCATAAATGACCTAGGCTGTTACATGTGGGGGTATCAGGGGTGAGTTGCCGCAAGGTATCTGGATGTACAGTACCGTAAACATTATCTATATTCACATTACTTACATGAATTGGGGTACTGCAAGCCTACTGCCTCCTGCCATACAGACTGTTCTGTTTGACTGTGTGCTCATGATGGTGTCAGTTATGCCTTGTTATGTACCAGTTACAACCCATGTGATCACATAGCATCTTTACCACCTACTGAGTTTGCACAGAGTGCAGTTAGAGGCTGCTGAACTACACACCTGCAGTACATACTGTTGATTGTTTGGTATCCTGTGGCCCAGTCTGTCTTCACTAATGTACAATTTGAAGGGCGTGGCCTGGACAGCAACAGTTGTGAACCTTTCCATACTAATGTATTAGTGTAACTTTTTCACAGTTGCAGTTCTCTGTTTATATGGTTGTCAGTGTCTGAACAGCTAAATGACATGACATGCAGAACTGTAATAGTACACAATTAAAGGTTTCCCATTTCTGCAAACATGTGTGGCACCTTTCCTATGACCTTTCTATGGGTATATGTTGCAGGCAACGATTGACATTTGTATGGGTGGCCCATATAGTGTCCAGTTGTTCAGGTTTTAACTGTAGGCATAGTGGCTGTTCCATATTGTGTGCACCTTCTACATATGTATCATACTGTACATATATCTGTGTGTGTATGTGTAGTGACATATATATATATATATATATATATATATATATATATATATATATATATATCTATATCTGTATCTGCATATCTGTGTCTGTGTATCTGTATCCTGGGGATGTTGATGGCTTCCACATATTACATGTCCTATGGGAGGCAGACTGTGCTTGGTAGTGTATTGCAGGGTGCACATGTTTGGCTGTGGGGGGATGCCTATTTGTACGGGACATATAGTGTGTGGGGCCTCTCAACCCCATTTATGGTGCATGTGGACATATATGTATTTGTTAATCTGCCATTGCTATCTACAGATGTATGGCCATATATACCTATATGGATATATATATATATATATATATATATATATATATATATATATATATATGTATATATATATATATATATATATATATATATATATCTGCTAACATATATATAACCATGTCCATATATACCTACATAGATATTTATCTGTGTACACATATGTAACATGCTGTGTATATGTAGACATATAGGTGTAGACACATATATGTGTCGATTTAGGCATATGCATGTATATATGTGCATATATATTGATATATATGTATATAGTGTTACGAATATATATATATATATATATATATATATATATATATATATATATATAGATATGTTGTATCTGTTTAGTTATTAATATCATTGCACATACAGACAACTAGGTGTTGGTATACATTCTCTGTACTGTTGCATGACAGGACTGGAAGATATGTTTCTGGAAACATTGAATGCACTTGTATCTGTCATGGCTTAGTGGTAAATCACTTTGTGTATGGAGTGCAGGGTCCTGAGTTTGAGCCTTACAGAGGCAATTTATTTTGTTGCTGGGCAGAACATGGGCCGTTGGATACAGAGCAAATAAGGCACTTTAAAGCAGTTGTACATGGGTTTGCGAGGAATTAAGCACTGCTAACCTCCGGTTACAGTTTCCCATACTCTGTTAGCTTTTAAATTGCTTAACTTGTGTAGGCATAGCTTCCCCCCATGCAAACAAGCTTAAACCCACTTACTGCTGCTTACAAGTGCCTACTCCCACATACCCCATGCAAATTTATTTAAAAGAAAAGAAAAAAGGGTTGATAAGAAAGTGGTGAAAAAGGGCCACAAATAGGGCAAGACAGTAGGGGAAATAGCTGGGCATGTGCAGGAAGAGTGTAGGAAAGGTCCCTAGATGCCCATTTTTTCTACAGCAAAAGCTGTGCATATACACTGAATTTGGAGGTTGATTTAGAGCCTCAAAATCCTGGGAGAGGACAACATAAATTTGTCCTGATGCCAATTAGACCAGATTACATGTGTCCAGTGGACATGTGTGCAAAATGGATAGCTATGTATGGGGCATGATATTTTTGTGGAAACTGCCCTTTTATTTTTCAGGTGAGAGTGGGATGTTGGGGAGGGGTAGTAGGTATAATTGGGGAGGTAGGTTGGGTGGGTTAACAGACAAGACAAACAAGATGCATGCAGGGGTGGAATATATGACACATGTGGGGGGTAAACACATTGGATGGGGATGGGTGTTTGGAAGTCGCAAGCCCATGAGCCCCCAAATGGGAACAGTGGGACTGAGGTCCCCACCCATGGGCAGTCACCATTGCACCTTCTTGGCCCCAGAGTTGGCTGTGCTGGGGGCTGTGTATTGAGGGGCAGGCTCACTCTCTAATTGCGCCACTCAGCCCTTACGCTGGCATAGCCAGTCTCAAACTCCAAATTGAGCTCCCTACGCACCTCTGCAGCAGTTCCACCTGAAGGTTGTGCAGGGCCCACGGAGGAGGAGGTCCCAGGCTGGGCCCCAGATGTGCTAGTGCCTGGTGCCATGGCCAGCTGAGGTGGGACAGGTGGGTCCGCTGGACCCGCCTTCCCATACGAGCTATCTTGTAGCAGGTGTATGACAGATATGGGTTAGTAACAGCCAACAGCATTCAGGATTAGTTATGACAGCATGCATAGGTATTCCCATTAATCCGAAACACCAGATGTAACACAGTTGCAGAGCAAGCAGAACTCATGCATATATGGAACAACAGTGGCCATTACAAGAGCATGCAGGTGTCATTGATGGCAGCAGGCCACCGATATGGGTGTATTTTAACATGGCACATGCATAGAAACAAATGTGAATATTTATAAACCATTAGGAAATATGTTCCAACAAATGTTTGGCGTGTACACATACCAGTTGAGGAGTGTCATTGGGTTATTTCTCACATATGGTAGGGGTGAAAGAGAGAGTTCAATTAACAACAAATATATCCTTGTTTACACAACATTCTTAGTCACTGCAGTGATCTTTCCCTTACATGTATTATTACACTACCCAATGGCCTTATATTGTACACTGGTATGTTTATAGATTATTATATACGTGACCTGTGTCTTACATACAGGCGTGACAAGATGCAGGTGTTAATGCAACATATGTTGGGCATTGCTGTCATACACTTTGGGTGCGATACTAGAATGACAGGTATGTTTTTATATAGATTCTATGACTATGTACATGTTTGACTATCAGTTATATGTCATTAACAGCTGCCTACTTTTCTGGGATCATCACACTGCTTTTTCAAGGGAACAGGGTACCAGGCTGGTGATATGGGCCATTTATCTGGACATGCTGGACATACTGGAACAGTTGTGGGGTATGAATATGCATACAAATGTCTATCTGAACATTCTAGCATATTCTGTACAGTTGGGTGTAATTATGCATACAGCTTTCTATTTGAAAATTGTAACAAAATCTGTATAGTTGTGGGGTATGATTATGCATACAACTTACTAGCACTCCCAGGATTCAAATCCCTGCTGAGTGTGACAACAAAATTATAGCTAACATCACAGTACACTGTGCCATCAGGGAAATGATGTGAAGCTTTCTGCTTTTTTATATCTAAGTCTCCCTCACTTGTACAATATGACTGACCTCTTGGCACTTCCAACATTGTTATACAGAACATCATATACATTTTATCTGCATACCACAGAGTGGGTAACACTGCTTAATACAACAGTACTATTTACAGTATGCAGCAGTTCAACTACATATGGAAGAAGAGTAAACAGAAGCACTCCAGGGGTTATACCTTTATTCACAGAATATTACACATTTATTCCTACTGGTACAACACTTTCTAAGACTCTTATATTTATTTGTTATGACAGAACATGCAGAGAAATACTAACCTGCCTCACAACACAGCCTTTGCAACCTAGCATCATGGGCTTGCTGGTTCGCAGCCCGCTCATCTGCATCTGTCGGAAGAATACAGTGATATTTAGTCATACCTATCCATAGTATACACAAGCTTGGCAATTCTTAACTACTTAGTGGAATGAGTACTTACTCAGTGTTGTGTCATTAGCCATCTGCTGAGACTCCTGGATCCACTGTTCCAGTACATCCCCCCTCCGCTGCTTCAGGTCAGCATGGTGGTGCCTGAACTGCTCACCAGTCTGGGGGATACTGGTGAGGTCATGGGCGAGACTGTCCCAGGCCTCCATTTTATACTGCAAGCACTGGTACTGGCCCTGTAGTAGAGTCTCCTCATGGTGTTTTACCAGGAGCCATACCGTGAGTTTTGACTCTTGGATGCCCCAGTGCTGTGCTCTAAAATGAGTGCCTTCACCCACACCAGCCATTCTGCCAGCAATAGGAAGCTACAACCAGTTATGGAATGTATTCCTGCCTGTGTGGTTTAAATACAGCCAATTACCTGCACTTTTTTGTGTCTGGCTGGGTTTGAAGAGGCTAAGTTATGGGCACACCTGCTTCCGTAAGGTTGGCAGTGCTTAAAGCAGTATACTGGTAGGCAGATTGGATTGGCTCCCCTACACATTGCTTACTCTTACTAAGTTGAGCTGTGCTGCGGTTAGCATTGCTTAATAGTTGCTACTAAACCAGCACAGCTCCTGATGCCAAACAGCAGGACTAAATGCCTCCCAGACACACGTATGCTTGTTCTGGAAGTCAAAAGCAAAAGCAACGAGCTGCTACTAAGCCAACACAGTTACTAATTTCAAGCAGCAGAACTAAACACCTCCAATAAGCACAGTCAGAGAGTGAAACTCATCAAAGATAAACACAGCCAGATAGCCAAACTCACTGAGGCAGGTCTTTTTAAAAATTCCAAAGGGATAAGCAAACAAGACGCCAATAAACGAACGACTTCAATTTTATTAAGCACCACGATACTGCTTTTCGTCGGCGCCCTGCACCAAATTCTTCAGACTCTGAAAAATAACAACTCACACTTCAGTGCTGCTACATTTAAAGCCATTGCAAGCAAAGTCTGTTACAAAACACACCCTCCAATTACCTTAAAGGAACAGGCACAAGTAGCTTCAATCTGACTAAAATGTTCCAATCCCATAAACACACAATATAAAAAGTTGTATGTGATATAAAATATACAACTGTAAAACTAATACTGTTCCTTAGATAGCACTTAAATAATGCAATCGACAGTTAATAATATTATAAAAACACACTTACTTTGAACCAAATACGCATAATAATACTGACACATTAAAATAAATAAATAAAAAAAAAAAAAAAAAACATGCCATCATGTTTCAAATGCTGATAAAAAGACATTCCATCTACCAGACATGGTATAAAAAATATATATATATATATATATATATATATATATATATATATATATATAGATATATATCAAGATCACTCATCCGGTCCTATGTCCAAATCACAACCGATGTTATACCCCCCATGCATCATCTTTCCAAACTCCTCAGCTTAAGAACACAGCTGATAGATAACATACTATTGAGGCCGGGGTGATGGTAGGCTTCAAGTCTCAACTGCCACATAAGCTCCTTCATTTCTAATTTCAGGGATTCAGTCCCCCCACAATTCACATAATTCAACTGGTCAGTGATCATAAATGTAAAATCATGGCCAGGGTGATTGTAGACATGACTTGCTAGGGCATTCTCCAGTTTATTCTTCTTCGTGGCATATAAATGTTCGTACATGCGTTCATTCAATCTCCTGTCTGTCTTGCCCACATAAAAAGCTGGGCATGACGAGCAAGAAGCGAGATATACCATGTGTGTCGATGCACAATTGTATCTCCCTTTGATAAGGTACTTGATGTCCCTAATCATGAAATATGTGCCCGACCTCACATATCTACAATGTTTGCACATATTGCACTTATACATGCCAGTTCTTGGAGCCATGTTGCCACCTTTCCTTTCTAACATGTTCTTGATATTCAGACTCCTCCTGAATGTAATCTTCGGGGCCGACCCTAAATTATTGGGTCCTGTTAGTTCAGTTGGCAACAAACCCCAATTTTTCTGGATGATGGACACTATAGCTCTAGCATCCATGCTAAAGGTAGTAATGAAACTGCAATGGTATACACCTCTAAGTTGGCTGTCACTCCTGGGGTAGCTATTCTCCGAGACAGAGTGATCCAAAATATGTTCAAAATAGCCCATTTCCCTTTTGGATCTAACATCTAGACATAAATCCACAACCAACTCCTCAGGGTAGCCCCTACATAAAAACAAATTCGATATGAACCGGCACTCTTCCTGGAAGTCACCATCTCTCGAGACCATTCTGGCCGCCCTCACAAATTGGCCTTTTACTATTGATCTCTTCTGGAAGGTCGGGTGTTCACTATCGAAATGCAAATAAGAATTGGAAAAGGTGGGCTTGCGATGAATTTTACCTAAAAACTGGTTCTGGTTGCTGTCCTTGAATAATTCCACATCTAAGTATGCTATTCTATCTGTGTCTAAAGTAGAGGTAAACTTTAAGAAATCCGTGGACTTGTTGAACATCTCTACCAGGTCAATGGCCACCGAAGAGCCGCCCTTGAGAATGATATAAATGTCATCCAAGAAACGGGTATATAAGGATACTCATTCTAGGAAGATAGAGTTAGTAAACATGAATTCCTTCTCCCAATGGGCCATGACCAAGTTGGCCACACTCGCCCCACATGGTGAGCCCATGGAGACTCCAACTAACTGATGGAACCATCTATCATTGAAGGAGAAGTAGTTACATGTTAAAATGATGTCCAATAGGTCTTTTACCATTGAAGTTTCACTCGCTGGTGCCTGCTTTGTGGTCATTTCCAACTCAATCCATTCCAACACTACATCATGTGGAATGGATGAGCACAGGTCAACAACATCTACCGTCAGAAAGTGGTAATCAGGACTGTATGAAATGTTTTTCACCTTCCCCAAAAAGGACCAAGAATCTTTAGAAATATATGGTCCACTAGCCACATATTTTTTTTAGAATGTGATCCACAACTTTGGCTGCTGCGTATGTTACACTCCCTCTAGCACTCACCAACTGGCACATGGGAGGGTCTCTAATGTTTTTGTGGATGTTCGGGTTCCCGAACAAAACAGGTACTCGAGGAGATGCACAGTAAATAAAGTTGAAAATTTCCTGGTCAATGGATTCATTAATAAACATGTCTTCATAATAAGACCGAACTCTTGCCAGATTTCCATTCAACTCATTCTTGGACACTTCTTGGTAAGTTTCAGAAGACAAAATTGCTGACATTCTGTTGTTATAATCATCTATGTCCATTGCAACCAGGCCGCCTCCCTTGTCTGGTTGCATAATTCAGACTGAAGAGGCACATAATTCATTAAAATCCGCCCTTGCTTCTTTGGTAATATTAAGATGCATCACAGACCTAGACTGTAGCAAATGTTGAAAATCCAAATCGCACATTTGCTCAAATGCCCCCAACATAGGGTGGATAGGTGGATTATACGTACTAGGTACACAAAAAGTATTCTTTTGGTACTCATGTTCCCCCATCAACAAACATAAGATTAGTTTCCTGACAAACAATTTAAGATCCACAATGGATCTGGCCACACAGGCTCTTCTAAATGGAACATAAGAAATTCCTTTAGCTAGGAAATCAACTAATGTCTGGGTAAACTTAAAATGAGAAAATTTATAAATATGGAAATCCATCCCTGAGTTGGAAATGACTTCAAATATGGTCTGCTCTGGGCCGGGGCACCCTACTCCACTCACATTTGGTTCCTCCTTGTCCTGTATCTGAACCTGGTCTTCCGGTTCGAAGCCTTTTGGGGAGAAAAGGCTGGATCCCGAAAATTTGCCCCATCCAAACCAGAACTAGGGTTCCCCGAATGGCTAGTCGGAGTTGCTGGTTCACGTCTTCCCTCAGGGTCGGCATATCCAACCCTCCTATCACCAGACTCTTCCTCCGGTACTGAACTACTTGGCAAAGATCCAAGATTCATGGAAGTATTTGGGCCATTCGAAAGGGCAGGAACTTCGCCTTCTCGCCCCTTAAAGTTGCCTTGCGATTTAGGAGGTTTAGGGTAAGCTACCCCCTCTCTGTAAGCCTTGATATCTCGATGTAATTTTTTAATCTTGGTTGAGGTAATTTTGGAAATATACTCATCAATACTGGAGTATAACCTCTCATAGTCAAATTTATATCTAGAAAAATTATTGTCTGACTTAATATCCTCATCCAAGTCCGCAATTTCTCTAGTTCGGGATGAGATTGCTCCCTGGTAGTGTGTACTAATAAGGTCAATCAATTCAGATCCATGCCTACCAAACATAGTGAGGAGGTCCGCATGGAATTTAGATCCCTCCTCTAAACCTGTGGGATACTACCAAGAACGCAGCCCCTTGGGTACTATCTTCACACGCCGACACTCTCCAAAATAAGAAACTTCCAGTTGCAATTTTCTTAACTTAACTAATTTCTGGTCAAAAGCATTGAGTTTAGAAGAAAGGTCATTGCCTTCGGGTGTGTTGGATACTGGACCGGCTGATCCATAGTCGGCAGACAGCTGGAATGGACGACTCAACCATTGGTTCAAGTTGAAATGAATATTGCTTTGCCCCCTCCCCTCTGGGGAGTTATAAGATGGTAGTGCGACTCCTCTTTCGCCATTCAAGGTTCCATCAGATGGCCTGATGTCGGCTTCTCCAGACCCCTGGCTTGATCCAGTGCCTAGGGCTCCTGGGTCTTCCATCCTGGAACCTGCTTCACTATTATGTGGTAACAGTACTTGCAACCCAAAATGGTCTGGACTAGGGAGCTGTAAACCCTTAGAATTCGACCCGTTGCACGGCTGCGTAGTTTCAGGCATCACATCCAATCATTGAGACAGCATATTAACTTTCTGAGTGAGCAAATTAATAAGCATAGTAAGATCACTCTGCTCCATATTGTCCTGACTGTCTGGGGTAGAGCTGGGCATCGTAAAAAACAAAACAAACTGCCACATAAGCTCCTTCATTTCTAATTTCAGGGATTTAGTCCCCCCCCAATTCACATAATTCAACTGGTCAATGATCATAAATGTAAAATCATGGCCAGGGTGATTGTAGACATGACTTGCTAGGGAATTCTCCAGCTTATGTGGCAGTTGAGACTTGAAGCCTACCATCACTCCGGCCTCAATAGTATGTTATCTATCAGCTGTGTCCTAAAGCTGAGGAGTTTGGAAAGATGATGCATGGGGGGTATAACATCGGGTGTGATTTGGACATAGGACCGACTGAGTGATCTTGATATATATATATTTTATACCATGTCTGGTAGATGGAATGTCTTTTTATCAACATTTGAAACATGATGGCATGTTTTTTTTTTTTTTTATGTGTCAGTATTATTATGCGTATTTGGTTCAAAGTAAGTGTGTTTTTATAATATTATTAACTGTCGATTGCATTATTTAAGTGCTATCTAAGGAACAGTATTAGTTTTACAGTTGTATATTTTATATCACATACAACTTTTTATATTGTGTGTTTATGGGATTGGAACATTTTAGTCAGATTGAAGCTACTTGTGCCTGTTCCTTTAAGGTAATTGGAGGGTGTGTTTTGTAACAGACTTTGCTTGCAATGGCTTTAAATGTAGCAGCACTGAAGTGTGAGTTGTTATTTTTCAGAGTTTGAAGAAGTTGGTGCTGGCGCCGACAAAAAGCAGTATCGTGGTGCTTAATAAAATTGAAGTCGTTCGTTTATTGGCGTCTTGTTTGCTTATCCCTTTGGAATTTTTAAAAAGACCTGCCTCAGTGAGTTTGGCTATCTGGCTGTGTTTATCTTTGATGAGTTTCACTCTCTGACTGTGCTTATTGGAGGTGTTTAGTTCTGCTGCTTGAAATTAGGAACTGTGTTGGCTTAGTAGCAGCTCGTTGCTTTTGCTTTTGACTTCCAGAACAAGCATACGTGTGTCTGGGAGGCATTTAGTCCTGCTGTTTGGCATCAGGAGCTGTGCTGGTTTAGTAGCAGTTTGTTTTTTCTTGCCTTTGATCTTCATTGCTTAATAGTTAATTTGCACTATATGTGCCTTTTGGCAGTGATTTATTCTTCATTACAGGTTATATATGTGTCTCGTATCAGTGATTCATGTGTACATGCACTGTATAAGGACCTGGGGACTTCTACACTTTATTACAATAACACCTCACATCTATGCTTACTGCAGTACTCCAGTTCACATATGTATGTTATGTAGCAAGTTATACCATGTCACACTGTACATAGATTCAGTTCACATGTTTGCTTTGATTTTCCTGTGGTGAGGATTAGTTTGCTGATACCTCATTCATCTGTATTGCTGTGATGGCTTAGTGGTTGACTACTGTGACTATAGTGTACAAGGGCATGAGTTCAAGCCTTGCAGAGGCAGTTTATTTTGTTGCTGGGCAGAACACTTGGGTTTGCACTGGTTTGCGTGATGGTAAGCATTGCTAACCTCCGGTTACAGTTTCTTAAACCAGTTAGCTTCTATTTTGCTTAATCTGTGTAGGCAATGCTTACCGCTGCCCACACAGGCATGCTCCCGCTTGCTGCTGCATACCCCTATGCTACTTCATGTACATGTCGGTTTTATACATGCTTACGTCAG